>NC_065549.1:14794113-15394113 GCF_022605725.1 Anthonomus grandis grandis
TCAAACAGTAAGATAGTTCAGTTGTATGCTGAACCAAAATTTGATAGGGTTTCAAGGTAGAGGGCATAAGATATGCGGTTATCTCCGTATAATAATCAAGGGGGAACCAGCAGGGACGATTTCAGAATGGATGCAAGATGCTCTGAACACGACATGTAAATAAATGGTGCACTTTGGAGCTACATCTATAAACCCAGCGAAGAAGGCGTTGGACCGTTTATCAGGGAAAAGGTGATAAACGCCTCTAGTCTTTGGAAAAGCGGCATCGAGATCGTTCCCAGGGAGCGGGTTAAATATCTGAGTCTCTTCTTGGATAGAGATTTTATCTAGGAACTACACCTCGAATAAGTACTGGAAAAGATCACAAGGAACCTACTTGGTAGATGGCATCTGAGCCCCAAAATGACCTATTGTTTTTATAACCAGATAATGCCATATTGTATAGGGCTCTGTTTTGGTGGAGGAGAACCGAGCAGAAAACAACCATATCGAGACTGAGCAGGCTATAGAGACTCAACAAACTCCCAGTGCTGCAGCATAGAGGCTGTTTTAAACCTAGTCGCTAATACCGCTCAATATACCTTTAAGTTATACAAGAGGAGGCAACTATAAGAGCGCATCTACATGAAAGGAAATCTTAAGGCAGGCAACCTTACTGGACATCTGTCAATTCTAAGGGGAATCTGGAATATACTTGATATGTCTTTGGCGAACGAATATATTATTAAGTAAACTGTTTCGAAAAAGAAATACAAATCTATTTACTTCACAAGGGAAGAATGGTGTGTAAACTCAAGGTAGTTACGGGATATCTCGCAAATGTGTTGCATGGATTGCTGCTTCAAGGAATTGGGGCACGTCAATAAAATATTTATTGAATTAATAAAATACAGTTTATATTTGTTGTATTTAAGCATAATTGTTGTGCCATAGTACAGCACCCTTATTTGAAAAGTATTCAGCTACTTCATCTCGTATATTTGAAAATGTTAATCTTGTTCTACGCAAAATTCTTCGATTGCGGTCTGCTACGTAACAGGAGAACAGCCATTACTATGGGTGAAGCTTTTTTTGGTTCCGTTAGTGAAGGTTTTGGTAATACCCTTAACACTTCCCAAACGATTCCGAAAATATTTTCGGCCAATCTGCGTGCTCTACAATGCCGGTAGTTAAAGATTTTTTATTTTAATCCTTAAGCATAGTAACCAGGATAAACTTTCATTAAATTTTCATCCATATCAAGGTCTCATCTCCGATGGAAAAAATGGTACCTATTTTTCTCTCCTATTTAGATTGATGCGCACTGACGTATACTGTCAGATATTCTACCTTGGCAACTTATATCCATATACATGAAATTATAATTGGCATCAACTAAAGTAAAGAGAACAATGCTAAAATCTTTGTAAATGATATCGTCGCTTCCACTTTGTATAAAACATTGTAAAGTGATATTTTCCATCAATGGCTTCCACACAGTGCGAAAAGTTTCGTGTCAGAATTCCTTTATCACTTCCATCCAATTTTCTTGAAATCTCTACTAGGTTTAGACTAAGGTTTAGGCATATTAAATATTGGATGTAAAAGTGAGAGAGTTTTAAAGTTGGTAACAGATTTTTTAAAATAACTTCAGTTGTAAAATGGATTAAACGCTATATAGTTTAAACACAGTAGGAATACCTATTTTGAGTAAAATGCGGATTTTTACTGGCACACAGTATAACATTGTTTCTTAGAGCTGTAAAAATCAACAAGTGACAACGAAAAATCATCAAAAAAGATGAGATTGATTGCCTGAAAACACCATCGGAAGAAAATTGCGAAAACGGGATAAACTTTTAAAGAGAGCTACACAGTGCTCTGTTCCACTAAACAGTTTCGAAAAAATTACTAAGCCCCCATCGGCCACTATGCACCACTCTCCACCAGCATCCATCGAAGGCGTACATCTCAAAGAAAAAAAACGAACTCCGCCAGCCGATAAACAGCTCAAAGCCTTGAAAATTCTGGTTAAGTAATAAACTTATGCCACTACATTACTCTCTGGTTTCGTACAACTTTGACATCCAACGCGGTGATTTTCGCTTCCTTTTCTCTGTCAATAGAGAATAATAGATACAAATATAAGCTGCTGCTTTCTGCTGTGGTGTAGTCATGATGGCTCAAGAAGAATTAACTAGCTACAGCAGGAAGCGGTCTTGTCTCTTTCATGATATACTCGTTCGCCCAATTAATACGACACGCAACGCCAAGAAAAACCTACACTTGCACAACGTATCATATCAAAATAAAACGAAACGGTGATACAACACGTTGGTACATTACGTATCCACGCGACAAGTGGCAACTTGCCTTAAGACTGGACAGGAAAAGCTGGTAGAGGCGCTCACGGGCTACTGTACCTGCAACGGCCACCTATACAGAATGGGCTTATCCGACACAGATATCTGCAGATTCTACGGTGAAGATGTGGAGTCGATAGAACACTTGATTGCAAATTGTGGAGCACTAGACTATAGTAGATACAGAATTCTACACATAAATAAGCTGAGTGAAAAGAATCTGCTTACTCTCCTACTAAAGGAACTGATCTTGCCAACGTATTAAATAGATAGGAACAGCGGAAGCACAATAGATCAACAATGATCGCAGTGTAAAAGGCCACCATGAGCCAAAGGCTATTGCACTTCATTACATTACATTACATTATTTTTCTAAAGAATTTAATATTCCTGTAGACGTGAACTGTCATTTCATAGTTATCATCAATAATATGTTGTTCTGAGATAAAGATTCAAAAATTAAGGTAAAAAATTGGCAAAGGGATCATTATGATCAAATTGTATATTTCTCTCTCTCTTTTTTCCTCTTGGTGGAGCTTATGGCTTAGCTCGATTTATGTGACTGCTTTCACCATATGTCAACAAGAATTGATATGAATTCCAACAATTGATGCAAGAATGTTTGGACACTTTCATATTTTATTATAAAGTAAATGACTGACAATATTAATTTTGTCCATGTAAAACCATTTATTGAGCCCATTGTAAAACTAGCTACAAAAGAGAGGCAACATCGATATCGACGCCGGCTCGCCGGTTCGAAGGGACTGCGCATAGCGGCCCGGACACAGCTGATGATAACAACAAAAGTCATGTGACGCGTTAAACCGGTACGCTATTGGTGGATAGCGCGTTGACCTACATCTGGCTCCTGCCGGCTCGAAGGACCAAGGAGCCGAGAAAAGGTCATACAATGGGTCATACGAAGACATAAGATGCTTATTTTTGAAATCAATGTTTATCTTTTGGTGTGTAAGTTGGAAAGAAATAAAAAGACATGATTGTACTTCTTATTTACAGTAAATGCTTGAACGAGTCAAGTAGTAAATATAAAGTGAAAAAAATTTGGATTTTTTATAATAAAGTCTTTGTTTTAAGTTCCATTGTTTTAGAAAATTTAGGCAGTAGGTTATTTGAAGATATCGAATTTTGTACTTATTTACTTTGTAATTGATTTACTTTTAGAAATGAGAGTTTTTTCTAGTATTTCAAAAGTAAACCTCATAACATATGCCAAAGGAATTTATCAATGGTATCAAAAAAACTAGGTCTTGAGATTAGTTACTAGAATAGTAATAAAGTTTCAATTTTAAAATTAAAAGTAATTTACCTAAAAAGCTTAAAAGATGAGAACATTCTTTGCATTTTTGGGTTTCAAGAACTATCATAAAGAATAAAACTTTCATGTTGAATAAATAGTAAATTCTTGCAGTGAAGTTATAAAATGATGTCCCAATCATACACAGTCTCCCTCCACTTACAAATAGAATTAGGTACTAATACCCTCTATGGTTCGAACATAAAGACCCCTATAAATAACCCTTTGACATTTGCTGAGAGCGTCAAGATTCTAGGTTTAATTATTGATTTTTCTTTAAGATTCCAAGGACATATTAATGCTGTCTTGCAGAGGTGCTATTTGCGTATGCGTTTGCTCTATGCTAACAAACATATTTTAAATTTTAATACAAGAAAAAAACTCTCAGTATCGTTAGTGTTATCCATTTTAAATTACCGTTTTATCGTTTACTATCCTTGTCTTGATAAAACAACCCAGCAGAAACTGCAACTTGTACAAAATACGTGTTGTTGATTTGTGTGTAATTTAAGAAAACTTGATCATGTGTCCACATATATCTATCATTGTAGTGGCTT
This sequence comes from Anthonomus grandis grandis, assembly GCF_022605725.1. Classification (NCBI taxonomy): domain Eukaryota; kingdom Metazoa; phylum Arthropoda; class Insecta; order Coleoptera; family Curculionidae; genus Anthonomus; species Anthonomus grandis. Next base: position 14,798,331 of record NC_065549.1, read on the forward strand.
AAAATGTCATTTCTTTTTAAGTTTCATTTTCTTTCATTTATACATCTGCTCTATAAAAACCAAAAGCCAAAATATCTGTTAGAGAAATTAATTCCAAGAAATGCGATTTATGATAGAGATATAAGACATAAGACTCTGATATTGCCACACCATAGCACAGCTCTTTTCTCATGTAGTTATACTTATATTGCCGTAACAATTTATAATCGATTTAGACCTCATTTTTTTAATTCCAATATCTGGCTTTAAAAATGATTATAAAACTTTGTTCTTGGAGGAACAATTGCACAATTACTTTTTTGTTCTTTTGCGGATTTACAGATTTATTTATGTGTTCTTTGGTTAATTTTTATATTACTATTACTGCTTGTTTGTCAAAACATTTGTAATTATTATTATTAGGGTTAAGAGATAAAAGTAACTTTAGCTAATCTTTGCTTTTTTGAGCAAATGTAATGTAATGTGCATTTGATACCAAATAAAGACATATTTGTTTATTATTTTATTAATATAACGTCATTTTACGGATACGCATGTCTCTAGTGGATGGGATAAAATTAACGGATAGGCTTGACAGCCTCACGTTTCCGTAGTGTCCTTGGTTTAACTTACGATTCAGCAAGAATGTCAAATGGAACACTGAGAAAAACAGGTTAGCTACATATGTTAGTCGCTATTACTATAAAATTTGTTGCTTTAATTTTTATGTCTCTATTGTGCCAGCTATTTTAAATTAGTTGGACCTTGCAAGCTACTGCAACTAACTTTATCAGCTCCAAAAACGACTATTTTTGTAATAACGTATCTTACTTCTAATTTAGTTGTGGAACCGATTCTTCATGATTTTCCAAGAACGTTCAATAAAAAACAACCAAAACATTACTAAAAATTTAGTTGTGACAACCTGGTTCAAACAACTAATGTTTGTTAGTTCATCCTTCGGAAGCTTTCGGACGCAAGATTTTAGGAAATAATATTATTGCACGCAACGCCTCGACCCCGAAGTTTACCGAATCTTCAGTTTGTTGGATCACTTTCATGACAATCATTACATCATTAGTCTCTAATGCTATTTGGTGTGGTGCTTTGTCACCCCATATGATCTCGTATTCTGTGCATATACATTTACTCTTCGTTTTTAGTGAATATAAGAAATGACGTCACAACTGAAATGGACAATAATAGTTACAAAGTCAAGCATTTCATTTTTTAAATATTGTTTATGTAAGGTGACTGGCGACTGGCATCTCAACCCTCAAAAATAACTTCTGACCACATTTTTGACATAGTGTTCAAAATTTTCTGTACTTAATAATATAATATAGCTATATAATATTTTATTAGAATGATAGTAGGTACCTATAATGATTTAGCACAACAACATTAAATAAAATACAAGTATTAACTTAAAATAATTTTTATTATACGTTCAACTTTTTTTTAATATTGCTATAATGTTTTTAGTTTATATTTAATAAACATAATATACATATTTTTCCTAAAAAAAGCCTTTTTGCTTTATTGTTAGCTGAAGGCATAAATGATGACAGTTTTGATTTTCTTGATAAGGGAACAATCAAGCAATTCCAAAAGCAGGACCACGCCCTAATTTTAAAAATAAATTTCAAAAGAACCTAGGGGAAAAACAACTATGCTTTCGTAAGTTCCTAACGAGATAATATGTAGTTTTATACATTATTATTGTAAGCATTTTTTTTTAGAATAATGAAACCATATCAACTGCGTCAACAGACACTATAGATGATGTTAGCTTTTTGAAAGATAATAGTATAGAATCATTGTCAACGTCTTCTCAGCCTATGTGTTTCCAAACAGTAAGTAGCTCAAACAATTTATTTAAGAGACCTATGGTAGTCTGGAACCGACACAAGATCAAACAAAACTTATAAAGATTGATTATTTAGATAGTCCATTTCTAGAGGTATATTAATCATAACGTCTATAGATGAATTTAAATTAAATACTTTTATATAAATTATATCATACAAAGTGCTGAGTTTTAATTTTTGATTTAAGGGACTAGCGACTCTTTTTAAAAAAACAACTGAAGGGAGAATTGTCTGGAGAAACAAAGAAAAACTGACTAACAATCAACGTCAAAAGTTGACAAACATATGCATTTTTGAATTGATAAATGGAAAAAACTTAAATAGTGCAAAGCTTTTAAAGACGGCGCAAGAAATTCCAAAAGTATTTCCTCTTGAGAGTCCGGACGTGTATATGATTCATCACCAAAACGGAGGTCCTAAAGGAAAATTATCGCACAGATATTATAACATAAGAAAAGCCATTAAACTGGCTGATGGCCATAAAAGTCCAGGAGACAAAGAAAATTCAGTAACCGAAAATTTCAATTTTAATTCAAACGAGTCCTCGAAATATTTGGATTTCTTTCGTAATCTTTCGTAAAAATCTTAGAAGCCCGCAGAAAGGATCAACAGGAAGAATCCGAAAAAATTTGTATAGAAATAAAAACATTGTTGAAGTTTTTGATAATTTTCCGTGCTTGAAATTTACTACTGGAACGCAACTGGTAACTGATTTACAAATTTATTTATAAATTCTTCTGTTATTTTTTTTACAGCTGAAAATTGATTTTAACCTTCAATATGGCGATAAAATTGATATAATTTATACAACTTTTCCCAAAGTAAGAAATGCCATACTAGAGGAATGTAAGGAAAGGCAGATTAAATTGGACACAATTTATGAAGGTAAAAATTATGATGTTAGTATGCTTTATATTTCATAGAATGAAAATTTTATAGATCCTAATCTCCTGGGTATCATTTCCCTAGTTTATCTGTTTCCACCTATTACTCTAAGAAAAACTAGAAAAAGAGGAAATTGGAGGCCCACAAGAGGTGAAATCCTAAGCAGTTTCTTTATGCAGGTGGAAGTATGTATTTTTTAAAATTTAGTTTATGTGTAAAAATATGTAGGATCTTTAGTTAAAAAGGCATTTTTGTGTATCTAATTTTCGAATAAATGTTTTTTCATAATCATTTTATTCCAGTACTTTTTCATCTATTTTTTTATGTATAATAATTAATACTTTTTGTTATGGTATGATTGTAAAAATATAGTATTTTGGTTTAAGAGGAGTCTAAACTAAGTAAGCAAAATGTCTTCAAACGTGTGCGTAGATTTTATGCCCTGTATGATATGGACGAAAGACCTTCACAAATTTGTGGACTTAAGTCTGTTCTGAAGTGCATAAAATATTGACAAAGGCTTAAAGACATTTTGCTTGTCTCGTAATTTGCACTGGACTTCAACGAAGATTATTAGTTGGCACTACTATAAGATTATAATTTGTCACAAACAAAATAATTGATTATCATAACAAAAACTATTTTTTTGACTAAAATTGTTTTATTAGAACAAAAACAGTTCGTTATCATGACACAAATTTATTGGTTATTGTGATCAAAATTATTGGTCGTCATACAAAAGTTATTAGTTGTGATAACAAAAATTATTGGTTGCTGATGCGAGGAATAAAATTAAAACAAACCAGAAATGTTAGTTGTGAAAACTGAGTTTATTAGTTTCACTGAAGAAGAACTACGGTTTGTGTAACTACTTTTTGCTTTATGATACCTAAATATTTGGGTCTATTAACAACAAACTTAAAATTTTTAATAAAATTTGTGGGTACTGCAACAATGTAAAAATTTTGTTAGCTAAACCATAGAGGATGTTCTAAAAAAGCTACCAGAGTTTTAGTTGCCGTAACAATAGAAACGTCCTGTTCCTCGTAGTATTTTATACCTGCTCTTATAACTAATTTGTTGACCTGTTCTCTATGCTACCCACACTTTCGAGCTACTATTACTAAGTTTTTAGTTATGGCAGCTTTTTTTTTCAGTGAGGGTTCTCTAAAAATTGGCAAGAAATAACGACTGAAAAACCAAAAGTCCCATGGATTTTTTAAAATTTCAAATACTAGATTATATAATTTCTACTGCTTCTTCTTTTTCTAAGGTATTAAAACTAAATTTTGCTAGTAATAGTACACGCTCCCGCACCACTGTAAGCAGTAGCAACTACAGCTAAACAAAGACAAAAGATACCAACGCGCCTCGCTCACCGATCAGCTGTTATGGCATCGTGTGCCGGCCGGCCATTTATTCGTGATCTCGTGATCAGTTGTTGTTCAGCCGTTGAATTGGCGCGTTGATAACGACCCGTTCTCCGCTCTTTACTATGTGCATAATCTACGATAACAAATTCATAGAATTATTGATATTGGATGTGTCTATAGAGTGCTTCAGCGATCAAGAATCCCTAAGAAACCTATTGGTCAGAAGGCTATATTTTACGGACCACGTGTTGTGAAAAAAACTGTGTTTATCTCCATATTAAAAAAAAAAACATTAGTAGTGCTTTGTTAAGTGTATTTAAGGATAATCGTCACGATGTCAACAGGGAAACGGATTGCGAAACGGTCCATTATCGGAACCCGCGTGTGCGCTCCAGGAGAAGACGGGAAATTCTACTCCGGAGTGATTCAAGCGGTCAAAACACCGGCGAGCGTCGACAATAATACAAACTGCATCAATTTAACGCCGAACACGAGATATACGGTACGGTTTGATTCCAGACAGGGTACCTTAGGTCGTACCACCGCCGAGTTTTTTGAATGCGACCTTATTGGACCCGGGTTCAGGTCGGTTTTAGGGGTGGAACTCGTACCGCAACAAAAATGTTTCGTTACTTTTAACGGACGCGAGGTATGCGGGGAAGTTATTAAACATAACATTGAGACTGATGAGGTTATTATTAAAATCCATCCGACTGGTACTGAGGTACGTATTTTTATTTTAGTCACTTTATTTAGATTTTAGATGGTTGAAGTACATCATTATTGCTGTCACAGGCCACATTTATAAATCTGCTAAAATAACCGGCTGAATGTTTAAGACATTTTGTTTCCATTTTAAATAAATATGCAAAAAATATAAAAAAAAACAAAAGTATTAGATTCTTATTAATATAAATTTAAATCTGCTTTGTCAATTTTACTTTTTTTCTAAATTATTTTAATAAATAAATTAATAAAGAAATAAGAATAAATGAATAAATGAAAAAAGTCTAGCCTAGCGCTAATCAACTTAACCTCTCATTACATAAACAAAAATATATACCAAATTACATAGAGAGCAGTTATAGAAAGAAGATAATAGAAAACCCGTGAAATCCATGATTCTGTTTTGAGTTGAAAAATAAGCAATGACATAAAACTAAAAAAGAAATTAAAAAATTTACACATTTTCCCTTTAAATTATAAGGAGATCATCTGTAACGTGAGAAAATGCGACCTTGATTTTACTTCAAAACCAGCAATGGACATGCGCTTAAATGAATTTGGAATATACACCGAAACAGCACTAAAAAGAAAACATTTGTGAAATAAGGCAGAATGAAAACGAGGAACCGATAATTTACTTATACATCTTAGATTAACGTCGTGCGCATCTCTTCGAAAACTTAATTTTTCATGAAGGTAAGCAGGGGAGGATATACCGAGCAATCGAAGCACAAAAACGGCCAACTGATGAAGATAAAGACTCTCTACACGCAACCATCTAAGTTTACACATTTTTGCTGAAACTGTCATATTTCCTTAAGTTAAAAAGGAATCTACAGCACTGATTTTGAAGCTTCTGCAAACAATACAGGATAACTTTATCTAAACAAGGAACATAAACAATGTTCATACTAGGACTCGCATAACTTCTTGCCTACTTTGTAGTTAATGATACTTCTATTAACGTACAATGATTTGAGCGCAAAATAGTTTAATTTAATTACGTCAGAAACGTGCATTTTGAATCTCTCTTGAAGTCCTCCTCGAAAGTCACACCAAGATTCTTAATATTATTAACTATTTTTAACTGCGATCCCCCCACAAAAAGATTATCCAGGACAATTTTAGTTATTTCCGTTACGTTCATATTTTTTGAAAGATATATAAGATATACATACTGCAAAAACAGAATAACGGTATGTCCCGTTAAAAATCGGGAATTCGAGAACGTTAAAAATTGTGAGATCTGGTAGCTAAAACTGATTTTCATAATTTGTAAACATAATGATAATTGTGAATATCAGCAGCCAACAGGGAAAGTCAGGATTGTGCACAACAGCAATACTTACAGTTTTAAAATACTATGTTATAAAACTTCTAAAATATTCTTCTAATATTTATTTTATAAACGAAAAACAGACTTTAAAATAATATGATTTTTCTTTAAAAATTATGGAAATATACAATTCTTAGAATGTAATTATTTTTTAAGAAAGGAAAAAAATAGATTCTTGATTTATTCAAACATAGATATATGTTGCACTTCATACATCTAATTCTTAAGCGTCTTAAACATCCATGAATCCTGCAAGTGCGAGGATCTTTTAGATCGTCATTTACCGGCCAGTATTTAAATGCATCAAATTGTTTGTTTTTACATAATAATGGTGCAGCATTATTTCTTTTTTTTCCATAAGTTTCAAGTTCTATAAGTTCCCAGTTGTAACCTGAAGTCCAAAAGTTCGAAAGGTTTTTGTTTCCCTCCAGCTAGTTCGTGGTCATTCTTATATTTTTTTCAAAAATTTACTATTCCCGAATCAAATAAAGGTAAGATTACATTCAAAGGCGACTTTTTTGCAGTAAAGACAGATCAATAATTTTCTAGCATTTGGTCGTAAATATCGACTCCCCCCATACTTTGATTGTAAGCCTTTACTACTTTTGAATATTTTATTTCTATCCTTTCTTTTTTGGCACTATCCCATCTCTGTGCAGATTCTTCTGGATGTGATTTATACGATGAACCCATGAACTAAATGGAAAGACAATACATTTATTGTCTTTCCATCTAGTTACGAAAACTTTGTTATTATTGCCAGCAAACTCTTCAGATTTTCCGCGTGTCATACTTTTGTCACTTTTAACTGAACACTTTTAACATCCTTTCAGGCGGTTTGACATAATAGTGCCGGTACCAGCAATATACATATATTTCGGCTAATTTGTGTAAAAGGGGAATAATAATAAAATATCTGTCAAAAAATACAGAGCTTCCTTGAGGTAGTGTTTCGACTAACCGTAAAACAACTGAAGGTCCTAATCCTAAATTTCTGTTCGTTAGCTTAGTTGTCAACCCTTGATAGATTTTCAAATCAAGAACTGTTCAAATTCAAATATCTTTCGAAATACTTCCATGAAGTTAGAATTTCAACTTCAGGGTCTCGCAATTTATCAATAATTGTACCGGGCTTTGATTGAAAGAATCATTTACGCCAATAAAATTTTTGAAAATGTCTACATCCGAACTCTCACTTTTGGACTTCGATATATTCTCTCCATCAGCCTCAATGACCGGATTAGTTTCACTGTCCTGGACATCCTTGTTCAACGGCCAGTCGTCTCCATCAATTTCTACCTCTGGGTCTAGTTCACCAAAAAGGACGTAAATTAAATCTGGATTGGTTTACAATAGCTTTCTGTCAAAGACGTTATTTGAAAAAATTTTGTTTTAAATTAGAGTTTTACATATTAACGCCATTATTTAAATAAAAAGTAATTAATCCATTTCCAAGCCACCTAATACATAAAATTAGTATTTACTAATAGTTGCGAACTGTATGTTCCCGATGCTCACAATTGTACGCTAAGAAGTAAATCCTAACCTCAAAATTTGATAAGACATTTTTTTTGCAAAAATACCTATGGCTTTAGTTCATTTAATATGTTTTCGAGAAACCTATATAATAAAATAAAAAGTTAATACCTAGGTCAACTTATATGAAAGAAAGCAAAAGTTTGGTGCCCAGCGTAAATCCGCCAATTTCAAATTTTAAGCATTTTAACCTGTACATATAAAAATGGAATAATTAGGTTATTACATTTGGAAAACATTGATATGTATAAGTTAATTTTTAATTTGTGTAATTCTCGATTAATCTTATATAAAATGAATAATTTAACTGACTTTTTGTCAATAGCCCAAACAGGATTTATTTCATAATTCCCAGAAGGAAACTAAGTCCTCCTCTTATTTGTTGCGAGGAGAATGCCCTTTTAAATAAGACGTTTTATATTTAAAGTGATAAATTATGCATTCTAACATTGACGAAGTCTATGACGTTTTGTCGATATGTCACCATTTTTCACATAATAACGAGTGAACAACAGCACAACTATATGAAACAAAGATAAAAGTTTGGCGCCCAACGTAAATCGACTAATTTCAAAATTTTAAGCATTTTAGCCTGTATAAAAGTGTATTAATTAGGTTTTCTAAAGTAAAAATTTTTTTTATGTGTTAGATAGTTTTTAATGTATGTATTTCCAAATTGGTCTTGACTGATTGATTGACTATTATAACTGACTTATATCTCACCAATATCTGAAAAATATAATAAATGAACTTACCCGAGGCAAAGGCTACAAGAGTAAAGGCCTAACTTTGGCAATCAACATGGGGTGGTCAAATCTTAATCTTATTAAGGCATAAAATTACTTAAAACAGGTATCATAATATATAAAATATTTCTAATAAAGGACTTTTTCTAAGTGACATTTTAGTTTTTCAAGATGGTAGAAAGTTTTTGAAATTTTTTAACTTTGATCTGTATTAATTGGCGATTTGAAGTCATTAAAGTTTTGTCCATAACCTACCGTATTTATTGAATTTGGTAAATCACCTAAAGAAAAAAATTAAAAGTTTATTGTTGGAAAGTAAATAAACAAGTTATGGTCTTATATATGTTCAAATCTAAAAGTAGTTACAAGAGATTAAAACAAACTTTTTTTGGTATGTCGCGTATCTTGTCTTACTATTTTGTTGCAAGTACCTGCAACAAAATACTTTATGCGTTATTTTCCTACAAAAGTAAAAAGGCTTTAACCTCGCAATATGGTAATTATAGATTACACAAAAACACTACTGGATTTGTACCTTAGGATTAAACAAAGAAGAAATATATTTAATTTATTCACGTAAGCGTCTCTGGGAGATGATTAAAAGTAGAATGGCAAATAATATACGTGTAGAGAATTAATTAAAGCGTTTAAAACTGGTGGTGATATTTATACTTTAAACATTTGAAATTATTAGAAGATTAAAGAAATCTGGATTAAAATAAAAAGAATCATTATAGAGTTAGTGGAACTTTTGGGTCATGCTAAGGCCGTATATGGTACATAATGGGTCTAAAATTACTATTTGTGAAAACTGATCATCACTCACAAAGTTTTTTTTTGGATTTTGCATTTCTGCGCTTAGCTCATACTCATAATATCAATAATTTAATTTATTGATAAAGAGATTTGGGTGAAATTGAGCTGCGGTTCATGTAATTGTGCTAAATTAAGATGTAGGTTTAATGACCGTTTTAGGATCATCCCTATAAGCAAGATTTCCTATATCCAAATTCTTGTAAAAGGGATTAGCTGAGCTGAAAATAAAAAATTAATGTTAAGCTCTGTCAAAAACCCTAAAGGTCTCATCAAAGACTAACAAAAAGCTGATAAACTAAAAGAAAATAAACTTCTAAAGAAATTAGTGACAGTCATAATAAAGTAATTGGCATTTCATGTATAATTTGTAATTTTAAGAACATACTCATAAGTAGCTGTAATGTATGTATATATTAAAACCTAGACTTTAGACCTTAGACCTACCGCAATCCAACCTCGGGTTATACAATTACTCAGAAACTTAATTTGCAAAAAGTTTAGCCCTTCATATGCCTTTACGTATGTAATCATTATTTTTAAATTAATTGAATATTTAGTAACAACTCTCAAGTATATTTATCATAAATTCATATTTTTTGAGTCATTACTAGACCTTTATATCTTCCTAGAAATTCGCTATTATTTCCTTCTCCAGTTTATATTTGTTGCATTAGTACCTGTTTTTTCCAGTAAAGCTATTAATTGGATTTTAACGTTTAATTGATTTATTGAATTAAGGTTAAGTTTAGGTAAATTTATCCTATTTTGACTACAGATCCTTTATAAACCTACCTCAAGGTTATTTAGCAGACACCCTCAAAATGAAAACACAATCATTTTACCTGTTGTACCTTTTATACCGTCCTTGCCCCTTTCTAGTTGACTCTTAGATAAGTCTACCGCGCTTTAACATACGACAATAAAAGAGCCATAAAGGTGGGTTTTGTCTAACTAAAATGCCCTGCTTTATTTAAATAGAACTCTTGATTTTTTTTTTAAATTGCGGTTCCATAGTAAAAAAAACATATTTTATTTTTTTAAGACTGTAGATGTATAAGGTTTGGCGCCCAACCTAAACTAGCTTTCATGGTCTTTTGACTCTCCTAGTCTCACAAATAAGCTTGCAATAATAATAAAGCTATTAATTAACTCCTTCTATATTAATTACCTCTTGATGGTCAGTCTTAACCAAAAGTCTTTTTTTTAAATACTTTTAAGTCCACGCGACCCTAAGGTAGGTCAGATTTCACATGCAAAATAAACAAGCCGGTTGATTAAAATGTGAAACAATGAAGAAAACGTGTCTAATTACGCACAACAGTTTGTATATCACGACTTATCAGGCTTTTGCCAGCAATAAATGATTACATTGAAGGACGTAGTTAAAATTGTTGCGTGAACGGTTATAAGACACAACAACTTTCAATAATATGAATATCATTGTAGCATTTTATTATCTTTTTCGTTAGTTTTATGTATACTTTATTTAAGAATGTTTAAATTACAGCAGTAGTATATAGCAAAAATTGTGTGAAATGATTAGAATATTATAGATTATATTAAATAGTGGCTCATAGAACCAGGACAGAAGGATCATAATAACAGCTATTAAATTAAATATATAAATTGCCCAATATTTTTTTCGTTTTATGCTAAATCTATATATTTCATTAAATGACTACAGTAAATCAAATCAAATCAAATCATTCTCTATAAGGTCTAGTTTGCTCTAGTTAATGAATATGTTAAAAAGAGAAGACGAATAACTCGAAAAGTGTGCAAAGAAATGTGTCTTTGAATTTTTAATTATAGGATCTTTAAAAATCTTAAGGTCCATCCTGTCGAAAGCATTAGAAAAGCCAGTCATAGATTGAATTCACTGGTGGTAAAAGCCTTTAAGAAGAAGTGAGTAAATGCGAGTTTCACTTAAGTAAAACCCATAGACATACTACCAGAGACAAGAAAGTAATTTTTTTGTAGTTATTGTTCTGTCAAAACTTTTTAAAAAATATGTATTGATTACATCTATAGTTATTAAATTTTGACTCTCTAAATACAGAAAACAGTTATATTACTATAAAAATAGTAACAGAGATTTTTATTCTTAACATTGTTTAAGTTATAAAATAACAATTTTACCGTTTTCGCTCGGAAATTTTCCACAATAAATTATGTATTCACATATAATATGAAATGAAAACTGTATTACAGAATGTAATTAATATTACAGTACTTTTGATGTTTACTAATTTTTTAAGTATTATATATAGGGAACATTGCATTGTTTATTTTATATGTGAATTAAAAAATACCAATCTGAGTATTGTTAAATTTCTACCTTGTAAAATATGCATAACTTATTAGTTAATGGTGACATTATTTCTAATAGTTTGGAACGTTAAGTGAGTCAGTGTGAATTTAAGTTAACCCCGTCAGGATAATGGAATAGGATAATGTTATACAACAATCAGCGCCTTTTAAATATCTTCATCAGAAAATTGTCACTGAAGATAACTTAAGTATCGAAACCGCTTTGCTTATCCAATAAAGAACTACTTAAAATACAAAAACCATTGCTTCCTTACTAATTTAATTAAAAAAAATATAAAATATACCATTAAGCATACAACCAAACAAAACTGTATCCTGATAAATTATACTAAAAACCCGGACACGGATATGCGCACAATCACAAAACTAAATATTAGTCGCATAACATCAGCGTCTGATTATAGCGGTTCAACGAAATAACTGGTAAAAACCCTCGATACGGACGGTACAAACTGCATTTGGTCCGCCTGTTACCTAAAATGATTATTTGTGGCTTCATCATCATCGGAGAGGCTTTGACCTATGGCACTTTTAGATTCTGTGGTGATGTCGTGAACAGGAGAGAAAAAAAAACGCGCTTTGACCGATAAAAGACATCTGCATGCTAGACGATGAAAAGAGAAAGAGAGATTTCTCAAGGATTTCCTGAATGGAACCTGTTTGGAGCAGGGAACCATTTCACCAACTGGCGGTGCAACTTATTAATATGTTTTATCTTTTGACCATCGGGAGCTACCGAACATCGCCATTAAGGCACCAGGTGTACCAAAAGCATAGTACAAAATCGCTTTTAAGGCAAAATTATACCGTAATCGAATATCGATGGTATGAAGTATAAAGACGATTATTTTCACGGTTTCATTACGTGTTTATCGTAATTTTTTTTTGTATGTGTAAACACGCCATTATACGGCTAGTTAGGCGGTTAAAAATGGCTTAAGATTTGTTTCTTTTTTTTTATAGATAATTTATACACATGCGATAAGTATGTTTACCAGATTTATATCTTTTAAGCAAGTTAGATTTATGGGCCATGAGAGCTCTATGCCGTTCATTTATTTATATCATTGATTAAAGAAAGAATTAAGACGTCAAATTTGTAATCAAGAGCCTAAAGTACCAACCTCAACTCTGGATGATATAAATACGATAAATCAACCTTTTTTCGTAATTTAACTTAATAAAAATTTACATAATATTGGCGCCCAACATGAGAATCTACTTTTTTCAATTACTTTGGTTCAATGCGTAAAAAATAAGAAACATGTTTTTGCTGACCTTTTACTATTATATCTTCAATATCATCGTAAATTTCTATTAATTTTTTTTTTAAATTATTACTTATATAAATTAAGGTATTTTTCTAATTAATTATTTATAAAAAAATCAATAAAGATTTTTTTGGATTCTTGATACGAGAACTTTTAGTGGTAATTATTTTAATAAAAAATAACTTTTATTTAAATAAAAAATGCGAATGTTCATGGGAGTTACAAAATATGAAAAGCAGACAAGCTTGAATATTTTTATAACATTATTAGAAATAAATAAATATTACGAAAAGATCTGAACTCTATATGTGCAATAAGTGACAATTTAATAGCTAAAAAAGCCTGGCTTGATCATATGAGAACATATTATTTCTTAAAATAGCCTTTAAAAAGTAAAAATCTCCGTTAAGTCCATTAGCCAAAAAGAGCAGGTGAGAGGACGCCAAAGTTCAGCTGATTAAAGTTCGAGCATGCCAAAATGCCATTACAATAGCGTGTAAGGGGTCAATATTAATTATCAGTATAGTTAAGCCAAGAGCGTTTAGAAAAAGAAAATATATGAACATCTGGACCGTGCAGAGCAATAAATAGTAGGTCGAAGTATAAATATAAGAAATGTATAACATGATCTGTGCTTTTGATCAGTTATAAGAATAATTGTCAACAGGTTTTCCATAATTACCGAGTAATACAAAATAACATATAGAAGTTTGCTAATAAAAATTACCAAGACCAAACCTTTAACTCTAACCCTCTATAAAATCCAGTTTAGGTTTAACACCACATATGGACGAGTCTCATAGTATAAAACTGATTTCCAAGATTCTCCGATGATTTTTTATAAAACTCTGTTTAGTTTTTTCAATGACATTGTCCAAAACAAACATCTATCAAGGTAGATACATAAACAACTATCTACAAGGAATCTAAATTTGATTGAACTTCACCTCTTTTACTCTTTCAATATTAAAATTAATAGTATAAGTCTTTAAATGTATATCTAACAGTAAAAGATACTGTAATCTTATCGACTCACTAGCTTTCTATTTCCAATACAAAGAGCTGATGGATTTTTTTTCTTATCGTATTGTTAAATTTTGTTTTGCTGGACTACTATAACCCAGGGGTACCATAAATCACTATTCAAACTTGACCCTTACTAGGTTCATAAAAGTTTATGGTATATTATACGCATTGGCAGTTTTTGTATGCTACTTTTGAGAAAAGTTCGATAAAGGGACGAAAACTAATTGTGCCTTTTCCTAACAGATGATTATCAACATAATAGGTTTCCTTGCTAACTGTTAAAACAACACTTATTTGTATTTATAAAGCATGAAGAAATGAAATTCTTTATCTCTCTTATATCGAGTTATGAAAGACAATTTAGTCTTATTATCAGGTATGAACATCAGTTCTGAGTCAAATAGTAAATACTGATATATATGTGCTATAGATCTAGTGGACGTATATCAAGGAAAAAATATATTGATGAATTAAATTTTGTTTGTCTCGGGCTATTTGTAAACACGTACTTGTTTTCTTTATGAATTAAGCTCATTATGCATGTCTTAATAAAAAGTCTTTAAGATTTAGGCAGATTTTGAAACTTATATTTTATATCTTTAAGTTTGACATAACGGCTTTCTTTCTAATTTATTTTAAGATTGTTTTGTTCTTAATTGGTGAAATTTTATTTTTTCTTAGATGTCTTATTTAAATAAACTTAAATACTAAAAATAATGTTAAACTAACAAAGACTACATTAAAATTATATACACTGTGTTCAAAATTGATGATACATGTATTGAAATTTCAGAAATTGTTAGAGAAACAAAGACGGTTAAATGGAGAAAAATTCAAAAAAAAATATTTACAAATAAATGCTGTTTAGTTTGAAATTTTGTCTTTTAAAGAAACAGAAATTGTATAAATAAATACAGATAAATTTGCAAAAATTCTGTAGTTTCTTTATACGTGAAACATTTTCATAATCTGTAAAAAATTATTTTGGTCAAAATGTTGGTTTTCTAATACAATCATTGGCTTCAAACATCATTAATTTCGTTTCTTACATTTTTAAAGATTCATTATTTTGGCATTTTCAATGAGAAATTAACTCAAGAATCACTAAAAGTTCATGCGGTCTAAACTACAATTTTATTATCTTTGTATTGAGCATAACACATCCTTGGGAAATCAAAAACGAAAAATTTTTTACAGATGTAAAAACTTAATACGGCGTTTATTTAAAAAAATAAAGTTGATAATGCTTTAAAAGCAGAAAATCGTTTTCTGCCTGAAAATTTTGCCTTAAAAGCTTTTTACGTACAAATAAAAAAAATTCACAAATAAAAAAAAATTAAATAAAAATTTAAAATTTTAATGCTTAATTTTTTTTATTTAAAGTTTTTTCTAAAACATCTCAATAATATTAACAAACTACTATAATGTTAAAACACATACGGCATTTATTTGTAAATATAATTCATCTCTTTTTCACACCTTTTAAAATACATGCATCATCCATTTTACACACAGTGATTTTTTTGTTTATTATTTAAGTATTTATTTTGTATTAAAGTTTTTATTTTTATGTAATAAAGATTATACTATTTAGTAATTACGCATCTTTAAAATATTTTTTTATATATGACAAAAGCAGAAATCGCAGTGAAACCCTTGCAGAATTATTGACTTTATCAACGTCTATAAAAACTTAATTTTAGTATTTATTTCTATACTCTATTTCCTTTTTGGTGAGAGCACAGTGCCTCATTATTTATGCAGAAGTAGCATAAATATAGGGTGAGTCTTCCATTTTTCTACATGTAACAAAATGATAAACCAGGCTGTTTTTACCAATTTTAAGTGGACAAGTCCTGTATGGTCTCAAATACAATAGGTTGTAAAATTCGGAACAATGGTTTCGAGTTCATTTTTATGACAAACGGGTTGCCAGTGTCGTCTCGACTATGGATATTGATTTTAATTTTTAAGTTAAATAATTATCTGTTATGAAAAGTTTATAAATAATGTTGGATTTTATCTATTATCTATTAGATAAAGATTTTTAGAAAAAGTATGGTTGGTAGGTATAACCTATATTCATTAAATTAACAAGAAACATTTCTTAAAAGCGGAAAAGCCTCATTATAAAACTATGGCAAATAAAATGAAATATAAAAATTTGATTAATGCCGCAATTTGATTGTTTTTTAAATATTTAAAAAATTGTTGTAAAATTTCATTTTTTTAATACCAACCAATAAAAAATGCAACTCTCCAAACATATCTTGTCATTTATAAGAAAAGTACATAAATATAAGGATCTTTTAATTTATTAACCATATTTACATATATTACAATAAAAATATTTACGAAATATACAAAAAAAAAAATCAATTTATAAATCACATATTTCATTACTCTCATCGCTTTCATCCGAATCAGACATTCTCACTGTTATAACTAAGGGTTCGACAGTTTCTTCTAGAAGATTATCGAGGGTCCACATTTTTTGTTCTTCTTTTATAGCATGATGCACAGCATTGCTCCAGTTTTCTTGGGTAACGTTATCCACTGCTGCTTTCAGAAGTTCTCTCACATCTTTCAATTTAAAGGTTTTATTATTTCTAGCGACAAATCCTTTTACTTGAGCCCAAATTAACTCTAAAGGATTTAATTCACAATGGTGGCAAACGAAGTACAGTTATATTGTGTTGTTTTGCCATTTCGTCAACAATGTGTCTTTTATATTTTGATTTATTTTCTGTAACTATTGTCAGAAGCTCTGCTTTTACCGCGTCATCTCCAAAAGGTATTTCTTTTTCGGTAAGCCAGTTTTTTATTTCCCCTTTTCGCCAGCAGGATGATGGTAATTTTTCTATTAATCTTAAATGGCATTGTCCATAACAATAATTGAATTTTCGGGAATTGACTTGATCATTTTGGAAAAATTATCTTCAAAAACATCAGCGTTCATTTCTTCGTGGTAATCCTTAGTTGACTTCGATTCGAATTCAAACAGACCGCCATTTAAAAACCCTTTATAGCTCCCAATATGTGTAATTATTAATCTGTGGCCCTTACCAGAAGGAGACTTCAAGCCAATCGATAAATCTTCTGAAAAAGCCTGACGGGAGCTCCCAACATCCTGCCAGCACTTGCTCACGGTGTGTCTTTCGTTAAGCCAGGTTTCATCCAAATAATAAATGTTTCTTCCTTCCTTTCGATACTCCTTAATTTGCCTTAAATACTTTCTTCTTCAACAGACTAGTTCTTCTTTATCTATTAAAATAGATTTTCTATTTTGCTTTTGCCAAGAAAAATGTAATTCGTGTAAAATTTTCCATAATTTTTTTCTGCCCATTTCTGGTACATTTTCGTCTTCTTTTATAAGTGCCAAAATTTTGTCGATAGGTGGGATTTCATTCTTAAAATAAAATGAATGTACAGTCCTCCTGATGATATGCTTTGCTGTTTCATCAACTGCTATCGGCTTTCTACCGGCAGTTTTCTTTACACTCTTCTTAGGCAAGTTCTTACGGTTTTCACTTTTTCTGTCACTAAGAAGTCTGTAAATTGTTGCTTTACTTATGCCTGTCATATTGGCACATGTAGAAACTAGATTTCTAATAGTACTTAGAGGCATTTGATGCACAAGTGCATCATGTACGTTTAGTACTATAGTCCTTGCTTTAAAATCTACTTTACATATATATCTAACTTATATACCATAAAATATAACTACCTGTTTGCATTTAAGAATGCACAATTTAGGTACCTATAATACTTATACCTCCATATTTACCTACCTAGACAATATCTACTTATAAGTGTTAAAAAGAACTTGTTCATTAGGTATTTAAGTAATTCAAAGAATTTATGGCTAAAATTGGCCTATTTCTTGCACTATTAAATAAACCCAACAAATGAAAACATTCAGGTCTTAATGTACTTGAAAAGTGGGACGCCAATGGTTTACGACCGTTGTATGGCTATCGACCCTTTTGTGTACTCCTACGGATTAAGAAATGGACTATAGATTATTAGAGTCAGCGGTAACTCTAGTGGGTCTTATATATCCTATTCAAAAAGATATATTTAGTACTTAATGTGATCAGAAAATTAGCGCTGAAATTACACAAATACAAAATAAGATCGAAATCAGTGGAACATACAGATAAGACGTTTTCAAATTTCTGAAAAGCTTTCAAAATTACACCTGGTGCCTAATATATACACTCAATATTTACCTTTTTCTTATTTATTAGTACCTGCAACCAAACATCCCCTATTTCCTAAAAGGATCGTTTAAAAAGTACGTTTATGGTTTTATTATAAGAACATGATTTACTATAAATTAGAATGCCACCACCTCTGCCCCTCAACCGATCTTGACGATAGAACTTATACCCTTGTATATATAGGGTGTTATAACTCTATTTATACATGATTTTTTTCTCCCTTGTATATGATAATTGCAAAAAAAGTTAAGACCAGAAGTGTTTGTTTGAAAATACTTATTTTCTTGACAGTATTGGTAAATGTACAGAGTGTGTCAAGAACAAAATTTTTATTGTCAGGTAAGTTTTTTCAAATGGAACACCCTATATATTTTACCACATTTTTACTATTCATTTAATCCTATAAAAAAATTTATAATATACTATACGTCAAATATTAGAGGTTTTTGAGATAATTGCTTATTATGATGATAGTATTTAATTCTTATTTAAACAGTTGAAAATGATTATAAAACTAGAATAATTAAAAAAAAACTTATAGTAAATGTTCAAACTGCTGACCGTTCTCAGTTTGACAGAGTTCTTTTTATTAGCTCAGTGGTACAGGCACTTCTTATTACTTCATCCGGAATTGCTCAACAAGCGCGTGTAATTTTGTTTTTTTAAATTCCCAAAATTTTGTAGCTCTTCAGTGTAAACTTGTCCCTTTAAATATCCCTACAAGAAAAAATCGAGCGGTGTTAAGTCAGGTGATCGGGCTGGCCAACTGACAAGACCTCAATTTCCGATCCAGTACCTTCCAAATCTATTGGCAAGAAAATACAATTTGCGAGTTATGAGGTGCAGCACCATCTGGTTAAAGCCACAGATTACGTCGTTCTGCTAGAGGAACTTCTTCCAGCAGCGTTAAAATTTAATCAATAATTTAATAATTTAATTAATATTTGACGTATGTACAAAAAAGTGTAAAATGTAATGTAAACGTAAAAGTGTATTATACATTTTTTGTGTAGAATTAAATAAAGAGTAAAAATTTGGTCAAATATATGAGGCGTTCCATTAAAAAAAACTTACTTATTATTAAAAATTATTAATTAAGTTTGGTTACCGCCCTGTGTAATTGAAAATCTTCATTATTTCCGGCTATCCAAGTTTTTGAAAAATAGTTAATATCAACCTTGACTATTATCCTTAAATTTGTCTAATATTCACAGCATAATTAGGTGACTGTTTATTAAATTAGAACGTGCCTCGTCAAATTCATGATCTACCACATCATATTAGAGTAAAGACATATTTTAGACTTTTCAAGCAAGAACCGCTAGCATTACATTTATTTTTTAACCTCATGCTAATTTACCCGAAAACGATATAGGCATATTCTGATATAAGCATTTTCAATGTCTCTGATAGAACCTCTAACATAAATACAAATAAATATATTACTGTTTATATATACATATATACATATTTTCTTTGTAACTAAAAAATAATATATTTGTAACATCATAGTTTTATTTTTGCACCTAGACAACTCAATGTCTGTATGTGCAACACATATAAAATCTAATATTTTAAAAATAATTTTAATTTTTTTTTCAAATTGAAACATAACGTACATGGTTACCTAGACAGAAATTAAGCAATTAATAATTACAAAAACAGAACTTATAGTCTATTATAAGTACCTACACACATACATACATGCATACATAAACATACACTCACACCCGTACATACTCCATATTATTACACAAATCCTCTCTCAAATAATCTATTTTCTTTTTTTTTCTGGTTTACATGTAATTCTTTGACAAATTCCGCAATAAACCACCCAATTTGCCAAATACATTCAAGTTAATAATATGAAACAGACTATCATTATTATTCTTATTAATAATTACAAATATTTCAAGCGCATATTAACGTAACTTACTCCTTAAACTTATGTTCAAGTCAAGGTTTATACCGCAACTTGTCTATTAAACTATTGGTCTATTAAAGATCTCATACGCACGCGCAAACGAGCCTCTTCTATTCAAACAAAAATCTATGTAAGCGACGTCACAGCCACACCGTTTTCATTGACCTACTAACCCAAAGAAAAGTGGCAGCGCGTGCATGCAACCAAGGAATCACAAACATGTCTTAACTAATTACCAATTGGTTGCTACGCCTAAATTAGAAACTAATATACTCAAACGAATAAAATCTTTGTTTACGCATCTGTGCTCATAGGAATGTTTATGTATTGCAGTTGCACATGACCTATTTGTACAATGAGAACCATTTTATTGCAAAACATACGGACTTTCACGTACTAATGCCTTTGCATAATTTAAATAGGCAAATATCGTTGCGGTAGACTGAGAAAATGTTGTTTGTTTAAAGTGGTGTATTATTTGATTAAGCCTATCTACTATAAACTGCCCACTAAAGTTGATTGTTGTTTTTACACATATTTAAATAAACGACTATATTCATGATCTAGTCAAAATTATTGTTTGCAGTAAAAACAACCTTGCGTTTTCTTTGTTCTCGTAATTTACGTATTACAAACAGGTTGTTTTATCGATCACTTTCCCAATGCACGTTGCATGTTCCGCTTTTCCTTTGTCCTCTATCAAATTGAAGCCCGCTTGTTGCCTACGGTAAACTAATCATCCACTTCAAAAAAACTATATACTCGGGAAATATGCAATAAAAGAGAAACAAATTAATATTGTTTAGAACAAAGGCTCGACGCTTCCAAGTAACATATCATATTAAAAGGTGTATTTTTTGATAATCATGTTAATGACCTCATTATCAGAGCAGTATTTAGGTGGTTATTTTTGTGGCAATTATAATGACATTAGACTTATCGGGTAAATAAGTTAATGGCAACGGGCTCAAATGTGGTGTGGGTAAATACCCTTAAAGAATAAGACGGTCTTACTAAAGAAAAAAATTAAAAAAATTATATCAGAAGTTTATTTATGCGAGTAAATAATTAGTTGCGATAATTAATCACTAGAGATAATATTAGTGATATAAATAATGTTTAGCTAAATGGAATTAGTTTAGATTAAAAGTTTATTGCATGGACTTTGTACCTGGATAGAAATGTAGATATAACCAAGTGTCTTTGTTTAATTATGTTATTTTTTTTGACCTTATTATTCCATATTTATAATGACGGTAAAATGCATTACAAAATAGAAAAATTAATAAGATTTAGAAGATAGCAGCAACCTGTCAATGAGAAATTTAGGCGCTATAAAGTTCTTAAAGTTAGTAAAGTAAAGAAAAAAAAAGTAAATCGCTTAAAATTAAATACTTACTAAAATTGATAAAGAAAAAAAATTGGCTTAGGATCCTCTTAATGGATCTGTTAAAGAATGGTCTTAATAATATTAAATTCTGGATATTATCAATAAGAATATTTTTCTGGTTTAGTTGACATGCATCTCTTAAATATTAAAAGGATAAAAAAATATTTCATAACTAGTAGAGTTAAATCACTACTGAGATAATTATTTTATTGCTTTTAAGACAAAAAGTAATTAAAAAAACTAATCGATTTACCAGGTCGATGTGTCTCTAAAATCAATGCTAACATATATGATCGTTTCTGAGTCAACTCCAAGATAGCAAAACCATTTTTAACTACTTTTTGAGAATTTTTAAATACTTGTACAAATAAATATTTTAATTATGGATCAAGGAGCTTTAGAAATCACTGCTGAGATAAATATTTTACCTTATTTTTAAGCAAATAAGGAAACAAAATATCTCTTATGTTGATAATTCTTGAAAGTTAGCGCTGGCTAGATATTTTATAGTTGAGAGTAAAACAAAATAATTTCTCACTGCTTTCGAACCTTTATAATCACCGCAGAGATAAATTATTATCTTTTTTTTTATGAGACCAAAACATTTATTTACTGATTATTGTCAATAAACCTTAAGAATCAATTAATGTTAAAAAAAAATGGTTCTTCGAAGAAATTTAGGAAATATAATTTTGCAATGATTTTTATGAATAAACATTTAAAATCAATGCTGAGATATAAATTAGACGATTTTACTGATTTCCGACCCAACGATTTTTAAAATCACTGTTGAGATTACGTCTTTATCCTAATTAAGCCATTCTAAAAAGCATTTTTTTTACTAAGTTCTAGTTACAGAACCTTTAAAATCATTGCCGAAATAAATATTTTACAAGCTACACAGTCGTGGAAATAACAAAAATAATTTTCCACTTTAATTTATGGTATTAGAATTCTTTTCTTTGTGAGCTTAAGTGTCTTAGAGAAATCTATCACAGGATTATGATCAGATTCCATGTCTGCGCCAGGGGGTACGTTTTCGCATTGATTGAGCTGCGTAATCTCTGATTTACCATGATATAATCAACTTGGTTTCGAACAATATTATCATTATTGTGTGAGGGAGATGTCCACATCTAGAGCCTTCGGGGTGTTGCTTGAACGAAGTATTTTGGATTACAAACTTGTTTGTCTGACAGAACTCTATCATTTCTTTAGCCCAATGCAAAGCTCTCAATTTAGGTGGTAACTTCTTCCTTCCTTGTATAATTTGATATTTCCTTGAGGTCACTTTACCATTCCTCAAGCTCATCCAGTGGCTTATCGCTAGTCAATATCAAATTAATATTTACCGGTTTCCATATAGTTGTACCATGCAGTATGAGCATACATCGATCAGATAATGGTACAAAACCTACAACTAATTAATTAGTTACATCATTAGTATATAAGGCCATTTGT
The DNA here is from genome assembly GCF_022605725.1 of Anthonomus grandis grandis. Classification (NCBI taxonomy): domain Eukaryota; kingdom Metazoa; phylum Arthropoda; class Insecta; order Coleoptera; family Curculionidae; genus Anthonomus; species Anthonomus grandis. The sequence goes on from NC_065549.1 coordinate 14,821,225, forward strand.
AAGTAGTTTTAATTTAGTTTTAATCTTCTCCCCAAGATGTTATGCATCGTTACCGAAACATGTGTAAAAATCGATCGGTTAGTGGTAAGACTGTCTCGTAATTTGAGTGTCACACCAAAGGTTTCAACCATAGGACTAATGCCAATGATGTGCATGCCAAGTCTATCCATTTTTGCAGCAGTATTCAGTGTGGTTAATAGTTTTGAACCTGAGGGTTCTTCGAACCTTCTAACTATTGAAGGTCTGCTGGGAACTCAAGGCCTTTCTTTGTAAATTTCTGGCTTTGTAAAGTCTCTTTGATCATATTAAATGATCAAACAGTAATGGTGTTCAGATGAGTGATTATCTTTTCTATAAATGGCTTAAACAATAATGGTTAAATAAAGTAAATAATCTTGTACTTATACTTATTTGAGGATGACCTTATGTAGGAGGTTATCTGCTGCGAAAGGCAAATTATTCAAAAGTTTCTGCAATATATTCGACTGAAAAAAAATAATTTCTACTAGACAAAAAAACACTAATCTATTACCAAAAAAAACATGACCAAATATATTATGCAGATTATTATTAAGCTACTCATATAATTCAAAAGATATACTTTATCAGCTTTATAATCAAACCTAAGGCATTTGGTATTCGTACATCTAACATTAAAATTCTCATTGCCAAAAGATCTACAGACAGAACAACTTTCACTAACATTTACCCAGTCATGACAAATAGTCCTTCTTACCAAAACAAACAACTGAAAAAAAGTCGATTAGAAAACAATGGCCCAAGGAAACCTATTTTCAATGCAGTTCTGATATAACGAAACTGCAAGTTGTTCGAAGATAAGGACATGAGAGCGAGATTCAAATCGGCCCCGCTAGTGGTGTGCTGGTTTTTAACAAAAATATAGGTTATTACGTAGCAACTAGTGAATGTCGTATAGAGTATGTATGAAGTAACATTTCGTAATACAAGTTACCATGCATGCAACCTGTCTTAAGGTCGCATTTGTGTGAAGTATTGGTGTTTATATGCCTTTCTCCTTTGATTGTTGCTGCCTGATATAGGAGGATATTTAAATGCCAATAAGAGGCTTCATATAGGGTCTTTTCTTTGGTTTAATTGATAATGAGCAATTTTGTCACTTAACGATTTAGTCGATTTTTTTTCTCAGGTGATCCAACTGAACAAAAAATTATTTATGTTTGTCTTTCTCATTTGATTGCTGGTGCCTAATATATAGGGACATTTAATAACATTTAGAGTAGAAATATAATAATCATAATTTTTTGGAGTAAATGCATAGACTAGATACATTTTACATATATACCAAAATAATTATTTTTGACTATTTTTGCCGTTCAACAGGTGGTCCAAAAATTATGCTAAATTGTTATTCTTCTGTAATTACTGTAGCCAGATATATTTAAATATCAGTAAAATATTAAGTAGATAAAGTTTTTCGAGCGATTTTTTTGATACTAAGGCTGATATTTACCATTTTTGGCTGCCAATAGATTCGATAATCGCATTATAAAGTCACAATTTTTGAATTAAAAAAATATGTAAGATTGCTTTTCTTCTTTGATTGTTGCTACATTTAAAAATATTTAATTGTCAGTAAAATTTTAAGTAAATATTTTGATTTTTTTTCGAGTAAAACTGATGATCATATTTGGCCCTCACCAAGTAAAATAAATAGGTATATTTGCAATTCGCACTTGACTGCCTAAAATATAAGTATATTTAAATACCAGTAAGATTTTGAGTATATATATATTATACTTATAATTAGGATCTTTTGGCTAGTACGGCTAATAATGAATAATTTTTGGCGCCCAACAGATATTAATCTTTAATCTGTTAATTATTTGCCCTTCTCATTTTATCCATGCTGTTTAATATATAACAAAATTTAAATGGCAGTAGGATGTCGAGTAGGTATGTTATATACCAATCATTTTTGCTACAGATTTGGAGTAAAAATCCTTTGATAAAATTTTTTTTATTGTAACAATTTTTATACCCGACCGATTTACAGTAGATACAATATGTGGGATGTCTTAGAACAAAAATATTATTATGTACGCCATTACTTTATCTTCAAGTAAAATGCCCTCATAATTTTCTAGACAACGCTTTAGATTCCAGGCACTCCTAGAAAAAAATCTATTGTTTTATATCCATCTGATATTCAAAAGCTTTGTGTATGGATCACTGTAGACTCCCATAAGTTTTCCGCTTGGTTTGGGTAGAGCCTGGAAAAATTGTCTTAAGGAACAAAAAATGTGAAGCATATACAGTATTGTGCAAAAAGATTGAACTTTCTGGTTATATATCTTTTAGTATCTATTTTATAAGTAAGGCTTATATATTATTTACAAGAATAGTTAGAGCCTGTTTATATTTTCATATTATCATATTTTTTGTATCATAATAAATAAAACACCAAATTGTTTTATGCAAATTTATTATTCAAAAATATAGCAACAAAAAATAGTTTTGATTCTAAAAAAATATAACCCAACTAAATTAAAATCAATTCAATATTTCGTGTAGTACCGCCACTTCTCCTTTATAACATCTGCACATCGTCTTGGCATGGACTCAATTAATTTCATAATATAGTCATTGTTCACTTCTTTCCAAGCCTTTTCCACTATTTCAAAGAGAATATTTGTATTAGAGCATGTTAGGTGCCTGATTTTGGTGTCAATGTAATGCCATAAATTCTCTATAGGGTTTAGGTCTGGCGATTGAGATGGCCAGACCATTACATTTATTTTTTCATCGGATAGCCACCTCTTAACAAATTGAGAAGCATGTTTTGGATCGTTGTCATGCTGAAATATAGCTATTACTGGCATGACTTCATCCATATATGGCACTAAATGTGTTTTCAGAATGTCTTTGTACATGAAACGATCCATTTTGCCCACTATTTTTCTGGGTTCCATGCCACGAGCCGAGAAACATCCCCATACAAGAATATTTCCCTCGATGTTTAACTGTGTGGCAAATGTACTTTTTGTTTAATCTTTGTTCACTGGGGCGTCTGACGTACATCACTCCATCAGTCCTGAATAAATTATATTTAGATTCATCACTAAATACGACTTTCTTCCAATCAGCTACAGACCAGTGGACATGAGACTGGGCAAAGTGAAAACGAGCCTTGACGTTCTTCTTTGAGAGTAACGGTTTTTTGGCGGGGCGACGAGCAGGTAAGTTGGCATCAAGTAATCTTCTCCTTACGGTACTAGAACTGAGGTTTACTCCTTTACCCTCTTTTAATTTTGTCAAAATTTGGGAAGAAGACAAAAAAGGATTTTCTTTGGAAATTTATAGCAGCTGCCTATCCATTCTTAAATTTGTTTTTCTGGGTCTACCAGGAATAAGCGCCGATGCAGCTGTTCCAGTAACGCGAAATTTTTTGCAAACTCCGGATACGATTGACCTGTGAATCCGTAAGCTTCTTGCAATGTCACTCTGCCTAACACCATTTTCGTAATGCTCCACAATAATTTTTCTTACATCACCAGAGACGGTTTTTGAGCGACCCATTTTAAGTTAATTCTGAGATTCAAAAATAACAACTTTACAGGCACGCCTAGAAAAAAAACAAGTTTTTTAAAATCTACTTTTTACCCTTATGTCCTTTTGTGTAGATCACTGTAGACTTCCACAACTCTACGCTTGTTTTGCGAACAAATTTAATTTATTATTTTATTTTGTCTAAACTTATAAAATAGAGTTTATATGCATGGTTAAACAAGGTATAGTAAATTTAGTAAGAGTTTTTAGTTTTTTATTCTTTTTTATTTTTATTGAAGCTATTTTAGATATTTTGTTGAAATTCAAATTTATTTAAAGATACGCATTTGGGAACTAAACACTTTTTTTTAATTTTGTTAAAAGAAAACTAATTTTCAACTTAATATTATTAAAAATATACTATTTTTTACGAATTAACATATTAAAAAACAGATCAAGAATAAACCTTATGTCGCAATTGTTTGCTATAAGACAAGTTTAGGTTGCAATGACTTGGAGTAGATACATTGTATATTGTTCATATAATAACTAACAGATGACTTTATATATAGCAGAAACCTTATGTAGCGATTTTCCTGGTAGTGAGGTTGGTTATCAAATTTGGTACCCATCAGATTTGGTGTAAAACTTGTATAATTTAACGTTTTTTCTATCATGTTTAAATAATAATAGTAATTGGCGCCCAACAATCGATTTTAAAAAATTATTTAATGTTTAACTATATAAAATTAACGTAAAACGCCGGTTAAATCAACAAACCAACCAAACATGGCATTCAGCAGGAAGGACAGTATCCGATGTGCTTTAAAACAGTTAAATATTTGCATGTAAGAAAGAGGTGTGTAGCAAGTGAATGATAAACACTTATTTAGCACATCCTCGCCGTTATTTTAGTATCGTGACCGATTTTCGGAAAAGCGACGCAAAGAAATGCTTACGTAACGTACAGTTATTCGACGTAATTTAATTGGATTTTTTTATTATTAGTTTGTTTTAATTAGATAATATCGTTGCAACTTTATTAGCACAACGCAAATTGGTAAACAAAGGCGTTAAAAGTGCAGTAAAACTTAATAATCCGTTAAAATGTATTAATGCTATGGTGCCCGTAACGATTGTGGCTTTCACTTATTTCGAAAAATATCCAGTTAAGCAAATCGACCCAGTTTTGCTGGTATTTGCTGGTTTTATACAAAAATTTACGTCATTTAATATAACAATAACCATAAATAATATTATGGCAGTATGCAGGCCAAGTTTTATAGCGGCGTCTTGGTTTACTGTTTTTTTATTACAAGTTTTTCAAACAAAACATTTTGGTTTTAAGTTTACATGTTTACTAACCAATACATGCGAAATTAAAAAAAAACTTCGGTATTATTGATTTATATATGTATTTACAGGTTTTTAATATGTTTGTGTATTTTATAAATCAAAAATCATAGCCTTTTTTACCACCTCTTACACAGGCATATTCTAATTTTTTTATGTAGTATATAATAACGATTTATATACACAAAGCAGTCGAAGTAAATAGCGATTACTCCTTTGGATGAAAAGTCTTTTCTGGAAATATATAATCAAAGCTATTTGTGTTCTTTCATGAAAGGTAATCATACAGAAAATCTTGGCAATATTCCGTTAATCGACCAGAAATCGCTCTAGATATTCCAGAATCCTAACAGATGTCTGATAACCTGATATGAGAATATTTTGATTCCAGTAAGATATATATAATATATTTTGGTTTCCACTAGATCTGTAGGATACAGTTTATTAATTGCTTATTACTAAGGTAATTTTTGTGCCCAAAGAATTTGAGGTAGACACATTATATAGTGCTTATTTTTAACACTTTAGGATCTGATATTTAAGGACTGAAGTCCAAGATTTGGAATAGGAACTATATTTCTTATGACGATTTTCTGGCTAGTGAGGTTGATAATAATAACTTTTGGCGCCCAACAGATTTGGTGTGCAAGAAATAATCGTAAAAAATTCGTGGCTCTCAGGAAGAATCAACTGACACAGACATTTGCTTATGTCTGTCTATTTTTGCCTTTTCTTTGTTTTATCTAATGGTTACAAAAATGTCGAAACAATTATCAGCCTCAATGATCCATCATCTTTAGCACTTATGTTTACTAACTAATCTTCGGTAATAAAACTGAAAATAACACTGCAAGCAGCAGTTAAAATACAAGAAACGATTTGCATGTTTCCCGTTATAATAAAACTGTTAGAGAATCAGTTGTAGCGCAAATGGAGTTGCGGTGAATGATGTGAAATGAATGCTTAAATATAGTGCGTGGTCGACCTACTATTTCCTACGACGAAACGCACTGCTAATCGAGCAACGATGATATAAACAGTTACACTTTTTCGGATTTTCGATTTATATCTTGAAGGAAGTTACTAGCTTGTAATGGTTTATGATGGTTTTTTTGCAAGTAGTTAAGCAAAACATTTAGATTCTTCTTCTATTTTCAATTAAGCTTGATGTTTTCAAGGCATTTTCAATTATATAATTTACCGAGTCAACTGATTTATATTCATAATTTGTTGTTATACTTAATTCATTTTTAATAGTTGCTATACTGTTTTTAAATTGATACGTGATGGAGTTTTACGCATTTTAAATGGAGAAATAATTACGGCTGAAAAGCCTCATACGTGTCAAAGGATTTAGTTTGATAAAAATTATGTTGTATTCACCAGTTAATTAAAAACAAAACGTGAAGAATTATAAATTATTCTAAAGAAAAAGTTAAAAATAAGTAAAAGTGTATAGTTAGTTTTATTTATATTTTTACTGCTTCATCTGAGAATTGCTTGCGTTTTGGGTTTGTTAACATATTTTTGTAAATACATACATATCTGGTTTTCTTTCATATAAATAATTAATTGAATTAATTTTTAATAATGTTTTTCTCTTTCTTCCGATTACATCTTAATTATTCTATCAAAAGCTACATGAGTTGAGCTTTTAAAAAGCTTTTAATAAAATTGTCAAATCTTATCTTTGGGATAATTTATAGTTTTGTTTTTAGTAATCTAATTTAAAATTTAATTTATTAAAGTTGGTATTAAATTTATTGTTTTTTTCACTTACTTTACAACTATGAACATTACCAGTTTTTATCAATTATTTGTTATACTTAATTCTTTTTAAATAGTTGCTTGACTATTCCTAATTATGACTATATTAATATTTATGGCTTAAGATAAAATTGCATCCATTTCATGGATTGTGAAACAAATATTAAAGAATTATTAATGATTTCAGAGAAAAAGATTAAAAATAATTGAGTGTCGATTTTTATAAAATAATGTATAATTAATTAGTAATTCAATTTTGAGTGCATGTGTTTATTTTTTGTTGATTTTTCCATTTGTAATTGTGGCTTCGTTATTCTCTCTATCTAGCTTTTTTCATATATTTAATTAATTTGATTTATCTTATTGACAATTTTTTCTCCTTCTGGTTGTTTTTCGATTTTTTCATTAGTGTATTGCGTTTAAGAAGCTTTTATATGAAAGGTTTTGAATTTCCTCAATGGGTTGTTCTAAATTTTTATGCCAGTAATGTAATTTTACTTTTTACATTACTGGGGAATTTGACTCTAAACTAAACTCGGTGTTTTCTTTATTTTGTGACTTTTTTTGTTAATTTTTAAATTTGTTGATTTCATAGTCTTTTGAACCTATATCGGGTATTTTTTCGTATAATTAATTAATTTAATTAGTCTTTATAATTTAGTTTTGCCCTTGTCTTGATTAATTTAAAAAATTCCTGTGTTATAAGGTAATGTGTTAAGCCTAGGAGCTTTTATATTAAACATTTTTAGTACACAATATTATTTGGGTAAATCTGTTCTTTTTGTTAATTTTTGGATTCGTTGTCGTGGTTCTGTTATTCCGTATCTAGCTTAACTTCATATTTTTAATTAATTTAATTTATCTTTATGTCAGTTTTTTTACTCTTTTTCCTGGGTGTTTGTCATATTTTTTATTAGGAGTTACATGTATTACATTTAAGAAGCTTTGATATTAAAAAGACCGAATTTCTCTTTTGCAGTAGTTTTTTTTAAGTAAACTTATTTCAAATGAAAGAATTTATTTCATTGTCTTTTTCCTTCATGTTTATTTAACACTATTGGGCCATTTAACTCTAACCTTCTTAGTTTTTCTCGTTTATTTTATTTGTTGTTTTTATTATCGGCTTGTCCTGAATCTATATATGATATTTCTTCATATATTTAATTAGCCCCCTTGTGTTTATCATTTGACAAAATTCTTGTGTCCGGAGGTGGAATTTTTTCTTTGGTATTGTTTTTAAGTTTTGTGTCTAGTTATATTATTTTAATCTATTAAAGTATTAAATATACTGTATTTATTTGAATATTTTTTAATTTAAAAGGCCTATGAAATTTGGGAACTCTACTTCTTACCATGCTTATAATTTTCTTCTAATACATCTAATTTCTATTTATTTTCTTGTTCTTTTTATGCATCGTACTTCTCTTGTAAAATTGCAATAAGAAAAACTTGTGAAAATATAGTTTCTTGGTAAATCTTTTGTAAATATTTGATATTACATGAAAGCATCTTTTACTTCAACAATTGATTCTTTATTTTGCACTCACGGTAATTTCCACTTTAAATATCAACACATTTCCCTAAGTGGCAAACATGTTAAGTTCCACTTAAAGTTCTCACAAGTTAGTGGATTTAAATTAGGTTCGCCATAAATAAAGCGACCTCTGATCTTCAATTTCAAATTCGTTTAAAGGAGTACAAGACGGAAACGATTCCCTGTACGGTTGATTAGGCATCGCGGACACCTCGAATACTACGTATTGTATTAAGTAGAATGCGCCTAAGCCGTGTCCATATTACGGCAAAACATGCTTTACCTTTTGCCTGCAACTAATGCACTTGATGTTTACTTAACGGATCTTCCTTTTTTTCCCTCCGATATAGTTTTGTAATGGGTTTGTTTTGTTCTTAGATTTGACTTGAGTATTATTCTGCAACGTAATAATAACGAGAAAATAAGACCGTTATCTAAAATGAAATCGTAGCGATTGTTACGAATGCAATAAAGCAGCTTGAATCTAGGTTAAAATGGAAGACTCTCACTGAAACTATCTCGGTACGCCTACGATACAAGAATCATAACCTTCAAGAGTTGTGCAATGAAATACGTAAAAATGTCATTAGTTGTACTCACGCCAACACATTCAGTAGAATATGTGACGTCTCGTTTTATGTCATGATGCAATTATAATTTGATGCAATAGCATTTAGGCGCCGTAAAATTAAATTTTCATACATAATAAATTTTCATAAACCAAAAACCCGAAAATAATTACAAGACTCTTGCAAGTTTGTTGGGACAGGCTCGTAATTTCTGTGCCTTGACTTAGGCGCCAGTAATTTTCACATTTAAATTTATCGTTAAATGAAGTGGCTTTACATGAAATATTTATGCAAGGTTGATATTTAAATAATTTGTTATACATTTATGTTGTCAGTTATGAGATATTTATTAATTTGTGATATTGAAGTTGTTAGTAAATATTCAGTGTTTAAATTCATTGATTTTATAAGCCACATATTTTAGTAATTTTTTTAATTATGGTAGGTTAGTGTAGTAGTAATGGAATATTTAAAATTCTAGAATCTGAAAGTACTTTTTAAATGCAGCTTTACAGGATCTTTTCCTTCTACTAACCTTTTTTACAAAAATAAAAGGGTATAGAAGCCATTAGTAACTGTGTGAATTGGGAGAAAACCTAGAGATACTTCGTTTCCTGTATGATTATGAAAGTACTAGAAATACTTTCATAATCATCAAAGATACTAGTATAAATATGCCAAGGAAAAATTCACCATTTTGGTATTAATAAAGATAGTTTACACTATTATGTTATTTTTGTTTTATTGCAGCCCAGAATACACTATAAAATTATGTTAAATATTAATAAAATTAGGATAATGCTTTATTGTTCAAATTAATCAATAAGTATTTCTGCTTCTTTTTATTGACCCAAATCCATTTTAGGTTATTAGTTACATGTTAAAATTAATTACATTCACTAGATTTATTAAAAAAAATTATAGCTTTTCTAAATCTGCATTTAAGATCGACAGCAATTCTAACTTTTTGATACTGGTTACCGTCATCATCAGAGCTATATGTATCAAGAAAAATATCTTTGGCTTGAGAAATTATACAAAAAAAATAATAAAACGGAATTCTTACCGTAAAAAAAATAGCAATAAAATGAACTTTTAGAAAACATTGAAAAAAATTAAAATTTACATAAAACAAACTAATTTTTTTTTAATTTCTAAATAGGTTCGAATTTATAAAAAACATACGTGTAAATATATTTTTGTCGTTCTTTGAATAAAAATCGTTTAAAATTAAATATCCATACTTAAATTCGAGTTTTCTGGTTTCAAAATTATTTCTTTACATTAATGGCATAAGTCCAAGACTTAAAAAAAAATATCTCTCGATTCCTACTGTCAAGACTTTTTTCAGAAACTGGAACAATATTATTAAAAAAAATATTTTTTGTTTACGGGTGAGGCTTACTAGGCTTCTACTTCTAGTAAGAACTAAAATAAAATTTTCACTTTGTACTATTATTTAAAATAAATATGAAAGAATTAAATGAGCCTAAATTAAATTTTTTTCATGTACATATATTGTAGGTTGTTATTGTAATCTCGATGATTTTTTTATACAAATTTGTCTTCTAGTTAAATCTAGTCTTTTCAACTGGAATACTTTTTTTATAATTTAAAACTTAGCATCCTAATGGTAGATCTCTTTATTTTTGTCTTTGGCAGTATCTTTTTTCTATTACATAACATATGGGATATTATAAATATAACACAAAAATGTATACTGTAGATGGTTTATCGATCTTAAAATACAATAAAATATATTATGGAAATTTTTACAAATACATAGTCCAATTTATAAACACAACGTAAAAGTTATAGTATAATTCATAAAACTAATTATAGATATTTTAATAATAATTAATGTGTCTAATGAAACGAACATTTCACTAAACCACAAATTAGAACTGTGTTCAAACTTTGTCATTTCTTTATAATTTCTGATGTATCATAGTTTTTACATTTTTAGCATACATTGACACAAAGATAAAAAAAAAGGTTTTTTCTTTTGTATATAAATAAATATATTATTTTACTATAAGGAACAGAGGAGCGAAGGAGGCACAAAAAGTAACAAAAAAGAAATCAAAAATTTAAAAAAAAATGCAAAATAAGAGATTCGACTATCAGGGGATTATAATTTTGTGACACATGGCAATAACGTAAACTGATAATCAAAAATAATTAATAAATACACTTTAAATTACTTTAACAGTAACTTTTTAAAACTATTTTAGTCTCGTGTAAGAAACTGTGTTGGTTCGATATTCATATTCTTTGGTTATAATTTCCCTAAAATTTCGTTTCTAAATTTTGCGGTAAGATTTTAAGAATTTTCGATAGTAAAAATAATATATTTCTTTGCAAATGAGATTCGTTAAAAAAAATTGATTATTCGTTTACTTCATTTAGAACGGCTGTTATATTGATGAATAAGCTCAGTGAAAATATATGTTGCTGTAATTGCTCTATTAAATTATAATTGTATTCAATTATAAATCTACTAATACTAGGATGTGAACTGAAAATACTAAAACATCATCATTCTTTAGCTTAAGCAATTGTTGCTACAAAGCTAGATAAGCTTGAAATCAGCAATGAGGCTATTAAAACTTGATGAAGTGCTGTTGAGTCAGTTGTACTTATATATAGAAACTTAAACTGAACAAACTTGAAATCAGCAGTGGAGCTAATAAAACTGGATAAATTACGAACATATCATTATCGTTCTATAGCTTTAACATTTGTTAATGAGTCAGTTGCATTCATGAGTAGCTACTGAAACGAAATGAAATTTTTTCACTGTTCCACAGTATCAAAAGCTCTTGACAGATCCATCATCAAAACTCTCTACTGTAAAATCTGTTACTTTAGAAATGGCGTTAATACTAATTAAGCTTTTCTCTAAACCTCAATGGATTAAATTAGAAATTAAATGTTTATTTTCCAAGATCGAGCACAGCCTCAATTTAATAAATTTGCTTAGGATTTTATAATTGTACTTGTTTATTTATTTTTTATTGCCTGATTTGTACGCAGCGATCACAGTAGACAGTTTAAAATTGTTGGCATATGTACTCGAGTGTTTCAGTTTAAAAAAAAAGCATGAAGTGCTTTTAACAACTTAAAGAGAAATTCCATCTTCTCCTTTTACCAATTTTTCACGATTGTATTTGAATAATTAAATCATTTCCTTTGATTGGAGTAAGAAACTTGGAATCTCTGCTCTGTGCAGCAAAAAAGGAAGAATCTATTTTTCCTGCTGGTAACTTAATTTTACTAGTGATCTTCCAAGTATCAAAATATATAATAGTCACTTAAAATCAGCAGCGGAGCTTCCAAAACTGAATAAATTTGAAAAATCACTTAAATATCATTCTTATGCTATAGCTTCAATAATTGTTGATGAGTCAGTTGAATTCTATTAATCGCTACCGAAACTGAATAAGCTTAAAATTAGCAATAAAGCTGCTAAAACTCGATCAATTTCTTTTAAGTCAGTTTAATAAATTGGTAGTTACTAAAACTGTATGAATTGAAAAAAAAACCAAAATATCATTGTCATTCTAGAAATTAAGCAATTATTGCTGAGCTAGTTGATTTTTATTAGTAGCTTCCAAAACTGGATAAACTCGATGTTAGTAAAGAAGCTATTAAAACGCAAGAAACTTGAAATCAGCAGTGAAGCTACTGACATTGGATAAATTATAAAATTGACTAAATTATCATTCTAATTTTATAGGATAAGCAGCTGTTAATCAAAAACTGCAGAAACTTAAAATTATCAATGAATCTAAGAAAGCTGAATGAATTATGGTTAAGTCAGTTGAATTCATGGGCAGCTACTGAAACTGAATGAACTTAAAATTAGTAGTGAAGCTACTAAAACTTAATTAATTGGAAAAAATGTATATCAATTTCATTCTATAGCTTAAGCATTTGTTGCTAAGTTAATTGCATTTCATTCGTAGCTACCCAAACCAGATAAACTTAAAATTAGCAGTGGAGCTACTGAAACTGGATAAGTTGGAAAAATTACCCAAACATTGTTCTCATTTGAACTGTATAAATTGAAAAAACTACTGAAGTGTCAATATCATTTTCTAGCTTAAGTAATTATTGCTAAATTATTAGTTGAATTGTATTAGTGGCTACCAATCTACTGGATAAATATAAAATTAGTAACCAAGCTATTTGAATCAAATAAGTTATGGTCAAGTCAGTTGGATTTATGAGTAGGTACTAATACTTGATGAAGTTAAAGTTAATAGTGAATAAACAATTAATTAAAAACATCTATTTTCTATTTTCTTAATAATATTTAATATAATTGATTTCCTACCCTTAACATGAAATGAGTTTTTTTTATTTTGTTTTTTGTTTTTTATATAAACTTGGTTTGTATTTTTGTTGAAGTTCAAATATCTTTGCCATAAAACCGCCTCACCTAAACCTTTTAATTCACGTTTTTCACTTCTGTTTATCTGTTTATTAATTTTTATTGTTTTTTTTTAGTATTATTCCTATTTTCGGTTAATTGATATCTTTAATACTACTTACATGCGTTTACTTCAGAGTATCACCTCTGTAGACTCTATTGCTAATAACAGTTAGACTTGGTAGCACTTGTTTTCAGAATTTACTGTTTGACACCTTTACTTTATTACCGTTAAAATATCTTCGGCTTATCATTATTCACGTTATATATATTTATCATTACTTACTTTTTAAAAATCTTAAAAGTAGCTTATTGATTTATCTTCCTTATTGCTTATACTGACGGCCCAGTTTACTTATTAAAAACTTATACTGCATCCTCGATTTAAGAGCTCTCTCTTTTTACCTAAATGCTTTAATAATTCTTATCGCAATAAGTTTATCATCTAAGTCCTGAAACATACTTTTATTAAGAAAAAAACATAATTGGTCAAGCTTATTAAATTCTGCATTACGTGAAAGTAAAAAGGGGAAAGTCTGTGTGTGAAAGCAGCGGGTTCGCTTCATTGTTTTGGCATCGGTAACAGGTGAACCGAAGTCAACCAAACACGTAACTCCTAAATTACTGATTAGATGCAAACTACACAAACTATGTAAAATTACAAATAAGGAAGGTATTATTTTGCTTTTTGAGTTGGTGTTTATTTATTTAAGCCGGCGGTGAAGTGAAAATTACTTATTTAATTTTTATTGCCTCTCGCTTAAATTTCTAAATGTCATCAGTGCTTATGTAATTTCTGTACAGGCAACGCCAATTAAACCTTTTCAACTGCCATCTAATTAATATCAATTTGCATAATTTTAGGTTCAGTGCCGAGACCTTGTCTTATTCCGATCATTAGTTACGAAAAATTCACCGCTAAGAGAACTCGATCAATCATTTTGTCAAAAGCCCCGTTGTCAGTAACAATTCCTAAAGGCAGAAAGCAAAATTATTTATTTATTAAGTACTTTATGACTGACGATCCCATGGGCCAATCCTTTCCTCTCTTATATTCAATAAAATTGTATTAAGGTTAAAAAAATCTCTTATAACCATCAATTCCATTTTATTTATGGGTAATGCGTCCGGTGCAATATATGTTCGAAGTTATTACAAGATTGTAATTGCTGGCAAGAAACACAGCAGTAATTACATGATAATTATTATTCCTTTTACTGAACAAATCTAATGTAATCTTTGTTCACTAAAAGAGATAATTTTATCTTAATGTTCGCACTAAATTACGACATTATTGTCATATCCCGGTTTCGTTGCTCACTTGGGCATTACGCACGATCCGAACTACTAAATAATAAATAAATAATGTGGGTTAGTTTTATGTATATTGTAAGTTGATTTACATAGAACGGTCATTTAATACGTAAGTTGAAACAAGTTATTTGTTAGCTTAGATCATGAATATTTGATAGTCTCATTTTTTTCATAAAAACAAACAGCAGGTTTTGTGATTTATTAAAATTTCTTGCAGAGTTTGATTTTTTAATTAAATATATACATTTTTGCTAAAAGTGTTTTAATGATTAAGGTGGTATCTCATGAAAAAAATTTAGGTTGAATAATAATTGAATATTTGTTATTCTTATATACCCCAAATGTATAACAAATACGATTTTATTGCACGCATGCATAACTTAAATAGTTATGATGATTATGAATTGCGTCTTAATTTCGTTGCATATATGCTTATTTATTTAGTCTTTAGTGGAAATAATTTATTTTTTTTATCTCAGTTTAGCATTAACATTCTGAAAGGATTAATTTAATCATGATTTAAAAAGTGTTTTTTTAAACCTAGATTAAACTTGAAATTGACTTTGTTTATGATTAAACCTTTCTAATAAAGAAATTTAAAAAAAAATTAAATGTAGGCTCAATAAGTCTTTAGCTTATTACACAAGTTAAGTACTGAATATTGACTTTAGCTGGTAAGAATTTTTTTCGACATTTTCAGATATTTAAAGTCATTTTTGATATAATAAATAATGATATAATATCTTTTGCCTGGAAAGCTCAATAGGTTACTTTAACTGACTAAAAGAACCATTAAGAACTTATCCTATCACTCTTCGTTTATCTGGAAAATGAGTCTCTTAAAAACAAAATTAAAAAAAATGTAGTCCGTTTCTCTCTGGAAAAGTATCATTCTTCTCTATTCAACTTTTGGTAAATTTACTGCCTAGAAAATATTTATGTAATACT
Source organism: Anthonomus grandis grandis (assembly GCF_022605725.1). NCBI lineage: Eukaryota > Metazoa > Arthropoda > Insecta > Coleoptera > Curculionidae > Anthonomus > Anthonomus grandis. Next base: position 14,836,673 of record NC_065549.1, read on the forward strand.
TCCTGAGATTAGCAGTCAGTTTTCCTATCATTAATTAAAATTAAATTTTTTTATTGCCTGATATTATGGCCAATAAATTACTTTGACGTCTAGGAAGCAAAACAAAAAAACCTGTGTTATCTTTTTTTAATTCCCTAGAAAATTACCTTTTTTGATATTCTCGGGCTCACTTTTAATAAAAGAAATTATAATGTATTTTTTTATTACCGGGAAATTACTCTGACAAAGATAAAACTAGAATCAGCAGTAAATATTATATCCTCAAATACAATCTTTAAAAAGTAAGCGTCTCAAGTATTTTGGATTTGATAAATACCTAAATTAATAAGAAACGAAATCAAATAAAATAGAGTTTATAGTAGCCATTTAAGTTATGCGTACTTATATATGAATAAATATAAGATGTGGTCTGTTTTTCATTTTTAAATTTCTTCTTCTTATTAGGTGTTTTAAGACCTGCCTAAAAAATCAATTTAGGTATCAATGTATGAAATGGAAGTTGTAGTAGTAAAATATGCAAAAGTAATCCTCTTACACTTGTGTGGTATTGATCACCTTTAGCACATATCTCTAATAGTGAAATAAAAGGTTAAATATTATAGAGTCATTCAAGGTATGCATATATAGATAAATGTTTCTCAAAAGTCCTTCTAATATATGTATTTTTAAAATATGAGATTTATAGCTTTTTCTTCCAAATAACGCTTAACTGTTAAATATATCTGGGTGTGAAATTGACATAACTTAAAGATTATCCTTGTCCCAATTATACATATTCTTAAATTGCTTAATTAATATTATGATGTTGACAAAAATGTTAATTGAATTTTATATGAAAATGACGTTTTATAATTAAATATGTATTTTCTTATTTCGTCACTCAATTTTTTCACTTTGCTAATTAATTATAACATGATATGACATGACGTAACTCTTGATACGCATACTCGTCATTTGTTTCTTGGATTATTCAACATTTAATGGTTTTTGAAATTCTTGTAAACCCTAATGTAGAGTTACTCATTTTGATAAATCAGTTAATTAAGTTACGTTCTTGTTCTGTTAAATTTAGCTCTCCAACCACGTCATCTCTAAATGTGTCATTCCTTAAAGTTTTTGCTAAAAAAAATTACACGAAGTGGATCTATAATTAATAAAGGCTGGTTATTTTCCTTGACATAATTAATTACTTTGATGAGGATCTGATAATATGATTAGCATCAGTTAATAGCTTCTTTGTTTCACGTTTTTTCATACCTCTAAAAAATGTATGTTTTACTGAAGTTCTGAGTAATCACAGCAAGTTATTATGGGCATAAATAATTTAATAATTTTAATGAATAAAACTTTGATACATTCCAAAATTAAATATTAGTTCATCATCTAACGCATTATTTAGGCGGACAATATTAATTAAGTTTAAATTGCAAAAGTGAAATAACACTATATTAAGTGCAGTACGTGAAGAAATGCACTTGAATGTAAAAGAGTTACTTTCTCGACTTGTATATGATCCACGTACTTGATATTTATTTTATTTTAAGATATTTTTATGATAATTTAAATAAATTAATATTAATGTAATATAAAGCCATTATTAAAGGAATTATTATGACTTTAATAATGGCTGCAATATTACAAAAGTTCTTAAACGGTATTAAATTTTTTAATTCTTTTTGGTCTTTGCAATTTTAGTCCTCATTTTATTTATTAATTTTTCTTACCAATAAAATAAGTTGTTAATTAAATAGGACTTAAGAAAATAATACCCCATTACAAATTTTAACTTAAATTTTAAACGATTTTTTTTGATATCAGTAAATATCAATTCCGAAATGTTGCCTAAAGTTAGGAGATTTATTTATTTTAGTTAAAGTTATTATTTTGAGATTAAAAAAATAAAAGACATCATAAGAAAAAAACGAGCTTCAAGAAAAATTTATACTTAATTAAAACAAATATTGTATTTATTTACATTTAAATATTGCATAAATACATAATTTAAATGGCTACTATAACCTATATTTTATTTAATTTTTCTTGTCTGTGAGGGTCAAAGTATAAAATAGATTTAATAAAAATGGTTTTATTGATGTGAAATATTATCGCTAGTATTAGGTTTGACATGCATAGATAAATTTGTCTACTGAAAAGATTACTAAACAAGAAAATATTTAATTATTCTTCACAATAGCGTAAATTTTATTTATATGCTATACTATAACTAACACTAGAAGTAATTTTTAACAAATATGGCGTAAACTAAAACAGTCATTTATTAAATTTGTTCTTCGGATGCAAATGTCCAGCTTTCTAGAAACATTTGAATTACTATTTTGAAAATAATTATTTGTATATAATATTTATAATGATTAATTCTTACAGTTCTACTTTTAGCAGTAACTCCTATTTTGATATATTGACTATAAGAAAGAGAAGTTCATTTGTATTATGTTTAATTTTTGTTTGAGAATTACCAAAACGTTTCGGTTCGACAAAGTCTTGAATGTATGAATGCTGCATTCTTATTAAATTTATCATTGATAAACAACAACTAGGAAAGAATTCACAGATATTTTAGAATATTTAACAAAACTATGTAAATAGTACTAATGCAAATATGATTTTTTATTAGATTTAAACTAGGATTGCTCCTAACCATTTGGAAATATTTTAAGGGAGAGCGTAAATTTAAAATTTTCCATTGATACGATAATAAATAAATTAGAAAAACTAATATATCAATTAAAATTGGATGAATTAAAAAAATTACTAATCCTAAGTTAGTTGCATTCTATTTATGTTAAAATAGTAAACAATATTAAAATATAGCAAATTAAAAAAAGGGAAATACTATATTGTTACCATAACCATTTATATATTGCCTAGATGCATAACTTAAATGGCTACCATAACCTATGTTTCATTTATTTAACATTCTTTGGTCGGTGAAGGTCAAAGCGTTAAACACTTTTTATAAACGTTAATAAATAGTACAGTAAGTATTGGATTTGATATTCATATATAAATTTTTCTGCTAAAAAGATACTGTGTATACGGATTTTCCCACATTTGATAGCCTTTACTTAACAAGTTGAGAATTAAAGTACTTTTCAGAAGGGACATCCAATTATTTGTTACAATAGGTTAAGTTTCATTGATATGTATTTTTATTATTCTAACACTTATTGCAGATTTAATTCAATATTTCTCCTTGGAAGACTACACTAGTTACTATAATAAAATTGTACTATACCAATATTCAAAAGTAATCAGAAAAATTCTAATTTATTTTTTGTAGCCCAAGTCATTTTTAACGTGGTAAATAACAATCTTCGCTGTTTGGATTTAATCTTTGCAAGCTTTAATATCTCTGTACTTAACAGCGGTGCATCTCTTGTCCCGGAGGATACCTACCATCCTTCTCTGTCATTTGAATTCCATGCAGGCCTTATCTCTCTCAATAACCTACCCCTTAATAAAGCTGAAATAAAGGAATTTAATTTTAGAAAGGCTAACTTTCCGCTTTTGTATCAGCTGCTGCTAGATACTGATTGGTCGCCTGTCATGGTGCAGCAGGACGTCAACTGTGCATGTGATGTTCTTTATGATATACTGAAGAACACTCGCTAGAGCGGTACCTTTTAAGGTAAAACGTAAAATACGTTTCCCTCCCTGGTTTTCGGGGGACATAATTCGTAATATATATAAAAAGGAAAGAGCAAATTTTAAGATTTCCAAGTCTAATCATCATCTAGAGATATTTAGGTTTCTGCGCAAGACAATTAAAGCTCTAACTGTACAAGCCTACAAAATGTACATCCATAGTATTGCGAACAAAATAACCTCCGATCCGAGTGAATTTTGGTATTTTATTCGAAGCAAACGTAATCAGTCTCAAATCCCCGGCTCAATGAAGCTTTCTAACCAATCATACAATACGCCTGACAGCATTGTGTCCGCTTTTGGAGATTATTTCAGGAGTGTATACACAAATTCACTTCCCAGCGATTATCCTGTCGTCTCTGACCATCCCTTAACTTGCATAGACGTCGTCGCGCTCGCGGCTACCGACATTATAATGGCGAGCAAGTGTCTCAAAACAAAATGACCTCTGGCCCAGATCTAATTCCTAGTTTTTTAGCTAAGGAGTGCTCTGTTGCACTTACAGACCCTCTGTCCACATTTTTACTCTGATCGTAAACATATCTGGAATATAGGTATTTTTCCCAATATCTGGAAGCAAGCCAAAGTTTGTCCTATCTTTAGAAAGGGCGATGTTAGAACAATAGAGAATTATCGCCCTATATCCATTCTGTGCAATTTCTCAAAGTTATTCGAGTTGGCTCTTTATAAATTAATTTTTCCCAAGGTTAAGTCCATGCTGGCCAACGATCAACATGGCTTTGTTTTTGGCCGCTCATGTACTACAAACCTAGCATTCTTCTCTCAGTTTGTGTGCGAAGCACTTAATTATAGAGGTCAAATCGATGTTATCTACACAGACTTTCAAAAGGCTTTTGACCAGATTGACCACTTCATCCTACTAAATAAGCTTGAACGCCAGTTTGGATTCCCCGATCGCTTGATAAAGCTCCTTAACTCCTATTTAGTTGACCGCTCTCAGTTTGTAGTGGTCGAAGGCTTTAGATCTGCTTGTTTTTCACCCACCTCTGGAGTTCCTCAGGGCTCTAGCCCTGAGGAACTTGGGCCCCCTTCTCTTTAACGTTTCCGCTAATGACTTGATCTCCACCCTCAATTGCTCTCGGTTAGCATATGCTGATGACCTAAAGCTCTTTTATAGGATTGACTCTATATCAGATTGTGGTCAACTGCAAGAGAACATCAATACTGTACACCATTTAACCTTAATGTTTCCAAGTGTAATGTGGCCAGCTACTTTCGAATCAAAAGTCCAGTTGTCTTTAATTGCTCAGTTAATGGAGAGTCTCTGGCAAGGTCTACCTGTTTTAAGGATCTTGGAGTCACCCTTGACCAAAAATTTTCTTTTATCCCTCACATCGAAGATACTGTTTCTAGAGCTACTCGCATGCTGGGCTTTATTATTAGAAATTGCAAACTTTTTTCGAACACTTCCACTGCTAAAACTCTCTACTATGCATTTGTTAGATCCAGGCTGGACTACAGCTCCCTCATTTGGTCTCCCATTTACAATCAGCACATTCACCTATTAGAATCAGTCCAACGGTGATTCCTTAAATGTTTGGAATTTAAGGATGATGGAGTCTATCCTCCAAGAGGTTTTGACCATAACCTGCTGCTCTCTAGATATACTGAACGGTCACTTGCGAAGAGGAGAGAAATGCATTCGGTGAAATTCTTGTTTAATTTACTTATCCATAAAATTTACTGCCCATCCCAAAGGATTTGCTTTCATATACCACGCCCAGGATCTAGACAGTGTCCAGCTTTTAACTTGGACACAGCCAGGTCCAACATTCGGTACCAGAGTCCTATTCACTTTATGTGTCAAAACTTTATCACTATTGCTGATTCTTGTGACATTCACCATGACAATTTGGCACTTATTTTGAGTCACCTGCGTATGGTCGGTGGGGGAGGCTAGGTTATTTAGTTTTTAGTTTGAATACATTTATTTACTCATTTTTTTTCTGCTCTTTTGATTTAAATTAATTCTTGATTCGTATCCTAATTTAGTGTTGATTTTTTATTATTTATTTTCTCAAACTCACTACTTTTTTTTATTATATAGCAATTTTTTATTGTTTAGTTGCATGAATCTAATACAGTTCGGGCATTCGTACTTGTACATTTATATATTTAATTGATTTTGCTGTAACTGGGTATATGTAACCTGTTGGAAATAAAGCTTATTATTATTATTATTATTAACAAATATGATATATAGAGATTGACATAGTTGTTTATTATCATATATTTCTCTCGGATGCAGATGTAGAGTTTCCTATATTAATTTGAATAACTTTTTCGGGAATATTAATCTGATATTTATGATGATCAATTTGGTTTTAATGAAAATATTCTTTTCTCATTTTTACAATTCTACTTTTATTAGTAAATCCTATTTTGGTATATCTTCTATAAGAAAGGGGAACACGTATCTTTTATATTTACATTTTGGTTAAAAACAGAATGTTTCCAATCCACAAAGTATTAGATATCTAAATACTGCATTGGTATTCATCATCAATGAGAAATCGCAGATATTTCAGAAAATCTAAACTATATTTTATATTAATTTAGCTAAAAATGGTACTTGGTATAAAAATATTTACCAAAAGTGACATTTTTACTTATGGTAATGAGATAACTTATTTATAAATAGGTACAATATTTACACAAAGTCAACTAGTAAAACTTATGATTATAAACAAACCGGTTAAAATTATAGATCGACCGGTAGCCGGTTGAGGATCGTTGACAAACAAACAAACACAAACGCTAGCGAAACATAAGCTGACCTAAATTGGCAACAGCGCGAACATAGCGGCACGTGTTGCCCAAAAAAGTAGGTCACAGGTCGATACTGAATCGGGTCGGACTCGTGCTCGTCCTGGCCAGGTTTCTAGGGTAACTACAAACTCTCCTGCTGCTGCTGCTTTGTCCTATTTTACGATACTGCACATTTTACCATCCATCGCATCGTAGTCATCACACTTATTCCCCCGATTTATGATCTGCGCATATTCCAAATGCGAAAATCCGACAACTTTTTCGGGATATTTTTAGATATAAGCGTTTTTGTTTTGAGAATGACGTAGACAGTTTTTTTTTAAATATTTCTCTCGCAGGAGGTGCGAGTTTGCTTTCGTCAGCAAAATTAAATGAATCATCGTAGTATTTGCTTGTGTGAAACGTGAAAATTAAGTCAAAAAGAAGCCTGTATAATAAAGCGTAGGATTTAATGCTAAAAATAGGATTTGGAAAAAGGCGTAATTTTACTGACAAAATCGTTTAAACTCTGAAAACCAAGAAGGGTCAAGATTTTCAGAAAACTTAATATATCTGTATAGAAGGAAAATAAGTATCAGTTAACATATCTGATCAGTGATAAAATAATGAAAGAAGTATTGTTAATAATGCCCCTACTAATAGTAATTATAGTTTTATTTTTTCTATTTTCAGAACTAATAATCTATCTGAATGTATCACCAAGCAAGCTAATAAAATTATATATAAGAATAAATATCATTTTAAAATGATTCAGGCAAAAAACAATACCAAAATCCCCCAAGAGTTTATAATAATTTTAAACTCATCTTAATCTGAAGTACCTCTAGCACTTGTAATGACCTAGTGCATTTCGTGTGTAAATGGTAGGTTTCATTAAGAAAAAATAGGTCAAGTGTGAGTATTTCTAACCGAACTCCGTAAACATGCAGAACTTAATGGAACATGATTTTCTATATTATTAAGTATCTATTATTTAAGTTCCTATCTCAGTCAAAATATTAAGGATTACTCATACTCATTCATCACATCTCAGTTCCGTTTTCCTTTCATCAGATAGTCTCAGTTAAAAAAAATATATATCGTTGCCTTTCAATCAACGTAACCGCCGTCACATATTTGACCGTCAATCTCTCGTCAATAGATGATATTTTTGTGTTTTGGCTAATGGCTTTTCATATAAAGAACTCCGTTTCGTAAAAATTATCAAAATCGATTAAGTAGGTTAGAGATCGGATAGGCGTAACTTTTCGGAGATTGCAGCCATTTGTCGTAAGAGTGCAGAAGTGTATATCACTTAAAAAAGAAATTTAGTTAAAGTTCATCATCATCATTAAATAAATAGGAGATTTTTTAGTAATAATATAGTGAATTTCAACGTGGTGTTAATTTATCATTGATAAAATATATAGAAAATCAACAAGATTATTAACTATTTTATACTAGACATTTAGAGAGATAGGAATTCTTTTAAATTTAAATGATGAATTCTAAATTGTGATAGCAAAATAGCATTATTAAACCCCGTTCTGGATAGACACCATACTCTTTAGGATACAAGAAAAAAGACATTTTTTTGAACACTCTCCAGTGCATCAACGTGAGCCTGATAGATATAATACCAAATTAAACAACTTAAGCTTTGAACAAATTAAATATTAATACAGTAGCTTTAAGGATGCAACACTATCAAATAGCTTACAGTTGCCTATTATGAACCCTAAAACTCTACTAGCAGATGAAACAATAAATTGAATAAGCCACATGAGACTTAGTTGAGAATCAAAGGTCACATCTAAGTCAGCTATACTTTCAGTACGACTTTCAGAACAGCAATATATTAATTATAATTTAGTATTATACGTTTTTGAGTATATTTCATTGCTTTACACTTATATATGTTTAGTTCTACTTTATTGTTGTCACACCAACTGTGCAGGATGTTAATTTGCTTTTGTAGAAAGGCGCAATCATCCATCGTTTTAATCTTGAGACAGAGCTTTATGTCATTAATAAAAACCAAAAACAGTCTTAGTGTAAGCGTTGATATAAGATAAGATTTGAAAAACAAGATAAGTGATTTGCTAAAATCCAAAAGGCATAATTTTTTTAGCATAATTCAGTGACTTATTTGATCGAAGGCCTTTGAAAAGTCAAAATCATGAATAGTATAACTGATATATTGAGCGAATTAAAAAACTGAGTATTTTTTTATGTTTATTTGTTTATATTTGTATTTTTTTTTCCTTTAGCTTTGTCGATAAAATTTAAATTTTCTGACAATAAAGCATTTTGATTGATTGATTTGTCTTCAATCAATCAATCAATATGTTTTACCCAATCAAAAAGAAGATTTGATAACGTTGATCGCCCATGCATAAACTCATGTTGTTGATTAGAAATAAGATGCAGGATCGCTGGAAAGACCCGGTAGGACATAATAACTTATTAGTAATTATGTTTGTGAGTAAAGGAAGACATAACAAACCAGCGTCAATTACCATTATTTACCTTACCTGAGTATACTTAATTTTACTAGTTAAAAATGCATAACTTAAAAGAACACGATTCTACTTTTTATATCATTAGATACCTTAGTCCAAAGTCTTATATAAATTGTAATATAATTATTAGATTCAGTAATCACAAAAACAAATTTAAAAAAATTTAGACTTTTTTCTTATTTTAGCCTAAAGCTAGGGGTGATTATGAAATGGCACATTCCCTATTTAAGTACTAAGCTCTGATATTAGTTTGCTTCTTAATACATTTTTATATTTAAAGTATGATGAGCCACTGTTAACTTTTACAAACCCCTAAGTTGTTTATTCATACTCTTTCTATTTAAAGTACGAAATTGCCCTAGTTATATCTGAAGAAACCGCCAATTACTTTCTTGATACAGTACAAGTACGAAATCCTCCTAGTTATATTAAAAAAAAACGGCCAGTTACTTTCTTGATATATTTCTAGGTTTTATGTACGCTGATAATACCCTAGTAATTTTTCTACAAACCCCTAGTTTCATTTTGCATTGATACCTTTTATATTCAAGTAGAGCATTAAGACTTACAAGCCCCTAAATGTTTTACTACTTTTTCTTCCAGAGCATTTTATTTTTAATGATACAATTAATAGGTACTCCTATTTAAAAGTTCTTGACTCATTCCATCCGATAAAGTACAACAAAACCCTATATAGTTTATTACAAACCTCTTTATTTCCTGGTACGTACTTTTACATACATTCTTTTGAAGGCGGGTCACTCTACTTTATAAAATAGGTCAAGCGTAGTTTAACCAAACACACTTCATTCGAACCCTTATGTATGCATAACTTAAAACAACATGGTTTTCGTTTTTATATTATTAGGATCAGCAGTAAGTAGGCCAACAGTTGACACAATTATGCAACTTATTCTTAAAAAACCGATTCATTGCCACTGAATTAAGCGAATTAACGGATGCACTAAAAGTGTCGTCGGCCCAACGAAAACATGACGTTAATTTGTGATTCATATTTCCCAATTAAATGCGCGGTTCGATGCTTAAGCAACCGCTATATGTTTGACCTGGATTTTTTTATCGGAAATGTGGGTCAAGCCGAAAATTCTTCAGTAAATAGGTTTAAGTGTTTACATCGCATTTCTTTGGTCTATTAGTTAAACTAGAGCAATTCAGTGAAGTGCCTTGCAATAAAAATAATAGTTTTAGTCTATGATATCTAAGTTTTCCTTTTTCTGTATTACGCCCAAGTATACATAGTCAATTTATTTCAACGGAACGCGGATGTACTTGACGCTAGATAAAATAGTTTTTTTAGGCTGCATTATGCGCAATAACCCCTTTATCAAGGCTCTTAACTCGACGGTCGTAAATTCCGCTCTTAACGGTGTTAATAGTAGCATGTAACCGTTAAACATAAAAACCTAATTGATTTAAAGGGAAAATTTAATGTACAATAGTTTTCTTTATAATATTTAATTGTAAATGATGTCGGAAGTTTTGCATATGAAGTTGCATTGGTCATACTGAACCCATGTTACCTTACAACTTTTCCTATTTAACTGTTTTTCTTTGGTTAATATTTTCTAAAATTGCAATACTTGCATACCTAAACACGCTGTATATAAATAACAATTTGTTGCTTTAACAATTAACGGTTTATTAAAGTGTCTAAACTCTAAATGCTACAGACTCAATATTTTTGAGTCATAGACCCGGCTGCTGCGAAACCATCCCCAATCCAGCCTGAACCAGTTATATCCGGAAAATGTACATTTACCCCGATTCTCGTTTTCTCTCTCATGCAACATCCCTCCGCGTGCTTTTCCGGCTTCACTCACTTCGATTGGGGGGATGCATCGGTTTCTTGTTGCGATGCCATGGCCATGGCACTGTTGCCATATTGAAGGGAAAATCGCTATTTTTACTGAATGTCTTTGTTGTTAAAGAGGATATTTCCCATTCTGCATGATAGCCTATATAAGGTATTTTCTATTAAGTTAAATGTAGTGCAAAAGTTAATAATTATCAATGCAACTCAAAAATCGTTGACAAATATATTTGAAATCTATAAAAATTAGGGATTTTCTTATTTAAGGCGTAAGGTGACAAAAGAATTGTGAAGATCAAAAACCTCTCGTTAATTTAATTACATTTTAATTTATCTTGAATATCACGTATGTATTTTATTTTTTTTTGTAATTCTAGCACATGTTTAATTCGTAGTTATTCTATTTCTTACTACCTATTCACTTTTAAAGACCAACCTCTCGCCAAACTCCTTGTATATTAATTAAAATTTAATTAACTAAAAGGTTAATATCTTTTTCATAAATCAATTTTAATTTTCACTAAAATGAAACTATTTGAAAAGTTCTTAATTGCAAACGTCAAACCCGTCAATCTTGTGAACTTACCGACATCCTGCATACTTAAAGTAATTGAAATCCTTCGCCATTATACATCCGCATTGATCCAACAACCTACTATCACCAACAATTAATTAACCAGCAAGCAACTTATCCGCAACAAAGTTGCAACTTTATATATGCTCTCTTAATACCCCGGGCGGTTCTATTATATACCTAAAAGATTTGCATCTCGAAAGTCAAAAGATCTTGTATGAAAATGAAATGTCATTACTTACGCTACAAAAACATGAAGATTTTTTTCGTCTTGTGACGTTTGGATATTAGCTTTATAATAGTTTGCTTATACTTAGAAAATTGCTTTAAGGCGTGTCAGGTATGCAGCGGAAAAGTGGGTTAGAGTTGTTGGTTGCATCCGCATCATCAAGAAATGAGGAACCTTTTTTTCAATATTTATTAAATTTAAAAAAAGTTTAAATAGCAATTTAATAAAACTATACAGATATTTAATTTTTTTTTACAATTTCAAAGAAGACAGGTGAAAGCATAAAGTGCATTTATAACTCCATTTGTCTACAGCACAATTACAACACATCGATTACATACAGAAATATAGACATAATGGGGACATAACTATAACAAAGCGACATTAGTTGTACTGAATATTTTGCACGTGCAAAACTAATTGCTACAAATAAATTTAATTATTCTTGACACGCAAATTTACGTTTTCTAAGTTAAAAGAAATATGCAAAATAATTTAAATAAATCTTAGGCGTTCTTTTAAGGTTTGAGGCTATTAAGATTTAGAGTTGTAAGTCAGTTTCTAGTTTTAAAATATGTTAGGGACCCTTAAATGCGTTTCTAATTTGATTATTTCAAGATTAGAAAAATTATGACATTGCATAATTTAACTGGAGACGATAAACACTTTTTTATAGAAATTATAATATTTGTATTAGTTTTTTTTAAATAGGTTTTTTTTTAATTAATTAATTTAAGGTCATAGCTTTTCTCGTTTTTATTAATAAGTGAGATAAAAATAATAGTGATAATTTCTGATTTGTGTTTTTCAGAAAAACCGAAATGTCAAACTTATCTCATATATTTTAATTTTTGTTAATTAAATATTGTCATAACTTAAAGGGACATCATGATGAATTTTTATAAAAAATATATATTTTCTTTACCTAGACCGTATTTTGAGTTTCTTTGCCTAATTAGTTTCCTTTTTTTTCTGTCTAATTGCATTTACTTTTTATTTTTTGTATTCTTAAGTAAACAGCTTAGTACAGTAATATATCCTTTTTAAATCCCTTTTTTAATATGTTTTAGTGATTTTTAGTTGGAAGTGTTCATATAGTATCCATTTAGAATATGGATCCAGGTAATTCCCCTAAGAACAAATTCAAGACCAACATATAAAAATGTGTTTATTAAATTAGCACTTTTTTTTAGATGATTTAGTAATAGATGACGGTGACTACCCTGAATAATCAAAAAAAATTATTTCCAAAATAAAAGTTCATATTTCACAGACATTTATTTGACATATTTTTGGGCAATATGTTTTTTTTAGTGGTGCTAGATATTAGGGAGTGTTCATTATTTTCCCTAAGATTATGTAAGCACACTTTTAAGGAAACCATTAGAATTTATATTAGGCAAATTTTTTTGAATAAAAATTAAGTTTTATAATTAAAAGTTCATAGAGCATATTGACAAATCATTTGTCAATATGCTTTAAATGCCTTAAATTTTCATAATTAAAAAAAATATACTTTCATATTTAAGGCTGAAAAAAATTAGATGTGTGGTTAAACATCCTTCACATATATTCTACACAATTTCTTATATAGCTTTAAACCCAAATTTGCATTTAATAAGTATTGCATTAAAAGGCCTTAATTCTTATATTTTATTTATTTCATTATTTAGATCAGTACACCCTGGCTCCCCACCATATTAAAATTAAGATAACAGAATATTGTTTTCACATAAACAAAAAATATTACTACATTTATTTGTTTTAATCTGATGCCTAGGTATACAAAAAACACGTGTGTGCGTTAATATTTTAGAGAAAAGTTGTTTTCATTTATTTTTCTGTTTTTGGTAAACCTACTTAACCTACATACCCTCGATTCTACCTATGTCTTTTAACAGAAAATTGTGTTAAAGAGCTAAACTGTATAATATTGAAAAAAAGGAAAAAATATAATATCGCTTGTAGTATTTAAAAAGTCCTTGCTCTTCATATTTCATTAATTTTTAAAAGCTGATATTATAAATTTCTAAATCTTAAATATCTTCATATTTTGAGTTTGTATGGTATAAAAAAGGTACTAGTTATTGGTGCCGTAAATTAAAATTTATTGAAGTAGGTTTCGTAATTTATTTGCAAATTTCAAAAGAAGTTGATACGTAGAACCTTGGGTAAATAATTGTTAGAAACCTATAAAATTGTTTTTCTTTCTTTTTAAATAATACTATTGGGAATAGAAAATTATGTTTTTTGGTGCTTACGATGTTTTGGCTTTAGCTCATATGTTTAATTTTATTTGTATGCTTAAAGGTTTTCTTTTTAGGTATTTCATAATTCGCTTCGCCCGTATTCTTGAGTCTTCAAATTAAATATCGATTTAGCCCTAATTTTGATTTAAGGCTATACATATGAAAGTTAATTATGAAAGCATAGAAAATTATTTATCAATAGCCTTTATAAAATTTTGGTTAGAAGATCAACTATTATTGTCTGCGAAATATTTGCTATCTTTAAATTATTATTCAGTTACACTTTTGACAATTTGGTTAACATGCTTTTTAATGTTTTTTTTTATTAAAAGTTTGTACATCTCATCTTAAGGGACATGATGAGCACTTTCTAAAATAGTAATATATATTTCCCAAAAAAGGATATTTTGAGCAAAAATAGGTTAAATAAAAAACTGAATTGTTTTTGCTCTAAAACATGTGTTTTTTAAAAAAAAAAAAGATCTTTTTAATATGCAAGACTTTGATTATCACCATCTAGTACTTCTAAAATCTGCTAATTTATTAAACTCAATTTAATTCATGTTAATCTTGTTAATTTGGTTTTTAACGGATTTATCTACCATGCATGCATAACATAAATGGATACGATGAAGACGTCTACTATCTGTTTAAAAAATCACTTATTGGGTATATGCCTTTTTATCTAGGTCCTCAATTGGCTTCTTAAGAGGATTACTTGGTTTACTTGCATACAATGAATACTGCTTTATAAAACTTATGCATTTTTAAAATCTTAATCTAATCGTAAACCAAAACACATTCTTAATTCAATTTTTTTACTAGTAAAATTTACTATCAGCATATTAAAAATAGTAAACAATTCTGAGAAATCATCGTAAGCCAAAATAAATAAAATTTTGCTACGCAATTTTTTAAACGACATTCCATTACTTAATAGAAACTGCGTGAGCAGGATACAGACTAGAGCGTTTTATTTTATTAATGCGTAGAATTTGGGAATTTAACATTCCAATCTTAATTTCTTTGTTTTTTTATAAGAGATAACTTAAAGAAATGATTCAGTTAATCCCCATTCAAATAAAAATAATAAGAATCTGTTTAATCATTTACCAATGCCACACCACTGATTTGTTATCTCTCGTACTTATAAAAACGCAATTGTAAAATCAAGCAGAACAACTGTTCAAATGATTATTTAAACAGTGACACTGATCGGCAGTTTAAGCCTACAGCAATGAGTGTAAATTGAGCCATAACTGGGTTAAACCAGCATGCCGAGTCAGCTGCAAAAGTTATATTTGGCCCTGGCGGACACCGAAAATCGAAAACAGAGCAGGAACGAGACAAGGCTTCCATATCAAAGAGGGGGACCAACTTGAAAAGTAGGTCATCGAGGTTGCGTAAGGGATATTTTAATGCAGGAGGGAAACCCGTTAGTGGGCTTATTTTTAGATTATTTTAAATATTTTACAGCATACTAAAAAAGAAAAGAGAGATACTAAGATGATCAAATATACTGTGACAGTAAGTAATGCTTTTAATCAATTAGGGTTCATTATGAGAAACACGATGCAATTTGCATGTTTTGTTCTACCTACTCTTTTTAATAGACAGATTAGATCCCGGCTGCAATAATTGTCTGAGGACCTCTCTATTTAGTACAGAAAATGGTTTCTGCATATAAATAAAACGTTTTATTTTTTTTTAATTATTTTGCCTACTGTCCTATTAAAATATTAATAATTATTTAATAAATTGTCCTGATCTCTTAGACTTGACTATTTCTTAATACTTTTTGTAGATCAAGAGATTTTGTTCTTTTCTATACCATTTCACCAATTTGGTAATGAATTTTAAACTTCTTACCCAATTGGTGATATTATCTAGTGCTTTTATATTAGAATGATCATCCTTAATAATTTACTTAACAATATATATTTTATTGACCTCAAACTTTGGTCTTAAACCCCAAAATTATCTCTAATTATTTTTTAAGTCGTTACAGCAATTTAAGTTAAAAATTGGATAAATGGTCTGTTGTAGGTAGGTTAACACATGATAGACAAAATATTGCTGAGTATATCTTGTTCCTATGTATATAGTTTATTCGTTAATAAACAAATTAAATAAAATATTCCAGATTTTTGAATTAATTTTCAATTTTATTCTAAGTATTTAAATTCGAAGGTTTTTTATATATATTTAGAATTATTTTCATGTATTAAAAATTCTTAAAGACTTTCTTTTAGAAAATTAATATTTTTCAGGGTTTTTTTTATTACATTTTACAACATCAAAGTTTTGTATTTTTCACACGCATTTTATATTTAAAGTTCTTTTATACATATTTCATATTTGTGAACTAATTTCCTATTTATAAGAAATTTTTGTTTTTTGTGTATTTTTTTATTTTTTTTACTGAAGTGACTAATGCATTAAATATAATTTATCATATCATATAAATTGCTCTTTAATAAGATTATTTCTATATGTTGCTTTAGGTATTTGACGCAATTTTTAATTCTACCTTAAGTTAAAACTGATTTTTTAGGTAGGCCATTAAAGTGATTTTCTATTTCCCTTCAGGTCATTTCAGACATAATTTTTCATACGTTCAAGCAATTGTACAATAGTAATAATGTTTGACATTTTCCCGACTTTTGCAATGACAATCTCCAGCAATATTTTTTTATGGTACCAGATATTCAATGTTCTTTCATGTACTATTTCACCAATTTATTTATGAATGTTTCCATGCTCTGCAGTGCTTTTACTTCAAAAGGTTCACCCTTAATAATTTGCTTAAGAGAAAGTACCAATGATTATTTAATCGTTGTTTAACGTTAGTATTAAACTCTAAAATGATCTTAATTTATTTTTCCAGTCCTTACAGTAATTTAAAAAGTTAAAAATGTAATAGACGGACAATAATTACCCTATTATAATAATTTTTGTTAAATTTATTGTTTATATTTTGCTTAGAATATTTTTCTATTTTAATGTTATGTAAATAGCGTATTTGTTAATAAATAATTAAAATAAATATAAAAAATTAATTCAATGGTTATCTGAAAGGTCAAAGAAGTTATATTTTAATATTTCATGTTGCTATTTATTAATTTTGTAAACTTTGGGTCCTTAATATCAAATAAGTTTTTTAGAAATTACTATCTTTGTTTTGGCTGTCAATTATTGGTAGAATATCATTAACAATATTTTTATTTCTTTGCTTTTGAGCACATTTGTAACATATTTTACGTATTTAAAATTATTGTCTATATATGTTGCAGACTTTTGGAATCAAACTCAATTTTCAATTTTATTTCAGGCATTTAAATTCGTATACTTCTTAATATTAAAAATTATTTTCATGTCTTCGAAGAATTGAAATTTATTTTTCAGAATTAATTTTTTTTCTTTAAATTTACAATCTTTATTTTTTTTAAAGCCACCTCAACATTTTATTGTATCTTTTTCATATTTAAACTAATTTTATTTTCCAGATTCTTAGACTAATTTTTTATCTTTTACAAATTTTGGTTTTTAAGTTTTTTCTTTATGTCTTTTTAAAGAAATGACTAATGAATTATTTCTAATTTATTATAACATAAAGGTTGCCTTTAAAGCATTAAAAATGGTTTTTTATGCTACTAGAGAAATTTTTTAGGCATTGATTTAAATTTTTGACCTTTTCTAGGCTTGTAGGGGTAATTATGTTTTGTGCATTTAACCTTATTTTTATTTTATTAATAAACTATAAATTATTTTTTATTAAATTATTTCCTATTTCATTGTAGGCCTTTTCAGGCATTATTTTGTATGTTTAATTAAATGTGAATTATCTTTTACATTTTACCAGCTTTTACAAACATTGTTGACTTTAGAAATAATTGGTCAATTAATGATGGAGCCGCCACTAATAGCTACTAATTAGTATTGTAAAAACAAAATTTTGTGACTTTTTATAAGTAGCTAATTAACCAGTATTCAATTGGCACTACAGCAATTTTTTTTTAAATATCCTAAACTTAATAGATTGCTAGTACACATATACCAACCAAAAATTTAAATACTAATGGCAATCCATTTTACTTTTTGGGTAACTAGGTCAATCAATACGCCCCGAAAAGAGCATCATGATGGCAAAAGGTGTTGCCCATTACATTATTAAGGCAAAGGTTGCATGATGTCATAAATATTTACTTTCACCTGCATTTTTTGATAACCTCGGTATAAACGGAATGGCAAGGTTAGTGCGATAAAGATAATAGCAATTTGAAAGGTGAATATTTAAAATTTTGGAGGTAAAAGCGGTTAACAATTTCATTGCAAAAATATTTTAACGCTTAATTGTTTTGGATGCATTTTAATGTGCGAATTAGCATTGGATGTTGGTTTATACTAGTGTCGAAATTAATTATAAAATTGGGCCTCGAGCAGTATCAATTCTAATGGGGTACTCCACCTTAATAAAAAAAAACAAAGTATGAATTACAGTTAACCTTAATTCGCAAGGACCCAAAACGAACCAAGTGTACAGGTTCGGGTTCCGTTAGTTTGTCTATAAGAACTACTACACTACGCCGCAAGAGTGGTTCCGCTTCGCCGGCAGGTCACACTAATCCGAGTTTTCCATTTGAGAAAAATCAGTACCGGCTTATTATTATGCTATTTTGGTCTTTGTACCACTTTTCTTGTATTTCTTCTTCCTCTATTTCATTACAAGTTAACTCAGTACACGTTACATTAATCGGTTTATCTGTAGGCACTAGTTAAATACCCTTTATGTTTAGGAAATATTTATTATCATTTATAGGTCAACTCATTATTTTAAAATTAGAAACCTATCAAAGGATTGAGTAAAATAGACTATTTTAAAAAATTAACTTGACAATATTGCTAATAATATGATCAAGCATCCTTTTTTCTTACCCAATCCATTCCCAGTCGAACCAAAAAAAGCATGTACATCTATTTAAAAAGTAGGTCAAAGTATCTTAAAATAATCTTTTAATTTATTAGAGTGATTAAAAAACTTACTAGTAAATAAAAACAACCAAATTTGTTTTACTAAAAATCATCTTGAATAATCTATAACAGAAAATTGAAATATAACATCACGTAATAAGATCTTTTATCAAGGATACGATAATTGGTTAACAAAATGAAACTGGGCTATGTTTATCATCATTGTTTATTTTTTATATTTACGTTCGTGCGTAGCCTAAATATGAAGATTAAAAAAAGAGGTTATGTAATAGATTTAGGTCAACAATGTAATAATTATTAGGAATTTTATAAGTGAAAGTTTTTAATCGAATTTATGATCATAATGATCTATAACATTTTTTTTAAGGAAGTAAGATTATTATAGAATCTTTTGCACATATATGTCAATGTACGTGATGTGATATACAATTTTGTTAGGCCTATAAGTTTTTTTTTAAATATATCCTAAAAACATAAAGTAGGCCACACCTTTTAATTGACAATTATAATTTTTCAGAAGCCCTAATTACATGTTTAAAAGAACACCTAGATTTTAGTCTTTTAACATTTTTCACAAAAAGAGGCCCATTTTCAGTTAAATTATTAAGTTAATTAGATTTTAATTAGCGTTTAATTACCAAAATTAATATGTCAGTTTAATGCTTAAATTTGTTTAATTTTTGCACACAGTGCCTGGAAATATTTATGCGATATTTATGTATTTTATGTCATATGAAATAAATATAATGGTATCATTCGAATAAAAATATTAAAATCGTATTAATTCATAAAATACAATGCAAATTGTATTTTTTTAAAATTAATTGATTTATGTCTACATACAAATAAAAAGGAATAGAGAAAAATTATCTTTTCATCAAGGCTGTTGTTCACCTTATATTTTATTGAAAACAAATTAAAAGTTTTATTTTTTTAATTTACATAATTATTATAATACACTAAAAACACAAATCCTTAGTAAATTAATTAAGCTTTAGGTAAATGGTGACATGTTTAAATTTATACTGTGATACTGTGCAAAAAATGCATGTGATTTTGTGTTTTTTTTTCGTTTTATTTAATGTTATAAAAGTTAACCAATCTGTACCTTTGTGAACTATAGTTGATTTTTTTTTAAATTTATAACGTTATTATTTTACTTAGTACTACGAATTTTTTGTAGATTCATATGAAGATACTAACATAGGATTACTGTGAAAGAATTTATTTTGTATACTTCCAGAATAAATTGTATCGCATTATCTAATTTTGGGTTAGCTTATGATTTATCTTTTTACTTTATATTATTCATACTGCTTTAAAGCACAAATATCTAAAAAAAAAAAATAGCAGTCTGCATCTTATGAATCAATTTTATTTAGAAGATATTTAATATACCTAGCAGTTTATAGCATAATTTTATTATGTAGAAACAGCCCTATAAAGAATTTATTTGATTTTTTTTTACCTATTACTATTTAACCCTTCAAATAATATTATTAAAATTAAAGGCGTTATTTTAGTTGAAAATCGTATATGTACCTTGTTAAAATATAAATGTGATTACTTTATTTATTTTATTATGTAAAAAGTATACTCTGAAAGATAGAGAAATTACCTATTTTTTTAACAGTATATTGCTTGATTGCATTTCAATGGCAATAATAAACTGACTTTAACATTATAATTAAAATACGTAAATATAGTGCCATATAAGTCAAAATATATTTTTCTTGACGACTCTACTAGTGATTACTTTTATACTAGAGAAAAGTCATTCTGTGAAATTTATTGCTTTGACAGGATAAATCCTGTTAGTCAATAAAAAATTAATTGTTTCCCAAAAGATCCAATTTGTCATGTTAACGACTTACCTTTATCCTAAATTTTTTTATGAAATGCGTTATGGTTAATTTTAGGAAAAAAAATTATACATTTATATATTTACTTGCAATACTCCACAAACACCACAAAATTGGTAATAACACATAAAGTTAAGTAGGTACTAAAAAATACAGACTGCTACTAATGTTATATTAAATTTAGTAACAACAATAGAAAAAATATGAACATAAAAATAATTAACAAGTCAAATACAAAAAAAAACAGTTTTAAATGTGTTTTAACTTAGTTAGAAATCCCACTTTTATTATGAGATTAAAAATGGCAATAATATTAGAATTTTAAGAGATATATTCAGAATATATATTCTGGTCTCTTCAAAAACTTCATTAGCGATGAAGGAAGATAAATTATTATTAAGATCCATATTAAAGATTTTTTGAGGTCTTAATAATTAAGGCTATTTAATATATTATACAAAAATATTACCGCTTGTGTTTTTCTTGTAAATAGGAAAGTATTAAATGAAATACTATCCAGCATACTTCTATAAGAAACTATATATGGATAAGAATTATTATTTATTACATAAAAATACCGCATAAATATTTTTTGGGTCTTTTCTATTTGATCTATCTGCACGAATTCCAAAGGCATCCATATTTGAAAAGCCTAATTAAGATGGAGTCAAATTATTGCATTATATAATCTTGTTATAATAGAGATTTTAAAATGTTTAGTTTTTCTAATGAGAAATCTTGGTGCTTTTTTTCGTAATCTTGGCAAAATGACTAATAAATGTTTAATTTGACTGAAACAAACTCCTAGATCTCTAACTTCAGTCAGACTTGACTCAATTTAGCTCAGAATTAAGGATTCGGTTAGTATAAAGTAGTTTCAAAAATGTTTGCTTATACATTAATTAAGCTTGTGGAGTTATATCTGCCATTTTTAAAGTTTTAGAAAATTATCTAAATTTACGAGTTAAATTAAATATATCTCTTATGGCAGCAACTAAACACTCTGCCAGGCCCTTACATATATAGACTGTAATGTTATCAGGTCTAGTTGATTTGGCAAAGCCATATACGTAACTTTTTAATATGCATGACGTATGTTCATCTTTAAGTGGTAGCTCAAGCATTAACGCTGAATGATATGGATCCTCCCTCACTAATTGGTCCACAGGCTTATCTGTTGTATCTTTAGGTTAAAAAAAACCAGATACAAATATCTATCCCTAAAATTGTTCGTAGTATTATATTGTAAAAGGTTATTTAAAGTAAGGATTTCTTGTAAAAATATATTTTTTTTATTATCATAGGTATCATAAAAAGGTACTACATTTACTATCCCAAAGACACTCAAAAAGGTAAAAATATAAATTCTAATTTTCTAAACTAAAATTCGGTTCGAAGTATACGACAGAACTTACAACAAGTATGTTTTTAAATTTCAACTTAATAAAGAGACATTTAATAATAAAGAAAATAAACTCCACTCCCCTGGTTGCTGAAGTAATAGATCTATTATTTCTTATTAAATATATTGGCTTTAGATAATTTTACCAGTAATAACTATCTAAAAAAGATTGAGTTTAAATAATTAAAATAAAATACCAATTATAACGAAAAATATTACATTTAATATTATTTACTGATCATTCCAATGCACTAGTAAATAAAACAATATAACACATATGTTAAGGAGGCAGAGGCTTAAGGCAAAGAGCAAAAAACTTAAAAAGTTTTTTTAAGAAGCATTTTCCCGGTAAATCTTGCTAAAGAGGAATCATCGGTCAATTAAAAAATCTTGCACAATAAACTGTATGAAGTAGTTTTTAATAAAAGGCAAAAGCACGATAACAACAATGTGAAAGAAGAAAGAAACCAAGAAATTTCCAAATATGCCGACTTGGAATAGGAATTTTAAAACATATATTTATTTAAAAACCATTGTAACCATTCATCTCAGTGTAATTTTAGAGAATAACCTGGTAAAATATCATCTAAAAAAGTAAGTTAACAACTTTATGACCTAAAAAACTGTGACTGTAGGCAATTATCATACCATTGGGCGAGCACCTACCCACGACTACAACTTTGATCCTGGTTCTGTTTTTGTTAAGTTAGTTATCAAGATTTAAAAAAATGTTTTGTAAAATTGTTATGAAAATTTTGTCATGCAAAAAATCCTCTAAAAAGGCTTAAGTTTTTTTTATAATTTCCAAGTAATTCCCAAATGCTACTATATTTTTCAAATTATTAATGATTAATTCAATAATTTTTCTGTTGAAGGATTTCTTTCAATACTATTTATGAATGGATTTTGTTGTTTATTCCAAACTTGATCATACCTAATTATATTTTTGTGGGCTTAACAATTTGACAATAAACGATCCCACTTCCATTTACGATTAAATAATTTTTCCTTGAAGTCCCACACGTTCGCTTCAAGCTCGCGAACAGCTGTTTAAAAAATTAGCCATCACAGTAATTGAGAGAAAAACGGTACGTCCTTGGACTTATGCATGCCTAGTAATAACAGAAAATAGCAATGTTACGTACATTTCGATTAAAGGTCAATTTTAATAGTAGAGTCTCGTCGCCAAGCGGGCTTGAATTAGCATTGTTCCGATGCTCAAACTATCATATTAGTAAAAATTGTTCCCGAACGTAAAAGGTGTTCAATTACAACTTTAATATACAATTTATAACTGGAAATGGATGAATGGCACGTACGAGGTTATTTCGATTAATCTACAAAAGTGCGGTATTCCATTAACAAAACTGTTAAAGTTATATGGCTGAGTGAACAAATTTTTCCACTATTCGAAAGAATGTTTGAATGTTCAATTTCTCTACTTACAATCATATTAAAAAATGATAAAACAATATATGGTTTTTTAAATGGCCTAATGGCATTTTGCAAAGGACCAAGTTTAATTACAAAAGGGTAGAAATACTGTATTGGGCATATTTTGTATCATATATAACTCACCTTTTCCTAAAATGAAATATACATCCCTTTATTTTTGGCGATAAATATAACCTTTGACTGTGTCAATTATGAAATTTTCTTGGAAAAATACATTTAAGGTATTTAAAGATATTTTAAATTGTTTCTTGATATTTAAAGCTATTTCATTTTAATTTGGATTGCTTGCGACACTTGTGTAAATATTTAAGTGTTCTTCTAAGTAATTTTGTATACGTTCCAGAAACATCGAATATTTTTCAGGCCTTCAAAGTAATTTTAAAGTTCTTGTAATTATTTGAAGCCATTTTATAGTAATTAAAAAATCTTGAGATACTTTTCTTAATATTTTTTAATAATTTCTCTCATTTTTTCACATTTTAGACTAATTTTCTATATTATTTCAGGCACTTGAAGCTATATTTTTTTTTAATTTATTATATAATTTTTCATATTATCCAGGTATTCGAGGCAATTTTAAGTTTCTTTTGAGTTTTTGAAGCTATTTTATTGTAAATTGGAATATGGGGGGATATTGATATTTTATTTTATTACATGCAGCAGAAGCTATTTTTTTATGTCCTTAGATCCTTAATATAATTCTTTATTTTTCCAGAAATTTGAAGTAATTTTAAATGTCTTTCGCGGATTTGAAGGCAATTTATAAAAATTTGAAATTCTTGGGATACGTTTCTGACTTCTTGAATAATTATCTTTTTTTTATGTAGTTGAAGCTATTTTTTATGTTTTTGGAATTATTTCTTCTTATTTTCGACCATTCAAAGCTATTTTACGTTTCCTTCAGGTATTAAAAGTCTTTTTATAGTAATTTTGAGTTGTTTGGACGCTTGTCTTGATATTTTTAAATAACTTCTTATATGATCCTGACTTTTGGACCAATTATATATGTTATTCCAGACATTTGAAGCTATATTTTATGTTTTTCAAATACTTGATTCATATTTTCCAGGTATTCAATTGATTTTAAATTTCATTCTAGTGATTAAAGCCATTATGTTAATTGCGAGTGGTTGGGACACTTAATATTTCACTACTAATTTCTTACATGTTTGCTTTTGAATTGAACTTTTTATTATATTCCAGGCATATAAAGCTATTTTCTATATCTTTAAAATATTTTTCATAATTCTAATAACTTTTATATAATCTATTTTATAATAGTTCGGGTTGCTTGGGACGATTGTCTTTTAAATTATTTTAAATTAACTTCTTATATGTTTGATTTTGAACCAATTTTTAAAATAATTTTAGGCATTTAAAGCTATTTTTTATACCTTTGGAATACTTGCTTTACTTCAACATATTTTTTAAGCAATAAAAGCCATTTCATATTAATTCGTAATAATAAGTGGAACTTAAAATATTTGTCTTAATATTTAAAGTATTTTTTTATGTATTAGACTTGCAAACCACTTTTCCATTTTGTTTCAAGTATTTGATTTTATTTTCTATGGTTCTTAAAATTGAAATGAATTTTCTTTTAATTATTTTTGA
Organism: Anthonomus grandis grandis; assembly: GCF_022605725.1. Classification (NCBI taxonomy): domain Eukaryota; kingdom Metazoa; phylum Arthropoda; class Insecta; order Coleoptera; family Curculionidae; genus Anthonomus; species Anthonomus grandis. The sequence goes on from NC_065549.1 coordinate 14,861,838, forward strand.
CACTCATTTTTAATTTATGTATAATTACATATTTTTTTCAATAATAAGTACCCGGCAAGTTATATTAAATGTGGCATGCTCTTTAAGAAAATCATGTGCGATTTAAGTAAAGTTTTTGATTCTGTGAATCAGGGTATTTCTTGCATGAATGTTATATGATACATGTTATATGTCAATCATTGTTTGTTATAGATGCGTTTTCATTAGAAAGTCTATTAAAATTTGATCGATAAGAAACTGAAGTGTAAATTTGAACCTAAAACTAATATAATGGCCACATATGAAATTGAATTATGTAGAACCCTAATAGAAAAATTGTTTTTTTTTTAACTGAAAATAGTGAGTCTCCTGCTAACTCCTAGTCGTAATCCAATAATTACAGATACGCAATATTAGACTGGTTTATAATACTGAGCAATAAAGTGTTTTACCCGGAAAAATCAGAAAAAAAACAATATAATATTAAATGATATGAATCTATTTAAGAAATATTAAGTAAAACATTTTTTTATGTGCTTATTTTTTTCAGGATCCTTTTGAAGTTCAGAAGAAACTGGACGAAGTGCGTTTACTAGAGTCCAGAAAGTCAGCACGTTTAGCTGACCAAGACACTGATTTTGCTCGTTTAGCTGATATGGCTGGAGATAGGAAGAGAAATGCTTCACACACCATCGATGTTCCTGCACCTTCTTACCATGGGTAAGTCAGAATTTCAACTAAAGTATAGAAATTGTCATATCTTACTTATGTCTTTTTATGCTTTGGTCAAGTAAATATGCAAAAATATTTTTGTTTTTTAATTAAATTGCTACAGAAAATGCGTATTTTTCTTTTAAAATAAATGTCTTATAATTTGCCGCAAGTGGTTTTCTATTAAACTACAAAACTCAGATAGTGTCGTGAGAACGTCATAAAAGAACACGTTAACCAACTTGTGAAGAAATCGAAGAATTTCTAAGTAGAGCTTTTATTACGTTGGTTACATTTTATAGTTCTATGTGGTAAAGTGCAATTTTTCATAATTAGTAACATATTTCCTTAAGAATTTTAAGAATTAGTTGGTCAATCTAATAAGTCCTAATTAAACCAAAAATAGAAACGTATATTGTCGATATATTTGTTTTTTTTTTGTTTAATTTTTTTATTATTATGTAAGCAATCTAGTGAATGTGGATAATTTGCAGAAAGAGATATTAAAAATTTGAACAAATTGTTGAACGTCAAAGCCACTAATGCTTTGTACACTTTGATGAATTTTTATTATGAGGATCAGAATATACACCTCTATAAAATGAATCCATAGGGTCACTTCTGAATAATTTTGATTCCCAGGGATAGACTAAGTCTTACACATTCATAAGTTTTATACTGAAAAAAAAAACATTTTAGGTGACTCAGCTCTTTCGTTCAATAACATTTTTCAAGCTTTAAGTTTACAAACAAATTTTGCATAAATACATTTACTTTTAAATTAGTAATGTATTAATTTCTTTTCACCTACATCTTCTATGTTTATTCTTAGCCAATGCGATCGTTCCGATTATACCAAATGCATTTCACTTTTTTCTAAATACTTCCAGTGAAATAAGCAAAATACTCAAAACACGGAAACCAATTAAAAAAACAAACATTACACACGAAAAGTGAAAATAAACACACACGAACCAGTAATATAATCTGGGCGTCATTAAATCTCTCGATGGAAAACTGTTAGGCTTCATGTTGATTTTTGTTCCCTAAATTTGTGGGATTTATGGCTTCAGTTTATGTTGTCTGACCAATAAAGCCACTTTTACGAGCGAATACTTTCAAAAAACAAAAGTTTGTTACAGTATTAATTTATATATAAATACTCACCGAATCTGATCAAAATTAACATCAACTAATTGTAAAAAAACTGTTACATTAGGCTAGTTGAAATTTGTGTATAATACGAATTTGAGCGTACTCTATCAAAACATTTTTAATATCAAAATCGCAAGACGTAAAATAATATTAAAAAAAATTAGAAAATATAAAATAAGGTAAGATTTTTACAAGTGTATATAACAATTTTATAAATTGGTATATAATAAAACCGTTTAAGCTTCCTTTTCTAAATATTCTTCTAAATAGTATTATGCCTTAACACGTATGCAAAAAATATTAAATAACTGTAAAAAAACTATATAAAACCGTTTTACATAGTAAAAGATTAAGCTCAAACAAATGCTGCGCACTTTTAAAAAAATACCAAAAATAAACTAGTCACATTTAGTATTTAAAAAAAAACTAAATTAAGTAATTTAACCATAAATAATACAGTAACAAGTAACGTAACCGATTTGTCCATTTAAAAGTAAAAGGACAAACGTCATTACGTCGTTCGGTTGGCAACGAAAGTAGCACCAGTACAACAAGAACGAGGTCGTACCGACGCATACAAGAGAATGTAAAAGTACACTTCCTTGTTTATGTTCGTTCATAATTTAGCAGGTTTTTTCTTTGCGCATTGTCACGTTCGCACTGATTTTGACAGTAATTGCGAGCGGTTGGTTCGGTATGTGGAACGACTTAATTCGGAAGGTTCGGGTCGATACATTTTTTTACCAGCCAGTGATTTTTAAGAAAGTACCACTTAATACATAGGTTTCGTAATTATTGATTAATTTTGTAGTTTATTATTAATTTTAAAGAAGACATATTCTTTTCTTGCAAAAAACTTATAAGATGAGCTAATTAAAAAGTACACAGTCCTCTCGCGCTTACTAATATAATTATAAAAGTGTTTATATGCCCTAGATATCTCAAACAAAAACATGTTTACCTTTAAGGGCTCTGAGTTAGACTCTATGCACATTCTGCTTAACTAGAAAACTTAACATTTTCAAAAGTTCTTAATATTTAGTTCTTAAGTATCTTTAACATTTAAACTTATATAGTCTTGTTTATTTGATTTAACCGAATTTTTAAAGTATTTTTTTTCACTAAAATTTTTTTTATAATTTTTTTTGTGTGTCCTGAAGAAGGCCATATATACAGCGAAACATTTGCCAATTTAAATAAATGTGGAGCTCGATCTAATCGATTCCTAAACCCGATTCCCTTAAGTTGAAATGTATATTTTTGTTCACAACCTCGTTTCGATGATTGCATTATTATCTTTGGGATAATTTATAAAATACATTAAAAAAAAAATGTGTGAAATTAGGCTCAATTGCCATAAATCTTGATAATATTAATTTTTGAAACGTCGTTGTAAACATATTTATATATTATATAGACATTTTTAATGAAATGTAATTAGAACCACTTCAACAAAATTTGAATTAAGTATCTCTCTCATCCAAGCATACATTCTTTATAAATTTATATTTAAAAATAGCGTTTAAAAAAATGGAAGTTAAACAATTAAAACTATAACATATTTACGGCATAACTTGAATGGACACGGTACACGTTTTTATGTTTTCTTATCGAGAACAAAGTATATTCAGAATTTAGATTTTTGGGAATTAGTAAAGGATTTGGTTTACCTGGTTAATATAATAAATGGAGATATTTATAATAATAATATTAATTTTTTTAAATTATTTATTTCAAATTATATGCAATAAATAGTGAATTATTATGGAGCTAAAGTAATATAAAATTGATTTATAAAAGACGAACTTCAGATCAAATGAGGCTTTAATACAGTTAAAGAATAAAAAGGGCAGAGGAGCTTTGATTACAACTGAAAATAGTTGAAAATATTTGTCTTTTCAGTAGTAAAGTGCATGAAAGTGTGTTTAATAAGGCACGATAGAAAATTTAATTTAAATTTCTTATATTTTTAAAGTGCTGAATTTTATTTTGTCCCCTTTTCTTTTAATATTAATTTTCAGTTAATTTTAAGCAGACTTAAAAAATCGGAAAACCTGACACGAAGGCTCATGAGATGTCCAAGTAGTGCATTGTGAGATCCTTTTAGCGAAACACATTTATTATATTCAATCATTTATCAGACAAAAACGCTTATTAGACAAAAAAATTCAGAAACTTAATCTTATATCCTTATTATGCGCCTATTTTTAACAAATAAATAAACCCAAGTTTTTACATACTTAAAAACAATCACATCCCGGAGATATGCAAGCTGACAAGTTAATTATCTACCAAAAATTACTGCTTCGTCCTACTTCTGGACCACGACCGGGACATTTTTATTGTCGTAAAACGTGTTTACGACCTCTTTTGAAAGTACTTTTTTGGCCACTTAGCGGACGAGTGAGAACTTTAATAATTTTATTGCTAGTTTGTGATTTAAATGTTAAGTAACACTTTATGATTGTGATTTATGAATATGTAAATTAAAATTTGTCAACTGACATGGACATCATTTAGTTTTAAGTTTAGCAGAGTTTAATTTTTAAAATTTTGGAAGAATAATTTAAAGTGTAATGGTAAAATAAAAAAAAAATAGAAACCAACGCCAACATTTGACGTGTGTTTTTACTGTAATTTCCAAAATTAATCTATTTCTTCTTCATTAGTTTACACGTATTACTAAAATATTTATGTGAACAGAATATTCATTAAACTTCGTCTTCACTTGCTTAAGTAATTAATTCCTTATTCATAATGCTTAATCACAATGACAATCAATGCTAAAGCCACATCACGTTTAAGCATCATAGTTTAATCAGATGCAAATTATCCCCTTGCTTGATACTGTAAACACGAATACATTATTATTTAGATATCATCTGAGAATATCTATTTGGAAGTTATGATGTCAAAGTATCTAGAAGATTTATTTAAGCAACCTTATTAAGAAAAACTTGGATATTATTTTCCGGATATTTCGGACTAATTTAGTAAGAAATTGGTACTATTTAAAACATGTTTAAGTAACGATCAAAGACATATTTGAATTTTCAAAATGTATTCTTTATTTTAAATAACCAGATCATTATTTTGAATATTTTTTTCTTGGACATCTAGAAAAGTTTTTACTTGAAATAAAAAATTTGTTAAATATGTCGATAGTACATATGGATTGCTCCCATCACAACGTTGACAACGTTTAAACCAGACTCAATATATATTGTATACTTGCTCTGGTATTAAGGGATTACTTGCTTTTCCGTTGTCTTAAATAAATCCATTCAGATATTCTATGTAATGGATCTATATGAAAAGATTCTCTTCTATAACCAGCTTTATTGGACTATCCCTAGCCATTTAGTCTACTTGGGCCTAGTGTTATAAATACTTTTATATGATTAGCATATTGTGAACTTATGTGATCAATTAAAAGGTGTAAAATATTAATTCATTGAAGAGCAAGAAGTCCATAGTAATTTTTTTAAAAGTCACTTAGTTTAACTTAATTTTTTAAGATGATTTTATTTAATATATTTACGATCATTCACTTAATTAGGAAGTTATTAATTAAAGTCAAAATTTATACGACTCTCGTTGGGCGCCAATCTTTGACATTGATGTATTTAGCTGGTTTTTTCATATTGATATTACCTGTAGTTATACACCTAATTAAATGGCTAATATTTAATTAAAATGGCTCATTAATCTTAATTAGCAAAATTACCTAAAAACTTTTTATGCATAAATAAAAAAAATTGAAAAATTTCAAATTTTATAAAAACTTCTCACTCAATTTTAAGACTTTTGGTGTAATATAATTATGCCTGCCTGCTCTATCCTCATCTCATAGAGTGATAAAAGAATAATAATAATAATTTTGTGTGTTGTTTTAGTGACCCAGTTCAATTTTTTTAATTTTTAAGGGTTTAGTTGGATAAATGGTCAAAAATAAATCCAAAGATAAATAGAACATAGTGGTTTCATATGATTGTTTTGGTTTATTTGTTGTTGAGGAATATGTACCTGTTGGTGCATAAATAACAATGTACTTAATAATAATGATAATGATTGTGAATGAATAATGATTATTATTGTTAAGTACATTGTTACTTACGTACACAGGTACATATTCCTCAACAACACATATACCACTATGTTCTATTTCTCACAATTAAACGAAGAGCTTTGGTGTTTTTGTTTGCCCTGAAAAAAACCTAATATAGGCCAAAACGTTGGCAACTAAAGAAAATATTTGAAAAGCTTGGATTTTTTTTTGACCATTTATCCAACTAAACCAACTATCCAATAATAATAATAATAATAATAAAAAAAATAATAATAATTGTGAAAAAATTAATTGACCCTATATTTTACTTCTTTTTATATTAAAATCTTTAGTACTTTTATCTGCCTAATTTGAGGTTTTATTAATTAAAGTTGTTTGTTCATTTTATGATTTCTACTATTTTTTTTTAAGTTTCTACTTTAATTAATTTGAAAATTATTAATTATTTGAGTTGGACTTTGAAAAATGAGTCATACCTTAAACTGGAACTGAAATTGCTGGTTTTATGATCTCAGCAATCTAAAAAGTACTCGGTATATTTTGTGCATTTTATCTAATTATCGCTTAAAATATAATGCTTACTAAAGTAATATATATAGTAATTTATATCACTTTTATATTATATTTATATTGTAATGATTGATTATCCCGCTCTTACCTAAATGATATTTAACAAAATATAAATGATCATTTAGAATCACAAATATATATTCTTAAATGTTACCTTCTATTTTCCCCAAGATTCTTTATTACATCTATCTCTTAAATTCAACAATATACCGATTGCTACTTAAACTGAAATATTAGAACATCCTTAGGTCCACCTCAACAGGGGTTAAAATCTAATTTTTATTAATTTGACCCTAAATGAAAGCACTAATAATCCTTTAAAATGACCTTTAGATAATTTAGTTCGTTTTTAAAAATTTTATGAAATTTAGCTTCTGGACAATTTCCACATATTCATTACCATTTTTCGCAATTTCCACACTTGAAATACCTTTTAAAATCTTAAGAAAAATCAAAATTTCTATTTATCTCCATCGTAAAAACCCACGAGATCAGCTTTTGTCGTCACCAATAATTGTTTGTTTCGCACAGTAGTTTATCGCGTAGATATTTAAAAATAAATATCTGCGTTATTGAAGGTAAGACGTGGAAAATGCGGAGGTCAATGCTAAAATAGCGAACTTGAGAAATGACGCATGTGAGCGTTATTGTTTAAAGATCCTTTGTACGATTTTAATAAATATTTTGTATTGAAAATTAAAATTTAGCTTAAGGAGCAGCGATACCTTGAAAAATTATAAAGTTTTCTTATGGCGGCTCCTGCTTAATTAAAAAACACAAGGTCTCGATTGCATCAATATTAATCAGAGATTCTATTAAACAATTCCTATATTAAAATCAGCATAATTTTAATATTTGTTCGATTATGTGCATGTATTCGACGTCCAATTACATGTTACCATAGTTCCGCGTGGCTAAATGATTAAAATTCAAAAGTACAAACTTCCTTTATAGCAACAAAATGAGTTCGAGTCCAAACTGTTTTTTTTTATGTAAGTGTCAGGTGTCCAATTTGTTTCTGACTCCATCATTTACAGTTATAAGATGGATTTTATCGATAGCTCGAGGAGCTACAAGCTGACCGCTTTCTATTTCGTAGTACACCTATAACACTATTGTGTTATTCTATTAAGCTGTCAGTTGGGTTTTAAATGTAATCAAGTATGAAGGAAAGTACTAGTGCGACAGGTTTATTATGGGTTTCAGTGGCTTTACTGTTTTACTTTTTAATGTTATTTGTGTTTTTACTTAATTAGGGCACCCGGTTTAATCATCTTTTATTTGTAAGAGATACAAAGTTAATTAAAATGCTGGCTAATTTAAGTAGTCAAAATTTATAGCTGAGATATTTAAAAAAATGTGAATTTTTTCGATGTTATTACCGTGAAACGGGGTTAAATTGATCATTTCGTTTGTAAATTTGCTTGTAACTCTTTTGATAACTGCGTATCAATATTAAAATTAATCATAAATGATTGTGTATGGATGCCGTAAAAGGATTTTGCAATCGTATCTGCTCTAAATTTAAAGTTGTTTAAAAAAATGCCAAAATAAGGTGTGCTCAATTTCATACCAAAAGGGGGGTGACTTTGATCAGTGCCATATAATTGTATTCTTCTTGCAATGCCTTAAAATGCATTATTAACAATTTAACCCCCGCTTAAGTTCATCAATCCGTTTAAAAGTTACAGATAATTCTAGGTTTTGGGGTGAAATTGATCAGTCATAAAATTCCACTAATTGGTTATTTTTTTAGGTAAAATAAATAGGAAACCTTGCAGTTTTTTAATACTTTATTAAAAACACTTGTTTAATAATACAAAAACTTATAAAAGACATTCAAAAAGTAAAGAAACAAATCTTTAATTAATAGATAGAAGCAGTAATGCGTATAGTAAGGATTTACATCTCCTTAATATCTACTGCTTTTTTGAATTGATAAATGATTTGGCCTTTGACGCATTCAGCGGCAGGTTCTGGTAAAATAGCAACTATATCTGCCAACTCTATGGAAAACTCGTCGCCTTCGTGTCGTTTAAAAACAGTTTTTCTTCCATCGACAGATTTTAGTCCCAGAACTTCGAATTCGTTTTCATTGAAATTTTGAACTGTAGCTATGTAACGATAGCTAACACTTTTTCGCATGCCCCCCAACACTTTAACTAATAAAAATTTTGATCTCACTTTGACTCACTTCCAAATATTCAATTTCTTCGTTTTCCTGCAACTGGATAAATAGATCGTCGGCGGTCATGTCATCGTCGGAATTATCATTTATTATAGGCTCTTCAACGTCGCTGTCTGAACTGTTGAAATCATTTTGGGCTGTCACACTTTTCCCTGGCTGAACATCAAGTTTTGTTCTCTTCTTATTTCGTCTTGTTGGAGCATTTGAAAATCTCTGTTGTTGTAAGTAATTTACCAACACGTTCTGCGCTTGGTCTTGATTAAAATCTTCTCTAGGCAGCTTGCCTAATACTCGGTTTGGATTTAAAGGGACTATGCCACTTGCTTCAAAAGAAGAAATAAGATTTCGTTTAATCGCATGAAGTATTTTATCTTTGGATAGTTTACTATCCATTGTCACCAAGGTTTTTTGCAACAAATGTGGGAAATCCTTTTTGTCAATTGATGAATGTGTCGGATACGTATTTTTCCATTCTAGCAAGACTTCTCTCCAGGCCATTTTAAATAGCCTGGCAAAAGAACTCCTGCTGCAGAACCACATATCATCACTGAGGTTGCAGATTTTGTAAAATTGCACACTCGTTCAGGGTATTTTACTCCACGGGAATATATTAGTTTTTTGCGCCCAGGGTCGTCAAGCAAATTATTTTCATCATAATTATATACGTTGCACGACGGAATACCATTTAAAGTTGTTTTAAGGTTTTCAAAATATTCAGTTAATGTTTGCCTAGAAACATCAGCACGAGCCCTTTTCATATTAGCTGCAAGCCTTTGAGTTATTACATTGTTATGTCTTTTTAACAGCGAAAATACCCAATCGGTACCGGGTAAATTGTCCTTAAATTTTGCCACTGAACGACCTTGGGTATCTAGCAGTTTTTTTGCCATATGCCTTAAATCTGTTAAATTAAGAGGAAACCCCCATTTGCCACAAATAGCAACACATTTAAGAATTGATTGCTCTTCATTGCAGCTAAAAACGGTTTGCCCGCCGTTACTTTTAACATGACGCCCATGGTATCTATTATTTAAGGTCCCGTAAGAAATCTTGAACCATTTTGCAGCTTTGCGTAAACTCCACCCTTCATTTATGACCTTTTCTAACGCTTTTTCTATGGACTCTTGACCGTAGTCTTTGTACCTTCGTGCCCCAACTTTTCTCTTATAAACTCGGCATTATGTCAATATTCTAAAACCAAAAATATTATTATCAGTATATGTAAGTAGTACTATACCCTTGAAATTATATAAGCTTTACAATCTGCTGATCAATTTCACCCCAATCAGTTGATCAATTTGACCCCATCCAATAAATCTTAAAATTTCACAAAATCCGGCAACGCCGCAAACTTCATTTTGAGGTTATAAAAATACAAGATATTCAGGATACTAAATAGATCACGCACATATCCACAATTTGCATGTATTTTTAAATAGCAGTCAAATTTTGGAAGGTTTTATTTTTGTCTAAATATTACTTACATGTTTGAGAGCCGCAAACTCCAAAAAAAAACGTTTAACTGACAAAAAACATGCACATGGATCACTAGCTACACCATTACTGAATACGAAAAAAAAAACGAAATACGAAAAAAATCGGCACTTAATATGCGCGGGTAATTTAAATGTAAAATATTTTGATATGGTGATCAAAGTCGCCCCGCGAAATCAAATTCACCCCATTTCACGGTACCAACATTTTCTGCTAAGCTCATTTAAAACAAACTTTTGTGATATATAGCACCTTTTTACTGGGCAAAAACTGAATTTTCAACGTTAGATGAAAACCTATATTTTTTTTAAATTAATGATTTATTTTAGGTTTTATTATAAAAAAATCAGACGTTTCGTCTTTAAGCAAGTTGTTTTTTTTAATAATTACACACCTCAAGTTTTTCACATTGTTAAAGGCTCTGATTTTTTAGCATATTTTAAATATTTTCAAATTTAATATCATCTTTATTCTGAATTTCTGTATTTTCAAAATATAAATGTTATAATAAAGTTAACTTTTATGAACAAATTTAACATTGAAAATACAATAAAATATCCATCCCTCTCTGATACTTTTTTTAACAATAAACCAATACATTAAATTTATAGATTTTTTACATATCTACATTTAAACACAAACTATTAAACATATAAAAAGATTTGTAGGCGTATTATAATTATACAATTATAAAAAAATATTTAGTGAGAATTTTTTCTGTTAAAAAAAATGCTAGTAAATGATTTATTTATTTTATTCGAACTACTTCTTGTAAATCTAAAGCTCCTCAAATAAGAGATCAATATCCAGGTCCATATACTAAAAACAATTAGAGAGAGCTTTGTTCAAAGTATGTTTTTAAGTAAATTTAAAAATATTTTAAAATAGTTGTTAGACCAAAAACTTAAAATTAAAAAAAAAATTCCTGATTTCTCTAAAAGAATCCAGAATTTTTAAGAGAGTTTGGTGCCACTTTTTAATGCAATTAATTGTCCAAATTCAACGCGCACTAACATATTTTAATAATAACAATTTATTTTACTAAAAATTAATAATAAGAAAATTTATTGCGTATTTATAGCTACTTTAAATTTAAGGGGCGTATGTAGTACACTCGTAAAGCCAAAAATTGTTTAAGAAAATTATTTATAATTTTTTTTTATTTAATAATTTTTATTATAGTCTTCTTGATGCAAGGTCATTCCCTGGCCTCTCCAGACATGTTTTTCATACCTATTGTCTTAAAATCTTTCGCAGATATATTTCATTTTATATTTATATCACTTGTTTATTTATGTGTTCTCATTAAATTCTAATTTTTCTATTTTATATTAATGCTTTAAAGTAGATATTAGTGGGCATTTAGTTAAAACCTATTCCTTTTATTTAAATTATTGAAGTTGCCATATACATGTATATTTTGTCAATATAGTTTTTATTTACTTTTTCTTGTCATTACATTTATAAATTTCAATAATTGAAAATAAAATATATGTACCTTTTGCCAATATAGTTTTTAGCTGGTTTTTTACTTTTCCTAGTCAATATATTTTGAAATATATTTAATTTACAAAATATATATTTGATTTGAAACACGAGATTTGTAGCAACAAAATAATAAAATTATTTAAAAATGAAAAATTTCTCCTTTATATTTTGACATTCAAAATATTATTCGAAATTCTAAAACGCAGTCAGTTTATTTTAAATACAAACAAGGCCATAATACGCTGATAATCTCAGAACTTTATAAAAATTTTGAAGCCATATATCACCAAAGCGCTATTTCTACCCAAATATTTTTTAAATAACTTGTTCCTGTTGGTAATTATTGCTAAAGGGTTATTTTACTTTCTGTATGAAAATTTTCTACATCAAAACAGTCTACATGGTATCCTTAATGAATTTTTGATTCTCTAGTCGGTGTCATAGTCATGTACGTTTTGCCAAAAATTATGTTTCTAAATAAGTTTGATGTATAGGATGTAAACCTGATTTCGCGTTATCATCATATTTTTCAAACGTTTGATTATTTTTTATTAAACAGTCATATATATAAAAAATTACACTAGGAGTTCATATTCTAGGTAAAGAAGATTGCATAGTTTAAACTTCTATCTTTGAAATATAAAAATCTTATGAAATGTTTATTATGCAGCTCTAAATAATTCAATATTAAATTATAAATAGTCAGAGCAAATATATTCAGGATTCCTCAGAAATCGGGTATTACGTAGATATTTTTGGACTCATATTAAGAAGGTTTTTTGCGTTATTTTTGTATAAGAATCACACTTTCCTAATTTTAATGCTCATTTTTAAATTATATCCTGTATATCTTTTTATTCTTCAGTGAACAATAATACCTTTTCAGTTCAATAACCTTTCACAATCAAGACAATAGACTAACAAAACACTATTTTAAATTATAAAAATAGGTACGTCACCGCGAAAAGTGTCTGACCTGCCCAGTCAAAGTCCAACCTTAATTTAATTTGACCAGAAAAAAAATCAAAACAAAGAACCCGTATTTATCCGGCTTCAACTCGCATGTCCGTTATGTGACACGCAATGATACGAAGACGACCCCCCGAAGTACTAATTATAATAAGGAAATTACTAAGCTGGGCCCCCCGTTTTTATATTATATCACAATTTAATTGTTTATTGTTTGATGTGATACGAATAGAAGGTGCGTAATTATTAGATTCGAGTCTATTGTTTGCAGGAAAATTAGATGCTAGACTTTATGGCATAATAACTTAATTGTGATTTTTATTTCAGATCTCGTAAACGCAGGCCTAGCTATAGCCAAGATGAGGGACTGCATCCTAAAACTGCCATGGATGAGTGTAGCGCCGCCTTAGTTCTAATGAGCCTTTCCTGTTCACCACAAAATGGTAAGTTCATTAAAGAAATTACCATAAAAGCTTCATTTTAGTAATAAAATGCTACTTATAATTTTTCCTGTTATAATATCTTGGATGAAAACTATAAAGCACATAATAATTATCATCAATGTCTCCAAATGATTAATGGGTTAAAGAAGTTTGAGATTTAAGAAAATTTGCCACGTCTTAAATATTTGAAAGTGCCATTTCTAACCAGTAATGTATTGTTAAATGACTTTATTATGGTTGCCAATAAAACTATTAATCTCATATTAGTATGTGTCACAGATTACAAATTAATTTTGGCTGTAGAAAAATAATTATGACATAGAGTTTATACAATTACAGAAGAGTAGTAAATCACTTGTTTATTCTATGAGTCATAGTCTTGATGCTGTTAATGAATTTTCTAAATTAACCAATTTTTCTAGTTCTGTATTTCAACCTCTATTATTTCAAATTATATTTTAGTGTCTTAACTTGTTTCTATTGCAATTACAGTCATTTCTTTTATTAATTTCTCAAAAGAAGTTTTATTAAAATACCGGGTTGTAGTGAGATCTGAATAGGGTTTAAGAATTCATGAATTATTGAAAATTTCAAAAATGTGTATTTTTGACTTTAAAATTTCGATCTAAAAATGTCAGATAACTCGAACGACTTTGAAATTGTTACAATAGGATTCAGAAAGACGTTTTTCCATGCCTGTGTATGATTTTTTTTTTAAATTAAAGGGACTATAAAGATCTTACCTTATAGGTTAAGAAAAAAATCTGGTTATGATGAGATCTAAGGAAAATCTTAGGACTTATGGTGGTTTTTTAAATATGGTAATTTTTTTTTACCAAAAATGCTAAAGTTAACGAAATCAAGTAAAATGCTAACCAATTGAAAGGAAAACTAATGGTCTTCTTTTGAATTCGTCATGTAAACTAGAGGTTTTGAAGCAGATTCTCCGGTAAGTTATATTTTTAAATACTTCTGATGCAATTGATACTGTTTAGGCCAAATATCAAAAGAAGATTTGATGAAGCAATTTACTTTATTCTTGCTTGAAAATTTGCCTTAGTTCCTTTGCTATATAGTTCTGATTCTGCATTATATATGAATACTATACTTTCCAAAAAAGTTTTAATTGATTCACTAACTGCAGCATTTTTAAGAAATTTTAAAGAAGCTTTAACATCTCTATTTGATTAGAGTTTGTCTTAGCTTGCTTTTATTAAAGAAGTAGTCATTGAAAGAATATTTTTTAGTTATTAGGACTAATCTTCTGATAGACACTGAATACTGTATTAAATTTATTAAAGTTCTCCAACAAATAAGGAGTATCTCTTAAATAATTCTTTGCAAAAAACTTCATAAACATCTAGTAGAGTTTTTCATCTTCTACTTATTAGATAGATCGCAATTTGTGAAGTTCAATGGGTTTAGATCATCTATCTCCGTTGCCTCAAGTAGTATTCCTAGAGGAATAGTCTTGCTCTATTTGTGTTTTTGGTTTTATATCAATGATATTTCCATAAGTACTGGCTGTAAGTTACTACTGTTTGTCCCAATGAAGGTTTTTCGTCTTATTAAGAATCGTCATGACTGCATGCAGCTGTAAGCAGATCTCGAAAGGGTTTATAAATGGTGTGGAATTAACAGACTAATCATTAATCCTGAAAATTATAAGAAAATATCAATTTCTTTGCTCAAAGATGAGATTGACTTCAGTTACGTTATAAATGTTACCACACTTCCAAATTATGACTTTGTTACCTGGGGATCTGTGTTGATACAGACCTTACTTTTAATGCTCATATAGATACCAACATAAAATATTTTTTAAATAGTATAGGCTTCAATATAAGATCAACAGAACTATTTTCTAATAGTTCAAGCAGAACAATTTTGTTTAACTCCCTAGTAAAATCACGCTTACCCTATGCATCTTTATTATGGTTCCCTAGTTATACAGTGCAAATTAACATTAATGCTGAATACTCCTGCTGATTCTGTTGCTGTGCTTTTAAGGTTTAGTGCACTCTTCATCAACTTGCTGTTTGTGGTAGTTTATTGTTTTTATTTAAAATATGTAACAATTAAATTAATGCTTCAGATCTTTTATCAGCTTTGAATTTTGCTGTTTAAAATTCCCTATTACAGTGTATTTTATCTTAACATTTATGGCACCAATTTGGTCAAGAACAAAACACATATATAGAGCATGCAACTGGTTCAATGGTGATCAGTTACGGTTTGATGTTGATCTGTTTGGCATGATTTCAGATAAAATTAGAGTGTTAGTTATTTAAGCATTGAATGTACTACCTACGATTAGATTCATATGGTATCAGTTAGTGAGTTTGATGTTGTTATATAACTGCATTTATTGTATTATATACCAATATTTTACTATAATAATTAATATAATATTTATATTACTAATATAATAAATATTATATATATAATTTTCTTATTATTAGGATTTCTTTTCTATTGGACAATAAAGAATTAAATTGGAAAATATCTTTTGACCATTTTAGAAGTCTAAGTTTGCAGATGTTCTCATAATAGCAGATATTGCAATTCCAAATTAAAAAAAAAAGTAAATATCGCAGTTGCTTTAACCCATTAGTGCGTAGAGTCCCTTAAAAGGGACGCCTCTGGTTTCAAGCACATGCGCACTTCTAATGTTTTCATAACCTCGTGCATTTGTCTAGACGTTCGCTATTTGTTGTAAAATCAGATCGTGTGTAGAAATTGGAGATAGCGTTTTGATTTTGTATTTTTATGTGACCATGGAACTTTACTCTACTCGAAATGGAGGGTAAGTTTTAATTTTTTATATCGATAGGTTTTGAAACCAGGGTAAAGAAATTCAGTAAATATGTTGTGTTTGAGGTAAGAATCATCATACAATTTTGTATGCAAAACAAAAATGTGTTATTGTTTTCTTAGACATAAATATTAAATTTGTTCTATCCCTTATAAGGGACTCTATGCAAAATAGACAATCCTCAGTATAATTCGTAATTCGTATTTTTCAGATTATCTCTGCATGAATTGCAGACATTATTTAAAGAAAAAGACGGTGAAGTTCAACAAAATCTTGATGTTTACATTGGAATTCCTGATGACCTAGGCGAAGACACAGAAGAAGACAGCGACAGCTCTGATGATGAGCATATGGGAGAGGTAGATCGCTTATGCCGTGGAATACTTTAGCAGAGTTGTGAAGTAAGAGCCAGAAAACAAAATAATTTTGACGAAGAAGATCTAGTTCCTCTAGCCCAACTATTTCCAAAGTCTAAGGGTTTATCTCGTCAAACCTATGAAGCCCCACCTAATGAACAAGATGATTTTAATGAAGAAGATCTAATATCTTTAGTAGATCTGCTTTCTAAACCTGGGTCAAGTATAAGTCAAGGCAATTTTTTAACCCCTAAACGTAGAAAGCTATACGAATGGAACGCAGATCCCCCCATTTTTTCTATGAATACAAACTGTGTGCCACGAGAGCCATCTCAAGAAGCAAAAGAAGCCCAAAATCCGTTAGACT
Source organism: Anthonomus grandis grandis (assembly GCF_022605725.1). NCBI lineage: Eukaryota > Metazoa > Arthropoda > Insecta > Coleoptera > Curculionidae > Anthonomus > Anthonomus grandis. The sequence continues at coordinate 14,878,442 of NC_065549.1, forward strand.
TTTTAAAACTGTTTTTCGAAAATTGTTGAGAAAACCAATAAATACGGTCAACAAAAAAATAAGGAGCTAAATTTCACAAAAAAAAGAGTTATATTTACTACTTGGAGGGATGCTTCTTTTAGGTTATGCAAAATATCCGAACAAGAGGATGTTTTGGAATCCAACAGAAGATATACCAAACAATTTAAAAAATAGCATGCGACTAAATAGATTTCAAGTGTTACTTCGCCATTTCCATTTCAACGATAATGGTAATATTAATCGCAGTGACCGGCTTTATAAAATTCGCCCTCTACTGAACTCACTGAATGAAAATTTGAAAATTTTGATAAACATCTTTCAATTGATGAAAGCATGATACCCTACTATGGCAAACACTATGCCAAACAGTACATCAAGGTCAAGCCGATAAGATTCGGCTTCAAAAACTGGGCTCTATGCAGTACTAATGGGTACATGATTTCTTTTAAGATTTACACTGGCAAATCAGATGCAGAAAGAGTTTTTGATCTTGGTGGAGACGTGGTTATGTCCTTACTACATAAATCGGAAGTACCTTCTAACCAGGGTTATAAATTTTTTTTGATAATTATTTTACAAGCCTGAGTTTACTGAACCATCTCTTGGAAAATAAAATTTCTGCAACGGCAACAGTAAGAGAGATTCGAACGGAAAAGTGTCCATTTCCTGAAAGTACTTCATGGAAATTAAAACCAAGGGGAAGCCACAGTTTTGTTTCTTGTGATAACGTTACTTTTGTACAATGGAAGGACAACAAAGTTGTGACATTGGGTACCAACTTTGAAAGACATTTCGAATAACATTGTTACCACATCTAGATGGTGTAAGGAAACTAAAACTAAAAAAGAAATTCCACAACCAAAAATTATAGCTGGATACAATAAACACATGGGAGGAGTTGATAAAATGGATGGGCTGATTGCTTTGTATAGGACAAGAATGCGACAACGAAAATGGTATTGGCCAATAGTTTCATATTTATTAGATGCAAGCATCTCAAATGGCTGGGTACTTATGAAAAAGCTAAGACCAAATGATGCAAATTGTGCCCCTTACTAGAATTTCGGAGGTATATCGTCCTAAGTTTTTTACAGTCCTATGGTAAAAAACCAAGTAGAGGAAAAACTACGCTTCCAGTTGATAAAGCCTCTAGATTTGATAATATAGGACATTTAATTCGGTACAATGAATCTGATCGAAGGTGCCAAGTATGCAAGAAGAAAAGTAACTTTATATGTGTAAAATGTGACTGTGAAGTCCACAAAAATTGTTTCGAAAATTACCATATAAACTAAATAATATTAATTTTATGTATTTTATGCATGGAGTCCCTTTTGAGGGACGGATCATAACACACTAATAAAAACTAATAGTTGATTTTTGATTTTTTTTTATATCTTATTTAAGACATTTAACTAATTCATAAAGAAAAAATATTTTTTATAAGTTCATGCACTAATGGGTTAATAGGCAATCCTAGTTTTGATTATTTGTAGCTTATAGCTTCAAACCTTCTTGAGATTATGCTTATTTGTTTTTTTATAATAATATTGCAATTTCTTGATTGTTGATTTCTTTGTTCATAATTAATAAAAAATCATAAAGATACCGTTACTTTTTCAAAATTTATTATTTTTTTTATTAAAAGAAGTGACAAGTATTTGAAGAAGTACTTTATTCTTTAAACGGTTTAACTCTGAAAAGACTTTTTTGGATAGAGGAGGAGTTAAAAATATAATCACAGATGAAATTAAGACATTTTGCAGACATGCCATTGCAGCAGGAGTTTGAATTTTGGAGTATGGAAGTAACTATTTTGATATAACTCCATATGACAAATCTTTATGTGATAGTGAAATACCGGAGAATTATTCTTTATAAACTTCAGATGGTAAGACAACAAATATTACAAACAAACAAAGATTATTACCTCAGATGTTCGCACATATCTAAAAATCTAATTGCTCTGATTATTCTCTTCTTCATAAGATTTTATTAATTAATAATAAATAATAAAACAATTTGTGAGTTTAATACTAAGACTTATTTACTGAATATTAAGGTTAATATTTTTAGTAATTAGTTGGCTAAATATATTTATCAGATTTTTTTAAAAACGCCATAATTCCTAGGATAACAGACGAATCTATCCTTATTTTTTAACAAGTTGCAGTTGCTTTACATAATGCTTTACGAGTGCCGGATAAACTTAATTAAATGCTTCCTGGTCATTGTAGGAGGGAAACATCGGGATCTCAGGGGATCGAGGGATTACAGGATTAGGATAAGGCATCTAAAAAACATATTTTTCTTTGATCAAACCGCTTTTACTTATTTATAAAACACCTATTTGCTAAAAAAATTAGCACCAAAATCTAATTAAGTCCATTGGGACAAAACTAGGCTGCGTCAATATTTGCCTAACCGGTTCGCACTTCAATAAATGAAAAAAAAATTCGCTATACAATAGCAACAATTATCACCAAAACGAAAGTGTTTTAAGGCACGACGCCACGTCTGGTGCACCTAGACACGAATTCCGCAATCGGCCTAGTTACCTTAACAATTGCCCGGTAAACTAGTTTCGGATAGTTTCGCAATTTATGACATGCATCATCATTGAGTTTACCGTTTGCGACATTTGACCGATTTTTTTTTACTTTGTAAAAACTTTGAGTTGAATATAAAAAAATTCATTAATTTTGAATTGACTTGGTGACCAAAATTGAAGATCAAGTGTGATATTTTGTGGGTAAATTGGTCAAGTGCCAAAGAAAACAATTTCTTTCTTTCCAATCAACGTTTCGAATTTTGTTTAATTCATTTTTAAGCCCTCCGTAATAGATAGAAAAAGTGTAACAGGCGTTTTAAATCTTTGAATGAATGGTTCATTATTAAAAACATTTATTAGTTAATAGTAATCATGTCATCTGTGAGACTTCCAATTATTAAACAGAAAAGAGAAAAAAGACAAACTTGGCAAAAATTTTATCCAAAACATTATAAAAAATTTTGCAAAAGGATAGCTGATAAAAACACTTTTTGTAAAGATAGTTCTATATAAATATATACCGAGTGGCAACAGGAAGTGACACTAACTTTCTTGTTTTAAATGGGACACTTGGTATATTATTACGTATTTCCATAGAAAATAATATTCTAAAAACAATGATACTATATTTGCTACCTTTTGTTTTATACTCATAGAAAAAATCTTTTTTAAATTTTAAAATAGAGTCCTATGAATGCGTTGAAAGTTTTAATTTTTAATCAAGTAAATCTTTTGTTTAAAGTTTAAACATTAAACTTTAAACAAAATAAGGAGGGGAGGGTTTAAGGATTGTTTTGACGAAAAGCAATGTTTCTGCAGTAAATATATTTGCTATATTTAATTTAATAAAACCGAATATTTAATATTGATATTGTTTTATATACAGTATTGGCCATAAAAGTTGGAACTTTTAAAAATTTCAAATTTTTCCAATGTTTTAAATTTATATTTAATTTTTGTACATCCAATCAATAAACATATTTAAGGGTAAACAAAAAAGCATTCCAGATTATCAACCTTATCTTGTTTCAGACAATAAGACATTCGCCAAAGAATTTTAGATTTTTACAATCAGGGTGTTAGGCAGCGGGCAGCGTAATATTGCTCAAAGACTAAACGTTCCTAAGAACACCGTGTCATGGATAATTAAGAAATATCGTATATTTGGAAATGTGGTACCAGTTAAAAGCACTGGAAGACCTAAAGCCACGACTGCCCGTGTAGATAGGCGAATTTTAAATATTTCCCAGAATGACCCATTTTTGCCATCCTCCAAAGTTTTACAAAAATTAAATGAAGGTGAGCCTTCCAATATCTCTGCAAGAACGGTAAGAAGTCGATTGTGCTCTGGTGGACTTAACAGCTACAGACCTTCTAAAAAACCTTTGCTGCGGAAGAAAAATGTCAAGTTACGCCTACAATTTGCAATGGATCATCTTAACTGGACTGTACAAGATTGAAAAAAAGTGCTATTCAGTGACGAATCTAAGTTCAATCTGTTTTCCAGTGATGGAATACTTCATGTAAGACGACTGAAAGGTGAAAGACTCAAGAAAAAGTTTATCTGACCTACGGTTAAACATGGAGGTGGTAATGTAATAGTATGGGGATGCTTTTCTTGGTATGGTACTGGGCCAATACATAAAATTGTGGGGAAAGTGGATCGATTTATGTATCGGGATATTTTGCGAAATATAATGGAGCCTTACACATTTGAGTCTATGCCAGTAAATTTTGTATTCCAGCATGATAACGATCCAAAACATTCGTCAAAATTGGTAAAAGAATGGTTGGACCAAGAAAAAAAAAATAAACCCGATTGAAAATTTATGGGAACATCTGGATCGCAAATTCGGGCATCTGGAACAGTCAAAAATGCTGATGAACTATTTCATAAGCTTGTTGAAGCCTGGACTCACATTAACAGACAAATAATTGAAAATTTGATTGAATCAATGCCCAGAAGAATGTAGGCAGTAATTAATGCTAAGGGTTACCATACCAAATATTAATTATAATATTATGGTTTCAATAAGTTATGTTTTATGTCGTTTTTGAATAAAAATCATTTTGTTCCAAGTATTTTGTCCAGCTTTTTTTTAATTTTTATTCCGAACTGCTACTGGTGCTGAATTTTTGTCAACATTTAAATTAATTAACACTAGTTTTTCGTGTACAATAAGTTTATAAAAGAAAATAAAATGCTAATTAAAAGGCACACAAAATATAATAAATTTTCAAAATTTCCAACTATTATGGCCAATACTGTATAAATATTTTGAATAAAAACATCATTATTAAATTGGATAATATGAACGAAAAACAGAATAGAATTCCATAAAATATTTGAGGTATAGTAATCGAGTTTAAAAACTAGATATGTAAATCCCTTGTCAAATTTGTTAAATGCCGAAATTTTCTCGGCTTCGTTTTTAAAATAATTATATATTAATAATTAACATTCGCCCCTTATTTAAGATTAAGGAGCTCTAAACCATAACAATCAATAATTCATATAAAAATTAAACTAATATAGATATTCATTGAGAATCGAACCAATATAAATGTCTTTAAAAATTTCGGTATTGAGAACTAACGCGGAATTCGAGTAAGTATTAGAATTTCCGCAGCAACAAATGCAAACTAAACGTACAATGGGCAAGCTTTAATTGCACGGTAAAAACTGTTGAATTCTACGAAACTTAAAATGACGTTGATATTCTCGGTAGCACTTTAATTACCAGGTTCCAAGCTGGAATTACGTTCCGTAGTGAAATTACCGCGCGCCGTTCGCCGAAGTTTCCTTTCGTTTACCTTTAATCGCGGTTTAATCTGTGCCGGTCTGCTCAGCGGTGTAATAAATTGTTTGAATATTTGATTATAATCTCAAACCATATAAAATGTTTTACAAGTGTATTTCATAACTATATTAAATTTTCATTTTCTACACGCAATTAATCTGCATTGACCTTTATTTCGCTTGATCATCCTACTGCCATAAGCTCTCTAACTTATCAATAAATAAACTAATACGACAACAATGGCGCGGCATAAAATTGACAAAATCCTTGACTAGGGACACACGTGTAAAAATTTTATTTATAACTGCACCGAGGGAATGCACGGAAGTTACATCATTTATTTGTTAGCAGCTATTTTAGCTCGACAGGGATTGGCTTCGGGCTTAATGTCAGATTGTTAAGATGATGGGCAATCGTGGCGCCCTCAAGGTTGATTGCGTGTACCATTTCTAATTTGGCATAATGGGTAGGCATGTCGGTTGAAATTGCCGTTGCCACAAGATATGCTCTAATGCATTTTTTAATGGGGATATTAGTAGAAAGAGAAGATTTGGAATAATACGACTTTGCAGTCTGATATTTAGTCAGCTTAGAAGATTGATACTAGATGGGTATCAAATTAAAAACTAACATATAAAATTGCCCCACTGATATTTGTTAAAAGTTACTTTTACTTCAAACTGAGATTTTTTTTATTATGCATACCTTCGATAAAAAATTAAAAGTCGATAGGATTAACGTAAATGTTTCCTACCTTTTCTCAAAAGCAATTGAGATTGCAGACCTTGCACTAAATGCAATTAAATTGTTTTTGTCAAAGGAATCTTATAGCTTTTTAAGATATATAAGAATTGTTTCTTATGCTCTAGCTACTATAGGATCTCTTTTTGTATTATTTTTATCATGTGACTTATGTAAAGCATAACTTTGGTGGGGATTTGATTCCCATTTAATGTTCTATTGATCTTACAGGTTGCCTTTACTCTACCATAGGAGACTATATGGTATTTAAATTGAATTAAAGTTTTTTGACTGCATAATACTTTTTTGATTAATTTTTAATTTATATTTATATCAAAAAAAATCTTAATTTTAACTAATTGTAGCCTAAAGAATTCTTTACATGTTTTATTAATAAAGCTTTTTTATCTCAGTTTATTTATTAAACTCTAAAGGGAAACTGTAAATAATATTTTATAAAGAAATATTCGTCAACCAAAAAAAATTATTAAAAGAGAATACATTTTTTGCTAAAAATGTAAAATAAATCCAATAAATAAATTGATATATATCAACGTTTCTTAGTTTTCATCAAGACCCAATTTTTGGAGTAATTAAGTGACTTTATTTAAAATTCTGTTCATCTGACACTAAACTAAATCAACCAGTTTACGCTTTTGCTAATTTACTAAAATGAATCGTTTAAATGGTTGCTGATAATAAATCGCTGTCCTGTAGAAAACAATAAGTTAAAAACATTGGTAGCATATAAAATTATTTCTATTCTAATATAATAACTAGAAACTAGAACTCAATTCTCAGAGCATAAACCTTAAAGTTGATTTTATAAAAATAAAAAATGAAATAACTAAAAGAAAATAAATCTAACATGGACACAACCCGAAAGAAAGTCGAGAAAACTATTGCGTAAATTTCCTAGAAAAAACTTGCAAAAGGTGCACACATCCGCGATAAGAATTGTCTCAAAAAAAAAACTATTCTAAACCACAAATCAGAGTTGCCTGGAGAAAATTGACAAAAAAATATATTTTATTTATATGATTTTTTTTGTGATGAATTTATGTATACAGGGTGGACCAAAAATAAGCTATGACTATTGACTTAATTTTTTTAAATAGAAACACTAATTTTTTATTTTATTTTTTAATTCTGTACAGAATTTTAAGTAACCTCAATGTTTATTAAGAAATTTGCCATTAAATTTTTTATAGATAACTATGAATTTTTGGAACAGTTTACAAAAAAAAAATGTTTACCATTAACTTCCTGACAGTAACCAAGTCGATATTCAAATTCTTGTAATACTTTACTTATTGTTTGAGGCCGGATTTGTCGTATTTTTGCTCTAATTCTATTTTTTAATTCTTCTAAACTTTTAGGTTTATCAAAATAAACTTTAGATTTTAGATAACCCCATAGATAAAAATCCAATGGGGTTAAATCTGGCGACCTTGCTGGCCATTCAATAAAACCCCCCCCTTACAATCCATCTATTTGAGGAAATGTTGGTCTAAGGTAATCTCATACTGTTCGCGAATAGTGTGGGGGGCATCCTATTGGAACCATATCGTTTCGTAGTAGTAGACTCTGTTGTGATGAATTCATGATAACTTACTAATTTTGTTGGTTATTACGTCACTATTTCAGTAAATATCAATTTAGAGAATACGCATACGCTCAATTATTGAGAAGAAGAAACTAGACTTATTCGCGTATTTAGAAGAAATATGAACTTAAGTCTTTAACGATACCTTTCGTTATATTTAATATAATCTACAGTATTGTGCATAAATATAGCAACAAGCGATGTTTTCAAAAATATTATTTGCTCCTTTATTTATTCCATATTATTTCTTTGCTTTTAGGTACACGCCTCTGTATTATTTATAAATATACCGAGATATCATAAGAATGCCAATGCAGAGTAAGGAACTTCATGTTTGTTTATATAGCAACATTCTTGTTTCGCATTTATTTTATCAGTTAAATATCGATTTACCTGCTGTAAAGTTGTTATTTTTGAATCTCAGAATTAACTTAAAATGGGTCACTCAAAAACCGTCTCTGGTGATGTAAGAAAAATTATTGTGGAGCATTACGAAAATGGTGTTAGGCAAAGTGATATTGCAAGAAGCTTACGGCTTCACAGGTCAATCGTAGAGTTTGCAAAAAATTTCGCCTTACTAGAACAGCTGCACCGGCGCCCATTCCTGGTAGATCCAGAAAAACAAATTTGAGGATAGGTAGGCAGCTGCTACGAATTTCCAAAGAAAAGCCTTTTTTGTCTTCTTCCCAAATTTTGGCAAAATTAAAAGAGGGTGGAGGAGTAAACCTCAGTTCCAGTACTATAAGGAGAAGATTACTTGATGCCAACTTACCTGCTCGTCGCCCCGCCAAAAAACCGTTACTCTCAAAGAAGAACGTCAAGATTAAAGAGAAAAGAAGACAAAGATTAAACAAAAAGTACATTTACCCCACGGTTAAACATGGAAGGGGGAAATATTGTTGTATGGGGATGTTTCTTGGCTCGTGGCATGGGACCCATAGTAAGAATAGTGGGCAAAATGGATCGTTTTATGTACAAAAACATTCTGCAAACACATTTAGTGCCATATATAGATGAAGTCATGCCAGTAACAGCCATATTTTAGCATGACAACGATCCAAAACATGCTTCTCTCTATTTGTTAAGAGGTGGCTATCCGATGAAAAAATAAATGTAAAGGTGTAGATGGTACTGATCAAATGGTGGACTAAAACTCCTGGTAAATTGAATATACAGTATCGGACAAAATTAGAGAGACTTCTCTATTTGCCAACTCCAATTTTTTGTACTTGAAATAATATTAATATTTGTTAAGCAGTGTATACCGGAGTTGACAACAATTATATTATCAACAATTCATTTTTGTAGCTCATGTTTACATTTATTTAAAGAATGTTTTTAACATTGATAAAAAATTACTGCGACAGAATTAAAGAGACTCATTTTGTATTTAGTTTCGCTGAAGTCGCGATTAGTTTAATTTCTGTTTATTAGTTTGAGAATATCATTAGCAATGCCTCGTGGTAAACATTATTCCATAGACCTAAAAGAAAAAATTATAGAAGCCTATAACTCAGGTCGCTCACAAAAATTAATAAAAGAGCAATTCAACGTCAGTAAACAAATGGTTTCCAGAACAATAAAAAATTATCAGCTCCGTGGAAGAGTGACAAACCTTAAAAGAGGTGGCCGCAAGAGAAAAACCTCAGTACTGCTGGACAGGAGAATTAAACGACTAAGTCAGAATAATCCGCGTCTATCTTCAACACAGATTTTGGCTGAATTGGAGGCGCCTGGGGTTTCATGCAGGACTGTGCAGCGGCGATTAGTGGAGGCGGGGCTTCCTGGAAGGAGACCAGCAAAAAAACCCCATCTATCAAAAAAAAAATGTGGCTGCTAGAATGTTATTTGCAACACGTCACCGTTACTGGACAGCTAAGGACTGGAATAAGGTTTTGTTTAGTGACGAGTCTAAATATAATATTTTTGGAAGTGATGGAGCGCAGTTCGTACATCGCCCAGCAAACAAAAGGCTTGATCCAAAATATGTTTCTGGTACTGTGAAGCACGGAGGTGGCAATTTAATCGTTTGGGGTTGTTTTTCGGGTTATGGAATGGGTCCTATCCACAAAATTGAGGGCACTATGGATAGATTTATGTATCGGACTATACTGAAAGATGTAATGTTGCCTTACGCCGAATGGGAAATGCCGCTAAGATTCACGTTCCAACACAATAACGACCCCAAACATACGGTCAAACTTGTGAAGGAATGGTTTTTGGCTAACAAAATTCAAGTTTTAAAATGGCCACCGCAATCGCCGGACTTGAACCCAATTGAAAATCTTTGGGAGATTATAGAGAAAAAGATTCGCACTAAAAACATCGGGAATCGTGCTCAATTATTTGAAGAAATCGAGAATGCCTGGAAATCAATGGATCCGGCTGTAATTTCAAATCTCATTGGATCGATGCCGAATAGATGTGAAAAAGTTATCCAGAATAAAGGGTACTGGACAAAGTATTAGGTTAGTTTCATTAGTATAGGGTACAAATGTACTTTAAGGATAAGTCTCTCTAATTTTGTCGCACAGAATTTTTTGCATTTTTTTATTTTTCCTAATAAATCTTGAGAAATGTTTTTTTTTTTTTTTTAACTTATTTTAGTGCCTTTTTAAACTACTTCAAAACATAACATTCTTCAGCACAAAAAGAGGAATTTAATCATTTTTATCTTACATAAAAGACGTAAGTAGTCGATCTCTCTAATTTTGTCCGATACTGTATTTGCATCTTTTAGCATTTAGGGCCATTCTATTGTTCTTGCACCATAATTGAAATTTGTGAAGATCAAAACAAAGTTCATGATGTGCCAAGTTACTGTCTATAATTCTAAAAATCTTAACATCATCAGCAAAAAGCAACACATTACAATAATCAAAACAATGAACAATATCATTAATAAAAAGATTAAATAAAAAAGGGCAAGATGGGCACCCTGAGGAACCCCAGAAGTCACTGGAAAAGGACTAGAATAAAAGTTATTTATCTTTACAATCTGTGTTCTTCCAGACAGATATGACTTCAACCAGGCCAAAAGACAACCACCAATGCCATAGAGTGACAACTTTGTAACCAGGAGAGAATGATTAACCCTGTCAAAGGCCTTGAAAAAGTCAGTATATATGGAATCAACCGACATACCGCTCTCAAGGCCTCCGACAAAGCTGATAGTTTTTCACATCATCCCTCTGACCTGTATTCTTAAATATAGGAGTTAAATAATTTAACTTCCATGAGGTTAGAAATAGAAAAACCTGTCTTGAAAGACAAATTATAAATCAGCCATAGTGGACGTGCCAAAGTGTGCTTTTCACAGTGTTTTATGAAGACAGCTGAAATACAGTCAGGCCCGGGGCCCTTATTAACATTGACATTGGTTAACTTTTCAAAGACTTCAGATATTTGTACATGCATTTCATTAATATCAAAAAACATGCAATATCAGGCTGCGTATATAATTATACAAATAGTTATCTTACTTACATTTATACTAATAAACATAAACCAATAAACACAAAAAAATCGTCATTGTTTATTAGTCAGAATCAGGATTAATGTTTTCTTCTTCCCAATCGTCTTAACTCATCAGAGCAAGCATCACTTTTATCATCATCGTTTTTTATAAATGAGTTTTCGGGATGTACTACAATGTAGCGACCACTAGAACTAATGTTTTCTGTTATTCCGAAGAATCCATTAAAATTGTTCGCCGGTTTTGACATCTTCTCCAATAAAATCCATTACTTTTTAATAATCTTTGCAGTGAGTGTTTCATTTGAAAATTCAATTTCCTCCTTAATTTTCCCCAGCATCTTTCTTAAAGTTAGTATTACTTTATATTCTGTATAAAATTTCTTAATAATTCTTCTTATTACGCCAAAATCAGCATCATAAATTTTTTCCAGTACTGATAATCTCTTATGTGTTTTTTCTGGAGTCGATAAAGGCTCTACAGGGTCAAACTCACGTCGATGTTGATCTTCTTTTCTAATTTTAATTATAGTAGATCGCCCTACTCCACAATACATAGCTGCTTGTTCTTTTTTATTTTTTAATGGTAGCTTAAAAGCATTATTGACACTTTCCTCATGACCAATTCTTATTAAATTTGCAATAACCTCACGAGTCTGACCTTTTTAAACTTAATTTTTTAAATGGTCCATATTACTGGTTAAGAAACCACGATTCCACACAAAAACTAATATAAGCACCAAGGAACAAAATTAACGCGTTATCACAAGATAATTAATAAATTAAAATTTAAACAGACAGTTGCACAATTTTAGAAAAGGATGGACGGTTCTAAAATAGTAGGTGTGTACCTATGTAGGTAAAAGACTACATTGGCAGGGTCTATAAAAAAAAAACGATTAATAACCATGTCCCCAAATCATTTACCAATATGAATATATATCATTAATAATTAGATTAAAACATGTTGAGTTTAACCACTGTTAACGGTATATTATAATGGGTTTTTTCTAGTAGGAAGCCAGTGGGTCTATTTTTTTTCTTATAACCCATTGAAAATGTTACGGCTCTCGTGATATACTCGTAAAAATTCTTTGTTAAACGTTAAAATAAAGCACTGTTGTCAGTCCTATTTTTCTTCTTCGAAGATTCAAATAGAATAAGTTAAAAAGTTTGCATAATATAGCTCAAATTGGCAACTCAGTTGAACCCAACTATTGTATTCTTAGCATTCTTTTGCCGGCTATAGACTCAATAGATCCAGAACTGTATCGATCCAAAGCTAATGTTGCTAACAATTTAACTGTAAAAATGATAAAAACAACAAAATAGTTTAAACGTGACTGAAAAATGCAATGCACAGTGGTTTGGCATTGATAAAACGAAAATGTAAATAGACAAAGCGAGCGGGTCGGAGTCGGATCAAAGTCATACACGTGTCGGCGCTGAGGACACGGACGGCAAAATTATAACCCAGTGCGCTGCAACATCAGGGTCGCGGGGCTTTCGCTTCGATCCGTTGCATGCTGCATGTACATGTTGGAAAGTTTAAGCTTATAGACGGTACATGCGAATTGGTGAACTATTGTTTGAAACAGCGTTTTTAGTTTAATGGAAAAAGGGAATGTCTTCGTAGAGCACAATTAAAGACTTTAAGAAATAAAGCCGCTTTAACGGTACATTTTTTAGACAAAGAACTGCTGTAGTATTAAATTTTTATCTTTTAGTGCATTGTGCACCATTTTAGTTGTAATTGCAGGATTTTATTCTCCTTTACTTATAAAGTTATACTATTAAAGATAAAGTATTGCTTCTCCTGAATAATACATTTTAGATTTTAAATATGAACTCTTCCTTGTTTTTATATTTTTCAATGCTTTGCGTAAAGATTTACAAAACTAATCACCCAATACCAACCAAGTGAAACTTTCATTGCAAGATCTGAAAATGACTTTCTGGCACTAAATTTATATCAAAAATTTATTTATGTAACAATTTATACTATCACAAGGTAGATAAATACCGAAAATTATACAAAAAATTAATACGTTACAGTTTGGATTATTATATAAAGAAACAAAATTAAATTCTGAAGTAGATAGCGAGATAAATATTAAATATAATTTAACAATAATGTTTTATTCTTACAGCAGCTGTATTGCTACCAATTTAAAATTATAGGAAAAAAATTTCATTGTACCTTTATACAGAGTGTCTACGAAAGGTTCAGAAAACTTGAAACTGGAGATACTACAGACCATAATATGTGAATTGATCCAGACATATCTTAGTCCAAACATACTAAATTGATAGTTTGCAAAATTCAAGATATCAAAATTACAATTTTATTTTCTATTTTTCCTTATTGCTTCAAGACGCATTTCAGATCTTAGATATCTCTAAAACTAATAACTTTAGACACTTCTAACAAGTGGATCTTTTGGACTAAGGTATGTTTGGGACAATTCACATATTTCGGCCTCTAATATCTCGAGTTTTGAAATTTCTCAACCTTTTCCAGAAACAATGTTTAAATATTTTAGTTCTAAAGGATCGGTAATCCTTGACTTAGAATTATAGGTAACACATTAAATAAAAGAATATAAACGCGATAACGCAAAATTCAGTTTTTTTAGTAAATCTAGGCAATCCACCTTGTCATTGACTAATTTAAACAAAAATAGTAGTTGGGCAACACTTCTAAGTTCCGTAAGTGAATCGTAGTTAAAAATTGCAAAAAGTTATCGTTACAACAGCCTTGTAGAAGATATATGCAGTCATGCTTACAAATTTTCATGTTGAAAAAAATTCACTATTTATTCTCTAAACTAGAAAAATGCACAGCATATTCAGGTGATCATACAGTAGCGGCATACTTAAGTTTAGAACAAATGTAAGAATTATACAGTTATTTATTAGTGTCTGTCTGCTAAAAATCATTGCTAAAAAGATCCTGACATAATAACCTCATAATGCAGTACAAATGATAACTTGCTATCAAACAAGACACCCAAAACTTTAAAATAGTCAGAACGATTAATTGGCTCCTGGTTTAGAACATACGCAAATAAAATTGTTATTTTTCCTTTTGCATATAATGCAAGTGGAGAATATTAAGAATGCACCAGTTATTAATAATATATAAGGTTTTTTCAATAGCAAGACAATCGTCAATAGATTTTATTGACTATACAATTTTACATCGTCGGCATTAAGTAAGTAATGTAAGAAAAGCGAGGCTCCATCGTCATTTAAAAAAATAATAAAAAACAAAAGACCTAACACTAAGCGTTGCCGTATATTTGAGGCTGCTAAATATTCTTTAGAATGAAAGCAATTTATTGCAATATGTGCATACAACGGTTTGAAAGTTAGTATTTAAAAAGATTTAAAAGCGATTCATAAAAACCAAAATAAGATAATTTAACCTAAAGGATTCTATGATCAAGCCTATCAAATCCTTTTGAGAAATCGAGATATATTGACATCGGCCCCGATCAATAAAATTCGCAATGTACTGGGTTTTTAGAATCATGTTGGATATTGTTAAGCAACCCCTAAAAAATCCATGTTGATTTGTCACTAATTTATTTTGAACTTTAGAAAATGTTAGTCGTCCAGAATAATTTCGAAAATCTTAGTAAAATTACAAATAATTAAAACTAGTGTATAGTTTTTAATTTCTGATTTGTCCCCTTTTTTGAATACTGTGACACACTTTGTATTTTTTCGTTTATGTGCATGGTATCAGTGGTAACAAAAGAATCTACAGGTGGTAACAAAAAAATCTGCAAGTACATTAAAATATCTGCGGAGCTATTTAAATCTCGAAGTTGGCTTCATATAACTGGATACAGTCGAAACATCTCTTTGCCTTTAACAAAATTTCAAAAATATTTAAGAACATAATAAATTTTTGTCACACTCACAATAATAATTTAAATTTTTGAGATATAATTACGGTAGCTTAAATTTATTTATATTCATCTTAATTGGAGTTCTAAGCAGTTTAAAATCATTAAATGCCTTTCTAGTTCCATGCATTATACATTTTTTTGTTGTAATTTTGCTTTTCTTTTTATGTTTTTTATTATGGTACCTAATTGAAAACCAAGCAAGGTATTTTCTCTTTGAAATTGTGGGATATCGCAGTACAGCTGAGTCGAGATTTCAGTTTATTATAAAATATGTTAGCGGCATCCTACACAATATCTGGATCTATTAAACACGACCAATCCTGCTGCAAAAATGAATTGTATAATGCATAAAAATTTGCTTAACGAAGGTTAACCATATTTTTAAAATCGTTTTTGCAATTATAGGTTTGGCAATCTTATTACCCGGAATTTGTTAATGTTTATCAACATTTAGTTCATAATTCGATCATTATTTATCAATTTTTTTGATATTTTTTAAATATCACTGTGTAAGGTTAAGAGATTCCATAAAGTTTTATAGTGAAAAAATACAATCACTTAAATTATGACATACCTTTTTATCTAGATGCAGGACATATTTTGGTAAATTGAAATAACCCAAGATATAAAACAGAGCAGTTCAATTATTGATCAACAGACAGCAAAGAGCCTCCACCCTTAGTTTTTATCAAGATTCCAGACAGCATGGTTTGATTGTATATTATTGCGACGAATATCTTTTTGCATTTGAAATACTATTTGAACATTTGCAAATAGTAGCCGTAACATCCCTTAACACATAGCTTTCGCTTTGTCTAGGACAAAAAATGTTTTTAAAGTAATTTCTTGAAGAATGGTTAAAGATATTACAATTATAAGACTGAATTACTTGCACCACATTGTACACAGCACATGCGAATAGATGCATTACAAATTCTAATTTTTCGTTCATAAGTATGCCGATGCCACTGCAAGGTAGTCTGAAAAACAGTAAAAGTCTTTTATGTTTTATCTATCCCAATAATTTTATTTCACACACTAAATCCTTAACAAATATATCATCATTAAGCCTTGTAATAATACACAATAACTTAACTTTGTCGCAATCTTCCAACTACACGTACTCCTGGATTGATCCCTCTAACTTCCTTTATGTTATAAGAGGTCACAAATTTTTCTTCAGCAAGCTGCTTAAACCGCGAATTATCTTACACTTGGTTCTTACATTCAATTGAAATTCCGCCGTTGTTTACTGCCTTTAACTTTTTTTTTAATTCCGCTGAATTGATTGAGCAACTCTTCAACTAAGTTTAATATTAAATAATTTAACATCTCAATTAATTAAACTATAACATCTGAAATAGACTTTTACACATTTTAAAGCTTCTCGCCACCACCAAAATATCGAGTTATTTATTTCTTTTTAACGTTCAGCGAACTGTGAAACGAAATAACGTCAACCTTTGCACGGTTAATTGGCTGTTTTTTGCAAAGTGTCTGCCCACCGAAAAACATATGTTAAAAACGTAAAAAATTCGCGACTCGTGTACGCCATTAATTTCATCTGCATATGTGTGTCTCGTCCCAAGGTCATAAGGATGCAAGCCGATGTGTTAATGGTTTGTTTTCCACTTTTACTAATCTTATTATCATTTTACAGATTTTATTTGTTTTTTTTGTGCAATTAATATTTAATCTGCGCAAACATTTGCTCTTATATAGTAAAAATAATGTTAGTTTTGTTACTGTGATTTATTGAAAACCTTTTTAAAAAGAGCATTTCTTGGAAGCTGACACTAGAAAGGGATGATGACTCTTCTATTTTTTATTTGTGAGTTAGAAGTTAAAATTAAATATGTTTATAAATTATCTCACTTAAAAATCATTATTAGATTTAGAAAATATAAAAAGAAATTCAGCCATCTTTTAGGATCTAACTAGAAAACAATAGTCTAGTTAAGTCGGTCTTACAGAATCAGGTAGTTCAGGATATCAATTGGAAGTGTTTTTAGAATTTAATTTAGTTTAATTTAATCTAATTCAACTTCAGTTCAATTTGGTTCTCATGTCGATTAAAGACTGGCAGTGGTATTTTGTATTTTTTATAATAAAGCGTATTTGTTGTTTCAAAGTTACCAAAATTAAATACGCAAAATCTCAAAAATTTTAAATGAAATAATCAGTATGAATTTATGTTAATAAATGTATCCGTGAAATACCTTAATTTTTTATTACATAGATCCCAAAAATCTCATCCATTATCTTCAAAGAGACCAACATACGAAATTGACGAAAACAAAGAAGACACAATTGAGGGACCGTGACTTTATGTCTTCTTTGTTTTCGTCAAATAAATCCTACACTTAAACCATTTACTTTTTGAGATATCTTATTATTAGATACTAATTATATTACACAGTATTTATAATAAATCAACACATTCTAAATGAAATAAATCAAGAGATTACTAAAAATTATATTGTTTAATATTTCCCAAATCTAGTACTAAGGTACTATGACATTACTATGACAGAAGTCCAAAAAAGCGTTTTATGCTCCATTTCTAAGCTGAAAAAAAAACTATAAAAATTTAGTATCTAATAATATCGAGTTCATATAAACGGTTTTGCATTTAAATAAGCAGCACTTGTAATCATAAACGAAAGTTTTCTAGGTCGAAAGAAAATCTGATGTTTGCATCTCAAACGTGTATTAGCATATAGAAACCGCAGGCTTTATTATATTGCATCTGACAGCTGTTTGTAGATTACGTAACGAAACCAGTTTGAAATTCTAATATTACTTATTGCTTTTGAAGTAGTCGCTTTGTCTACCGACAGTATTTTGCTTTGTTTGAAATGCGATTGCACTAATCTTTCAAGGTGTGAACTTTGTCCAGGTTTATCGTTAATGGACGATTAGATTAATGTACTACTCGCGCGCAAATAAATTTCGATGAAATTATCATTTTTTGTCTGATGAGGTTTTTTGTTTTTGTTTAAATTTTATAAAGATTTATGGGGGGGGACAAAGAAAAGTGCTTATATTGTACTTTCAAATAGTTTTATTGT
Organism: Anthonomus grandis grandis; assembly: GCF_022605725.1. Lineage (NCBI taxonomy): Eukaryota > Metazoa > Arthropoda > Insecta > Coleoptera > Curculionidae > Anthonomus > Anthonomus grandis. Next base: position 14,896,624 of record NC_065549.1, read on the forward strand.
TATGTGCGATAAATAGTTTTTGCGACTAGTTATCAATTTAATTTTAATATGTTTGTTATCAAGAAGAGACTTGAAAATGCTTTTGAAATAAATATTTTTGTAAAATATTTCCTAATTTATAATTATTTCAAGATTTTCTTGGCAGTTATTGAAAATTGGCTTCTGCTTGTAAAAACTGCGTATAAATTTTTAACGCTAAGTATCTAATAACTGGTTAAAAGTAGGGTACAGTAGAATATATCTAAGTTTTATAGATTTTAGGCATTTACAAATGTAAAAGATGTTGCAGGTGTAAAATGATTAAATATTAATAATAATATAACCAAACTGAAGTGCGTTCTAAAAATTTAAAAATTTCTTTTAATTATATTAAAATCCATTTAAGTTATGCATTTAATAAATATAGGTATTAAAAAGAACATTTTAAAGAACATCTTCATTTAGTTTAGTTAAATGTATTTAAATTTTTGGCAAATTCTATGCAAAAATTATATTAAAAACTCAATAAATTAAAATTTTTAGTCCCAAGTTTTCTTTGTTTTTTCCATTTTTAAAATTTGTTGTTTTCCAAAAACTTAAGAGAACTTTATATAGACTTCTAAAGTGAAATAACTCTTTTCTGTCCTTGCAGTCTAAAAAAATATAACATCGAGACTTTTGAAACTACTTATAATGTATATACCTATATATACCTATCAGTCTAAATAAAGTTAACAGCTTTTTATATTACTTTTATAAGCTAAAGAAAGCTTACTAAGAAGCTTCTGATAAGCTTTCAGCTCACCTCTAAAAACCTATTGTCTACTAAAGAGCACTTGTAATAGCAATGATTATTTCGAATTTTTTAAATACTTAACTCGATCGTAAGATATATCGGGAAAATAATTTTTCATTTTCATTTCTCAACTGAAAAAAGTTTAAGTATAAATGAATAAATATAAGCAATAAATATACTGAAACATACGGAAAATTCAAAAGCCCGTAATTATTTTTTTTGTATAAGAAACTGTAGACCATGTCTATTTATGCATTTAATAAATACATTTTTTAAAAGGTTACGTTTTATTTCCACTTGTTCTCTTCATATATTATAATCTTTAATTTTTTAATTATGTATAATATTTTGATATACAAAAGTTGATATTGGGTGTAAGTATAAAACAAAATATTGGTAAATGGCTTTTAAACCATGCAAATGCAAAATAGAAAAACAACTATTTTCTGGTGTTTGTATTATAAAAGCAATTAAAAGTATATTATGACAAAATGTGCCTCTTTATTCTGGGCATTGTTAAATGATAGTTTAAACATGTCAAATAAACTTCCATCAATATCGGCAGTTTGAAATAATAATAAAAAAAAAATTATCAAACGATAGAGATGTTTGTAAAGCCTTAAATTTTTTTGTAATTTTAAAGTTTATTACTATATATATAAAATTTATATATATATAAAATTTATTAGAGGTATATTTGTATATTTTATTCTGAATCTTTTTTTATTAAGTATTCTTAATATTTAAAATATTATTTTATTTTTTAATATTTTTTTGAATTAAATAAAGTTTACCTATTGAATAATTTAAAAATTTATTTAATAACTCAAAGAGTAATATCTCGGAGATACCTCAAGCAAACATGAAATCATGATCTGTTAAAGCAAATGTATTTCTGACCTAAATTGTACAATGACATAGTAAAACATAATAAGGTGACGAATAATCACTTAATTAAATATAAATGATTTTTGATTGGTCATGTTCAGTAAACCGATAATATTCTAGGAATTTAAATATAGTAATTAAAGCTGCCATAGTATACATAAAGTTTTATATTTTCGTCTAAATTACTATCAGGAGCAAAATCGATAATATTATTATTTATATTTTTTAATTTATTTTGGGTTCAACTTCAACAAGCAATTTATTAAATATTTTAACTGAATTCCATCAAATCAATAAAATATATATTATATCACACTTTCTTGTCATCAGTTCATTGATTTAGTTAGGTATGTATCTTATTTTTTAATTAGTTTAGTATTTGTATTTATTTTACTATAGACCCGTAGATCTGGAAACTTAAGTCTACATTTATTATTAAAGTCCCAATGTTAAAATTTTTAAAGAATAAGAAAAAGTAAACTATATCCAATTAAGTTATGCATTTAGACTAATATTGCATTTAGATCTAAATAGGCTAGTGAAGTTATTATAATAAATTATTTGGAAAAAAATATCAATTTATAATATTCCAAAATTAAGGAAACAGTCTATTAATATCTAAAATCTTCCAGTTTTACGTTTTGTAAACTGTGTCTTAGGGCCCAAAGAAATATACTGTATTATAAAAATTCAATTTTTTTCATGTAACAGTTTTTTTAATGTTCTTTTAAGTAGTTTATTTTTGAGATCCGTACTTAAGGATATATCTTATTTAAAAGAAAATCTTCTTTAGATCATCCGCATACATCTATATTTATTTTTTGGATTTTCTAGTTTATATTAGTAGTAAATTATTTAAAAAGGAACTAGCTTGCTTGAAGTCGTAAAGGGATCCAGATATAGATACGTCATAGGAAGTTGAGGATTTACATCTCCTAAGTATTTACATATTGCAGGTATGATTTATCAGGCATTAATCGTCAGTAACTAATGAATTAGTTAGAACTATTGTACTAAACTTATATGCTAGGGAGACTAATATTTTATTTGTCTAAAAAAACAAAATTTTGATAAAATTGTCTAATATTTTTTAAAGAATGTTAAAAGTACGAAAAATATTTTATGTTTTGTTTATAATATACAAGAGTCCCACTGATTTCTTTTTATTACAAATGAATGTTGTCATCCTTGTGCTGAATTTTGATTTCCTTTTAATTATAACAAGAAGGAAATGTTTGAAACTCATGTTAGAGAAGAAATAAGAAGATTTTTATTGTAATACTTTAGGATTTTATTTATCGAGCTACCATAGCTAATATCAGTTGAAGTAAAAGAGAATTTTTTATTAATTTAAAAATTTTTGTCTACTCTAAGATGTATTACACTAAAAAAAATAAGTAATAATACAACTTTTAGAATTTGCATTTTTGCAACCATAGCAGTAAAAGCCAATACGTTAAATCTAAATTATCATATAAAATTAACATTTACCTCAAAATTTGCCTAAGTAAAGTATATATCAACTGCTCATGTTAAAGATTACAATTTTAAATTTGTCAAGTTTCGCCACGCTTATTTAAAACTGGGGCAAGACAGTTCTTTTCCAAAAAAATACGAATTTTTTAGCAAATTGAATAAAACAAATAAAAACTTATTACAATCAACTCAATGCAATAAACCCGCATCCTTAAGGTAGACAATAGAATATGCTATTGATCCATAATATCAATTGGAGTCAATTAACTTTGTCAATCAGCGTCACATTACGCGTAGGTGACTAATTCCACGATATACACATACAAAGAAAAAAAATCTAAGTTCAATGCTCTTCTCGTGATATAAGTTTCATCAGTAGCGTGTAGGGCGTGGAAGTATAATTTTTAATACGTGTTATGTTTTTAAAACTTAAATAGGCGGCCTTTTTGGCGCCCAACACGTTGCACAAGCGGGCGGTCACGGAAAGCAGCCAACTGAAAATATCACTATAAAGAGTTGGCAATTTTATAAAAAATGTTAACTGTACGCCTCTGAAAATGCACTATACCTAATAGGCTGTTTATCCAGCTTTGACGGTCCATGCCTGTCTGATGTTCTGGCCGTATTTAATAATAGAATACGGTCGTATTATGCGAGGCCTGTTTGACCTATATTTCGTCAAATGTTCGCTTAAGTTTTGATTGCGTCGTAGATTCTAATGTAGCATATTAAAAACGTAACGGATTTTAAGAATAACTATATTACGACATGGCGTGTGCTAATTATGTGTTTCTTATGACATTAAATCATATTGAGTACGTATTTCCTTTGTACCGTGACACAATAACTGGAATTCCTAAAACGACTTGTGCAACCTTTATCCTTTTTGACAAATATAGATGTTGCACATAAACGGAAACTGCATCGCCTTTGTTGCAATTGATTTACTCATTTTAGGGCGAGGTTATTTACATTTTCCGATTGGAGTTTTATAGCAGGAATTACTGAAGTAACAAGGAAATATTTTTTTATTATGCAGTAATTTTGTTTATAGTTGAGAAGGGCTTATGCAAAAATAGACTTGTCCAATTTTTGCTGTGTGAAAAAGACAAAAAACTGTTTTTTTCGAAAGCAGGTTGAATCAAAAAAAATTAAATACTTAGATCAAGATATAGGATTTTAAAAGCGTATATTAACCTTATTTTAAAAAAGATATATCAAGTTTCTTCAAGTTATTTAAAAAAAAAGTTGGATGCCTGTTTTTGCATAAATACAATGTTGTATATGTCTGGTTTTGTTGGGGGGTTGAGTTAATGAAATCAAATTAAGTAAAAAAATTAATAAACATGTACTTTGTTATCTTCTAAACAGACACATGCTTCATCAGCATCGTCATTTTTCTCTATTTTCTGATTGATTTTACCATTTAATATCAGCATTATTAATTTGTTTCTTTAAAAATGTTACGACATTTTTCTTTTTTCTGACAAAATTGTGTTTTCTATTGGCAGTCTTTTTAATCTTGCGTCTTTGCGTCCTCTTCTTACTAGAGGTTAACAGTATTGTTCTATGGTTTCAAAGCGGAAAAAATTAGTATAAAATCAATCAAATAGCGTACATAAATACGGTTACTTATCACTAATGCTTTTTGATGAAAATAAACAAACCATATACATCACCTGACTAATAAAGTCGATAATGTGGAAAACAGTAGTTTTGTTATGAAAAAAAAAACATAAACTTCAGCAAAATATAAAATGGGATATGTCTTGTTTTGGTAGAAAACCGTACCTTTGAAATGAGATATATTCAGGATATGTCTTTTTTGTGAAAATCTGTTAAAAGATAACAAAATGCTAAAAAAAATAAATTTGTGTTTAAAATGGACATGTCTGCTTTTGCATTAACACTCCTAAGTTAGAGTCCGAATTTGATGGCATAAAAAGTTTAGAAAAAAAGCACACCGGCTAAAACTAAAACGTTCATAGACAAATATTTATTTAAATTAATGACGTTTTGACTGGTATTGGGTCATCCTCAGAACTATGCAAATTAGTTGTTTGTTAAAAAAAGCAAATGGTAGTTACGAAAGTATGTGATATAATGAATAGTAGCTACAAAATCAAGCCAATTTTGATAGTAGATCACTATTTTAATATGAATTAGATATCAGAGCAACCGAAGCCTAAATCGACATTTCGCAAAAACTAGTTTTTTTGATTTTTTGTAATTTTTATCATCAGTTATAATCACGAAACAAATATTATCCATGAAACCTTACTGGTGAGATTAGGATATTGAAAAAGAGACAAAAAATATAAATATGAGATATATCTCAACAACAAAATAGAAAATAATAAGAGGAGAAGAAATCAAACAGGAGTTACAAAGAAAATAATAAAGAACAAGCACTAGAGACCAAACGTGAGAAAAGCAACGCTCAACTGCTACTTAGATGGGAGAAAATGGACCGAAAGTTGGAGGTTACTGAAATCAATGGGCCAAAATAATGGAACAGATATTATATCGCCCATACCATTTCATAAATGGTATGAATATTTTAATCAATTCCTAGCAACTAAAGACTGTCCTAATCAATCTAATTATAGAGAGAACAACGACAATAATAATATAGACATACTTGCATCATCCATTAGAATCAGCAAAAAAAACGTCTTCACAAAGAAATTCTTCTTTACAACACAAAAGCACCAGGACAAGGAAGCATTCCCGCTAAAATGGTCAAGTATGATTCAAAAAAACTCTTAGACCACCTCACTGTAATATTTCAAAACTGCATTAATACTGGCTAAATACCAGATGAATGGAAACTCTCGTATGTGACACCAATCTATAAAAAGGGAGGTCAAGAAAACTGTGATGATTATAGGGATATTGCAGTGATTGATTCGATCAGCAAGATCTAACTGGCGTCTAGCCCCGGGTATGCAACTATTGATCCTCCTTTTTTTACATGCGCTTGGTGAAGTTAGTCATAAGTTAGTTAGGTGGAATACTGTTCGGCAAGTAGTGTGTTGTTTTAAAGTGTCGTTTTTTCGTTAGTATTGTAAAACTTCATTAATTTTGGCTGAAATTATACAACTAAATTAAATAAAACTAAAAGTTAAATGTGGTGGATAATATAAAATAAGAAATACCGGAAACACCTTTCAAGTTGGTCAAATTTTAACTTTTATGTTTGTTTTTACTTTTATTTGTCTGTATAAATCCACCTTTTGTTAATTTATTTGCTATTATATGGAAGTGCATTTAAGACAATAAAAAAATGGAGGGGCAACATACGTGTGTGCAGTGCAGCAAAAAATACAGTAGCAATCTAAGAAAGCATGTCATCAAGTTTCATCCTAATAATGATGATTATCTAGCTTCCCTGCATTATAATTTTGCTTGTGACCAGTGTAAAAAACGTTTTACGGATTTTAAAATTATTTTTTTTTCACATCAGAACACATAGAAGCTCAAATAACACTTCAGCTCCAGATATTACACACCCCAATACCTCGACCACTACCAATACAAATCAGTGTGCTTTGTGCAGTGACTTTTGTGCTTATAGGAAGACCGTTATACAACATTATAGAGACTTTCATAACATTCCTATTGAACATAAAAAATTGACGTTTCAAAGTGAGGAAGAATTTATTACTCGGAAGCTTACCTTTGAAAATGACACAGACTGTAAATATGTGGTTAACTATCAGAATTGTTTTAAATCACATGTAGCTGCAAGTTTTATATGCCATCGTTGAGGAAGATATGTTCCAGAAGGCAAAAATATTTGGCACTTAAAGATACTAGGAAGTAAGAAAATAAATGCACTCTGCCCAGCAAGCATAAAAATAAAAAAGCTTAATAATAGCACTTGTGAAGTGACCATTATGGACAAATGTGTGGGACATCAGAATGACATCGGCCACTTGAATTTGTCTAAAACAGAAAGAGAGAATTTAGCAGTAAAAATTTCTTCTGGTCTCATTTGAAGATATTTTAGACGAAATTAGAGATTCAATCACTGACTCAGAACTAAAACGTCTGCATCTGCTCACAAAGAAAGATCTATATAACATAGAAGCCTGTTTCAATTTGTGCTTCTCATCAGTTAGACATAAAAACGACATCATAAGTGTAGAGTCTTGGATCAATGCAATGCAAAGTAATGGAGATGCAGTTCTGTTTTATAAGCCCCAAGGTTCTGAAAGTGAAGAATGGCCAATGTTAAAAAATGAGGATTTTGTTTTGATTATCATGACTGCTGCACAATGTGAAATGCTTAAAATTTATGGGACCGATTGCATCTGTATAGATGGAACTCATGGGATGAATAACAATGACTTCGAACTTATAACTCTCCTTGTCGTTGATGATATTCGTCAGGGATTTCCTTACAGTTTTCTTGTGTCAAATAGGTCTGATAAACAAGTTTTAAAAATATTTTTTCACTTTGTAAAATCTCGCCTTGGTACTGCACTTTGCCCAAATGTCTTCATGTCAGATATGGCAAAAGCTTTCTTCAATGCATGGATTGAAATAATGTCTCCACCAAAATTCAGGTAAGCCAAAAAGTTATTATAATTGTGTCACGAGTTGTGTCACTATTTAATAGTACCATTAATTTTAGATTATACTGATCATGGCACGTTGATCAGGCGTGGCGTAAGAATTTATCAAAAATCATAACACCAAAGAAAAGCAAGCATGTTTTGCCAAACTTGAAAAATCATCAACATTATTAACATTGTTTTAATTTTTAGGCTTTTATTTATAAGAATTTAAGAGCTGTCTTAGAAGAAAGGGATGTCACATCTTTTAATATTTTAATTAACAAGTTATGTATATACTATGTTACTTGAAGACTTTGATACAATGGAATTTGCCAACTATTTTAATAATTATGACATGTGCTATGTAGAATATTGGGCATACTGCCATCGACTTGGTGCGGGTTTAAATACAAACATGCACTTAGAACGTATGAACAAAACACTAAAATATACTTATTTAAAAGGGAAGAAAGTCAAGCGATTGGACAAGGCAACCAACGCAATAATGCAATTTGTAAGAGACAAATGCATTGACAGGTTAATAGTTCTTAACAAGGGGAAGCTGTCCAGTAAGCTGGAAATAATTCGGTCCAGGCACAAACAAAGTTTAAAATTGAGGGAAGATTTAGTAGTCGAGTGTGAAAATGGATGGAACATTGCCTCAGAAACAACAGCAGAATTATATGTTATCCAGAAGGTTCAACGAGATTGTAAATGCCAACTACTGTGCAATGAATGTAAAACTTGCATCCATCAGTTTTGCTGTTCTTGTCTTGACTCGTCAGTTAAATACAACATGTGCAAACATATTCATCTTCTGATCAGATATATTTCTCAATGTGTAACTGACTCACTGGAGCATCCTAAAGAACTTGGTAAGTAATTGTTATGATTATTTTCCATCAATTTATTAATAATATTTTATGCGACATAAACATGAGTTTTTTTTATATAGCATTATGCTCCATATCAAATGACGACAATTAGGAAAAAAATAGGTATACATTTTAAATTAAAAAACATAGATAATGGTCTTTAAATGTGTGTGGCTTAATATTAATGGTGAAAGTAATGTTTGTATTTTTTAATTGGGTTTCTATTGGATTAGGTAGTTGGGATATACCTATTATTATTTTGACTAGGGGCTCAGTTTTTTAGCTATAAATGCAAGAATAAATTTAGTTTGACCTTGTTTTAATGTATCAGTAGATAAAGATGTCGGCGAGAGTAATCTAATCATAGTGGAAGAGACAATGGAAGAGGAACTGCATACATTAGAACCAAAAGTTTATTGGAAGAACTGCAACACGTTATTTCTTTTACTACATCAGATGAAAATGAAGAGCTTGATGCTATAGAAAAAGCACTAGTTCCAATCAAGCACACGTTAAGAGCCCTGAAAAACAGCAAATGCATTCCAAGAGCTAAAAACAAAAAACCACAGGAACCACACAACAAAAATACCAGGAAGCAACGATTTTTCTCAACACGAAAAAAGCCTAAGCCCAAAAATGAAACAGCACTACACTTAATTTCTCTTTAATAAAGCAGGTAAGATTTTTTAAATAAAAACCTGTAATATTTTTTGTTATACGGGTTTTTTTCAATATTAGAGATATTAAAAATAAAAATTACAAAAGTATTCTATAAACTCGAGTGTAAACACTTTCTAAAATTGGCGAAAAACGCTATAACAAACAAAAATTATCAAAAATTGCTTAACGCTATGAAATTTAATTTATTTCCAAATTTTCTTGTCAAGGACATGAAGAGTGCAAATCTTGATGCCTAACTTTTTTTTTATTGTTTTTTTTATCAATAAATAAGATATTTTCAACTTTGTTCTATTTATTTAATTATTTTTTTTAATTAAATTTTTTTTATTATTTTTAAAAATAAGCATAACTAAGAAAAACAAATAATTTTAACTATTTTTTACGTAAAAACATAAAAAAATTACTTTCCACCGTCCGTCAACAATAAAATTAGCGTCAGGATCAATAGTTGCATACCCGGGGCTAGACGCCAGTGCAAGATCTATGGTAAAGTTTTAAAGAACAGAATAGAACAAGACTACACCGACCACGAATCTGAAGAGCAAGCAGGATTTCTAGCGGGAAGATCAACAACTCACTTCTGTTCTTTGTAATACAATTCTTGAATAACATGTCAACCGTCAAGAAGGAGGTACTTGTCGACTTGAAGAATGCATACGACAGCATGCCATAGGTGAAATTGTGGGGAGCTCTGTTACCAACAAGCTGAAATATAAATATTATAAGGACAGTAACAAACCTATATAAAAATGGCCAAATTAAAATCAAAGTCGTAAATATTGTTTCGACGGAATTTGCTCCAAATAAAGGACTTGAACAGAGGTGCTGCCTTTCACTAACCCTGTTAAAAATATATCCCGAGAAAGTTTTTGTAAAATAGAAACAAAAATCCTTCAACAGGGTATCCTGCCTAGCATTCCACATTGTACATACTGAACTTCACTAACGATCAGATCATTATAGCACAAAATTTCGATCATATTGAAACTTATTAAGGAATACGATTAGTGGGGACCCAAACTAAATATTGCAAAAACAAAATACGTAAGTTTGGGAGGAAGACATATTTTTGGAAAATAGACAAAGAATAAAAAACTGCCAAAAGTACAAGTATCTAGCCGTAAATATTATCAACAATAGAACCTTGGACGATGACATTAAAGACATATGTATATTGATGTTTGGAGACAGGAAGGCCAAAGCTTGAAAGAATTTGAAATGACCGAATTCGGATGAATATAGGAGTCGACATATAGTTGGAATATAGTAGATGACATAAAGATGAAACAACTTAAAAAGCAAGTGGCAAAGCAGATAATGATGGAAGAAGACGAAGAGGAAGATCAAGGCGAAGCTGGAGAGAGGGAATAGATAAGGAAATAAGAGATAGAGGCCTAGAAGAAGGGATTTGGTATGAAAGAACGATGAAGATTAGGAGTCAGAAGACATCGGAGAACATTTTAAACCAGACCTATTTAAATATATTAAAAAAAATGGAAAATTACTGTTAGTAGTAAATGCACAATTACATTTAGAAAGCTGGTCCTAACTCCGACCATAAAGATATCAATTTGTCATAGAATCTATCCTACTCACGTTATACCTACTTTAATAAAGCGTTAAGTTTGCCTGCCAATCACTCAAATATTGGCATATATACTTAAGTTTTGAAAGGACAGGCTGAACTAGGGTAAAAGGGTTTGAAATATCAAAAATCTGTCATACATTTTAATCGTACCATTAAATTTAGAAATAATTTCGTAAGGATTAGTAGTATGGATGTGATTACAGGTAATTAGAAGACTATATCTTTGGCTTGGACTTCTTACGAATAATTGCCCCAAAACTAACTTTCTTTAATAACAATGATCTGGCAACAGAAACCTATAGATCTTCTAATTATCAAGTTAAAGGTAAAAAAAAACTCATATGAAGAAGAATCAAATATGACTGATGTCAAGGCAATTTACGTTCTAATATATCTATGAAAATTAAAAAAAATTTCATTCTATAAAGTGTGACTGAAAGAATTAAACTAAAATCCTCTATAAAATAGGATTCATTAGGATTAAGTCATGTAATTCTTTAGAAGGAAACCTTTAGCGGTTTCAGTTAATTATAGATCACTGTTCTAATTAGGTTTAGACATTAAAAAAAAGTCTGAATGTCGACGTTTTTAAAAACGTTATTCGTTCAGGGGTTTTTCGAACATTGGTTTTTATTCTTATAAAGTTATTAAAAATTAATTGAGAAAAAGAGCTAGAAAAGTAATTTTTAAAGTAAAAGCATAGCAACATTTTGAAAACTGGCCCTGATTCCAAACACTTTTTTTTACTGGACATGCTATAATAAAGAGTTAATGACTTAAAACATGTACATCTTTAAATTGTGAAGGGTTAGGCTAAAATTATCATTGCCACCGTCCTGCTTTTAACAATCTAGTTTCGCTAGTTTAATTGACAACGAACTTGAAAGTCATCCCTAGTCAGTATTTGAGTTTAGTGATTTTAACTGGATTTTTAATTTTTACGTAATTACAAACATATTTCACCAAGAGGTACTAATTATCTTAAAACTTATTTTTCTTTGTAATAAGGCTTATAAAAAATAACCCATAAATCCTCTAAATTAGAGCTAAAAGAATAAAAAGAATTGAATGAGGCAGTTTCGTGACACCTCATATCCTATGTCATGGTACACAAGAAAAAAGATTTCTCTTAACTTAGTGTGACAGAGAGGAATGAGAATTCTCTATAAAATGAAAGCGTATAATGAAACAATGATATGGGAGTCTCAGGTAAAATCCGCAAGTTTCGGCAATATAACCCAATTTAATTCCTTAGAAAAAAAGGTGGCTGAGAGGGTCAGATCAAATTGTCCACTGAATAACATTTTTGATGTAATGCATATTTTCAAGCAAGGGAATTTGTCCGTAAAAGTGTTTTTATTGGATATTTATCTTGGATTTGAAAAAGAAATTTTAACAAATAGGGATCAAAATGTATAAACAAAATATAATAGGCTAAAATACTTATTAACATATACAAATTGTAATATTGGGGATTTAATGGTTTAGAAACTTATGGTAAGATTCAGAAAGGCAAGTAATTTTTATTTTTATAGTGATTTGAGAGGATGTGTTCAATAAAAACCTGAAGATTTACTTTTGGCTTATTGCCAGTGTAAGACAATTGAAACATAGTTCTTATTTAGTTAAAAATTAATTTTATATAAAGGATATTTAATAAAGTTTTTTTTTATATTAAGTTAGAAAGAAGAGAAAAGTTATAAACTCTTATTAAATTAATTCATATTATTCCCTTACATAGATTACTAAAAATGTACATACGTTATTATATCTATAAACAAAAGCCTATGCAAATTAGGTTAGTCACCTATCGAACTTATTGTTACAATAAAATTAAATTGTTCAGGTTTTATTTTAATACAAATACATAACAGAAGTTCGACGTACGGTTCGTTTGCCTTGAACGTCCATATGAATAACCCTCGAAATCTTTTGTTTTATGATTTGGCACGCACGTTATCAATATGCATATGTACATACGTGATTTTTTTTGTTAAAATATTATTGGACTCATTTATGTATCCATCATCCTGTTTACGTGCTTTCCCTTTCCAAACACAAAATCTCTTTATATTAATTTTTTTTAAATATCAATTTGGTTTACAGATCAATTATATACAGGAAGTAAGAAACTCGTAATTTCGCAACTGGATCGTAGACCAGTATGATTATTAGAGTAAATTGCTGCACATTTAAAACCCATAATATCCGCTCACGATTAAAACGTTCTTTTCGCATGCATTATATACCCGTTATCGGAAAATGTATTGAATGTAGAACTAGTCAAGAACAATAAAGTATTAAACACGTTAATCTTCATATATTATATGCATGTTTACTGTGTCACAGGTACACTTGACTTGGTTTATTTTATTTATTGTTTTGTCTAGATATATAGGTTTCGCAATTATATAATATTCAAGTGTAAGAGAATTAATAAATTTTTATTATATTGATTTTTTAAGTTTGAATCAGAAGGACATATACAGTATAATACATTAGTAAATAAAAAAGTGCTATTTGTTGGACAATTTTATTTTATCATAGACATCATATGTCCCAAAGAATAAAAATAATATGAAATTTTGATCCATTTTATTCATTAAATTCAGTGCAAGGACTATGAATCCAAAATCAGATAATATGGCAATTAGGTCTAATAATAAATCGCATATCACATATTAATCTTTGAAAAAAAATCTATCTAAATTAAAAATGTGTGTTTTTTTTAATAAATATTTGGAATTAAATTATAAAAATAACTTAAATATAATATTGAAATTGATAATCACTCAGTATGGGGTAGAAGCTGAAAAATAAATACATTTTAATAAAAATTGTTACATAAACTAGCAATATTGGTAAGAAATACTAGTATTATATGTTTTTCTATATTTTATGGTAATATTGGAAATATATATTTAGTACGAAAGTTCTAACCAATTTGGCTTTAAATTAAAAAATATGTGTATATATGGAAATTTATATTTGTGGCTTATCAGTTGGAAAATTTTCAAAAATTATAAAATAGCATATAAAAAACCATTACCAAGCCAATATCTAGTTAGAAATTTGAATATTTAATGATCGAATACTAAATAAACATTTTTTACAACATTATTGAAAAATGTCTAATATTCGACCAATAAAAAATTTAGACTTAAAAATTAAGATTTTTTCTACATTTTTTGCTCAATATATAAATATTAAATAAATATCACTAAGAAGCAAAAGCAATTAATTGACAAAGTATAAAACTAATAGGAAGGTAAATCAGCTGTTACATAATTCAAACATTTGTCCAATTAATAATTAATTACTACAGTTTTATTATAAAAATTCCAGTAAATAATTGGGTCTTTGATTTTCTAACAACAAAAAAATCAAAAGAATTCATTAATAAAAAAAGCTAATAAGACAAAGTGACCAACAGGCCATAATATGAAAAATATGGAATAATTATTGGGAAAGTACCTATATATTAAAATAAAGATTATTGTAAATGCCAATATTGACTAAAATATTTAAAATAATTGCATGGACTATCGATCCAATGATTTACTAATTAATATTATTAACAAGCCAATATTAGGTTAGAAATTCAAATATTCAATGGTGGAATGGTAAATAATGTAAATATTAATGCTAAAATATATTGTTTTATTGGTGAGCTTTTTGGTCAAAATTAAATTTTAAAAAATATATAAAAATTTAAGTTTATAGGAAAAAAAGTGTTCAGAATTGATATAAAAAGTTTTCTAGTATTTATATGATTTAAATCTTACACAAAATTATAACCATTTTTAAATAATATTAACTAAAAAGTTTGAATATTTGATCAATACAACGTATCCTTAGTCTCTTATGCAATATTTTATTGTAAAAAAAAATATTTAATTAAAACAGTCCCAATGCATTAATACATTTATAATCTCCAATACTGACCATTTTGTCCGAATTTCTACTCAATATAATAATAATAATAATAAGACATTTATTAGTCACCAAGAAATAACAGCAATTAATGACAGAGTATAAAACTAATAGGTAGGTATATCAGCTGTTGCAGAATTCAAAAATGTATACGTAGTAAGTAAATAAATATTACAGCTATATTATATAAATTGCAGTAAATATTTGAGTTGCTTTCATTATTTAATAATAATAAAAAAAATCTAAGAATGAGTTATTTGGAAAATATATAGTATTAAAATAAAATATATTAGAAAAAAGAAATATTTAAAATTATCACAATGACTATCGATCTAAAATTAATGATATGCTTTAATCACAAGTCACATATCGCATGTTAATCTTTAAAGAAATTTTATCTAAATTAAAAGTTTTTTTTATAAATATTTAGATTTATAATATAAAGATAAAAGCTTAAAGATAATATTTTAATTACTAATCAATCAGGATAAGGTAAAAGTTAGAAAAAAACATACATTTTAATAAATATTAGAACATAGATATTCGTTATAAGCAATATTGCTAATAAACGAATAATCTATAATTTGACTTTAAACTAAAAAGATTTAGGTATATAGGAAAATTTATAATTATAGCTCACTTAAAAAAAAACATTACTTAGCACGTATTAGGTTAGAAATTTAAATATTTAGAATTTGTACAAGAAGTATTTATATTAAATAAAACTTAAAAAATTATATTCAATTTAATTACTTTTAGGCAATATTCGCGAAAAAGGTCCAATATTTAACCAATAAAGCGTGCCCCTAGCCTTTTTAGCAATAATTTGTTAATACTAGAATAAAACTCTCCAAATACTTTACCCTATAATATTTATTCAAAAATATGAAAGAATTATTGGAAAAATACTCAATAAAGTAGTAAAATAAAATATATTGGAAATAAAAATACTAATAGTAAGTATTAAATATAATGATTTACCTAATATTGGCTACAGGATACTGTGGTACTAGCAATCTTTTCACAAATATTAAATATTAATATTAAGAATTGAATTATTTTGTAAAATCCTAGCCAATATTAACCTACGATCAAAATTGATATAGGAAAACAATATTCAGTAAAACCTTTAAAGATTTAAATTTATTAAAATTGTAGTCTTAAATTTATTATAATTGTAGGTTTCTTACTGGCAATATTTTAAATTAATAAATGATAACATTAATTTTACCACTTTTAGCAAACATTAGCCCAAGAATTGTTAAAAATGCCCTCCAAATCCATATTCGAATATAATAACCTAATGTTGAGTACTGGCTTATTTTCCCAAAGATATAAAATAATAAAACCTGAAAAAATTTATAAAAATTTAAATTTATGCTGAAAATTTACCTTAAAAGCAACATTGGCAAAAAACTAGGACGGCAAAATTTTAATTTTATGAAATTAAAGTTTAATTTATTCAGTTTTTTATTAATGTTACTTATCCTGGTTTTAGCGAACAAAAAATAAAGATATTAACATATGCAGTAATTCTTCTTTTTTGTTATTAGAGTGAAACTTTTATTATTAAAATAAGGGCGGCAAGTTGTAAATTACTTAAGTGCGATGAAACTTTACATCCGCCACTTTACATGAGTAATGACAATATTGAAAAAGATCTATAAATATTTATTTTTATCGAAAATATAGGCACAATACTATTAAAATTCAGTTGTTTTGTACTGCTATAGGAGGAAGTCGTAATTAATTACATATTTGGGGAATTACTTTTTTAATTATAATAGTAATAATAATGTAAAATACTAATATAATAAAGAAAAAAAAATCCATTTTTATTTTTGTTGCAGCCTTGTCGTATTACGGTACTTCCCCGGGAAGCAGCTCTAGCAGTTCAGCCTCTTTCCGCTCTACTCCCTCACCCCCACCTCCAAGTAACTCACCTATCAACTCCTTAGGAAGTTCCGGGTCCGATGAAGGTATCGTTATGGATTACATGTTAGAAGATCAACCCAGAAAGAAGAAGGTAAGAAGAATTGAATTTTAGATTCTTATTTTACGTCGAAAAATTGGATTTTTCCGCACAAAAAATGCATCGATGAATAATAATATTGTTTACTATGAGCGAGTAAAATGTGTAACGTTACGGAGGCCAAAATCGTTTTTTAATGGTATTTATTGAGGTCTTGTTGGGCGTTTTATTGTTTGGGAGGTAGCGGTGCCAAAAAGTGGATTGACCTCTTAATATATCCGTATTTTAAAAATACTTTTTATATATAATAAATTTCAAGAAAAAAAGTCTTTTCTCATACGATAAATCATTTCCTACAATCCATTAATCATTATCAACCACTGAATTTTTATTTTCATTTAAACAATTTACGTAAGAACCACACAAGGTCAAGTTTTATTAGCGATAATAACCGAAAATTGATAAGAAAAGCAAGGTTGCAATTGTCGTTTCTATAATGTGCAAGTTTTTTTTGTTGGAATTGTTTGATGCAATTGACACGCAAGCGTTTTGACGTAAACTAAAAAAGATTTTATATTTGTACACTTATCTTGATCATGAAAAATTTTTGAAATATTATGTATATCAGTATACGCGCTTGTTTAATGTAATTTTAAATAAACCGAAAACACGGGTAACGATTTTAAATTAAGAGCACCTGATGTAGCTTCCTGCATCTTTGTTCCTTTTACGTCCATCATTATCCGATTAACTTGTCTTCGCATAATTGCTAACAAATCTTTAAAAGCATTGACGGGCAAATACCGTTAATCGTATCCACTGGTAATTTAGATTTTTTTCAGAAATTAATGTTCGTTTTGGTTCATAAAATTGTAATAAGTGAGTAAGTTTTATTCACTCTTCATTAGCTTTGGTTTATTATTAAAACCAGAGGGAATCTAGGCCACTAAATCCGCATAGAAGCTGTATTGCATTATTTTTATGCAATATTTGACTATAAAAAATAAGAATTAATGTTAAATTAAATTGGTCCGATGAATATATTTATTAAAGTGCCATAAAATAACCAAAAAAAAACAGCCATATTGTTCGTATTTAAAGCATGTTTAACTAATCAAAAAAACAATAGAAAATAAAGAAATGAAGTTATTTCAAGTTTTATTTGGGATTAATTATAAAGCATATCATAGACTAAAATATGACCTATTTTTTGATTAACCTTTTTTACTTTAGTAGTATCAAAAACAAGTTATGAGCCAATTATAAGCAAATAGTATATTATTTTAGCAAGAGTGACCGAAAAATCAAAATATGACCAAAATAATAATAATTTTATTATATCTGGTCACAAGAGCCAATATTTTTATATTTAACGTCTTAATTTAATGGTCAAAAATAAACAGAGTTAATATTTGACTTTAATTGTCACATGTAAGGGCATGTATTTTTATAGTGACATTTTGATTTTAATGATTTATTGTGACATATAATGGCAAATATTTTTATGGTTATATTTTAACTTTAATGACCAAAAACCCTATTTATTACCCAAGCAAATTTATTGATGGGATGCGAGCATTCTCCCATGTCATATATTCGGAAATATACGTTTTAAAATTTCTCTATTTAATGGACAGTGTTTCAAATTTGTATGATTAAAATTTGGTTTTTATTTTATTTTAAGATATAATTTAAAATATTTCAATTTGTCCACATGGCTTCTTCATAGTTAGAATTTTACTTAATTGACTCGAAAAAAAAATTAATGTGAATATGATTAGTTAGATTCGAGATTTTTTTTTCTTTTAAAATTTATAGAGAACGCAATTATTGGGGTTATATGGCTGGTCATATTAAAGTTTTATGCTGGTAATAAGTTTTCTATTAAAATATTTTTTTATGGTTATATTTTAGCTTATGTAACCAAAAAAATTAATTATGGTAGAATTTAATGAATTTTTTTAGTCAAAATTTAGCTTCAATTGTAAAATCTCCTCTTTCATGTCATTGGTTATACCTGGACTTTATTTTAAGTTAGAAAAGAAACAAAAATAAAGAAAAAGAAATTTGACTCTATATTTCGAGAATAATGGTTTTTCTTTGGTCATTAATGTAGTTTAGCTGAATGTTTTACCTGCATTTTGATCAAAATATTACTTACCAAATATGACCTTAAGGCATCAAAAAAAACCAATTTAACATAAATATTTAAAACAAGTAGTCCCAAAGTAACAATGAAATATTGTCCACTATTAGATCACAAAAAATTAGCTTTCTTGACCAACAATTCCAACCATAGATTTTTGGTCAAATATCAGTTTTTTTGACCTAAATATCACTCCTTTTATTGCTTTTGACTTTCTTAATGCATACTAAAATATGATAATACACACTACTTTTAATTCACTTAACATTCTTTATTTCATTTAAACCAATTTGCATAGCTTAAGGATGGTATATACAATGGCTGTCCATGTCATGTCTATAAGCTTATGTCATTTATAATATCTGTGTCGCAGCTAGAAAACATACACTATCGGAACTTTAGGTCTTATTATTGTTTTTGTAATTCTATAAATAATACGTTTGACTAATATATAAAAAAATAGCATACGAACTTAATGAAGTGTCTCAAGTCATCATTCATAAGTATCAATTCGAAGATGCAAAGTTGACCCTAAATATCATTTTACTAAATACCAAATAATGAATAAATTGACTTAGTAAAATGGTATTTATTAATAAAAAGAAAAGAAAAAAAATAAATTTTCTTTGTTCCTCTTCATAACTCTTCTTGTTCTCTCATTGCACTTGTTTTTCAGCAATATATAGAAGAAATTAAAAGAAGGAAAACAAAGTCTAACCAAAGTTTTTGAGGCAATTGAGCCTTATGAGCTGCCGTTGCAATTTAGAAATATATGCTAATAAAAATACTAATCTCATCTTTCTAAAGTAAATACACTTTTGTAATAGTATTTTGCATAGATATAATTTTTATAATAAACTTTAAATAATCGTTAAGTGACTTAAAATAGCACCAATAAAAAATCTGGAAGTGTATGAAACTTTAAAACCTCGAGGCTCTGCAATATGTTAAACTAGTCAATTAATCATTTTCTAGGACAATTTGAGTGAATCACACCCACCTTTGTCCTTGCGAATCGGTTTACTCTTATAATGGGATTACTTAATATACACATTGAGAATGAGTTTAGAGATAAAGTGTCAAGGTGTTGAATCCCAATAAAGTAACTTATTTAATGTGACCTACAGGAATATATTGTATAAGTTTATTTAGGATAATTGCAAGATCCTATAAGATTTATTACATCTTGGCATGTTGAGAGTCTATATAATAAGTTTGGTTTTTTTTTGTTTTATTGTTTGCGTTTATTCCTTTAACACTTTTCCAATCGGTGATACTAGCACCAAGAAAAGTATAAATCAAGATTAAGTTGCTAACAGTAGACGAATAAAAAATGTAAAAATATGACAAAGTCTAACTTTTACCATTTCTGCATTGTGCCACTAATTTTCCTTGTTTGTTGCTTCCCCCTTACATTATTACCTAGTAAAACTTTTATGTTATTAACTATTTAACGTTAACAACTTTCATAGGATTGTTAGGCATAACTTAAGTATATACGATATGTCTTTGTTATTATGATGACAGTTATAGGAAAATTATTATAAAAGCATTGTACATTTTTAAAATGAAAATGTAGGTACCAAATCGAACTGAAAATTTGATGAAAATATACATGTTGGAATAATTGTTTATTAATGCTTATTTTCAAGTTGTTTTTAGCTTTAAAATTACAATGACCTAATATTTTAAATTCTCATAGTAAAACGTTTATCTCGCTTCACTAATTAACAACGTTACTGCAAAAATTTGACTTTGTTTTGTTTTCTATAAAAAACTCGCTTAAATGCATTCCAAAACAGCATTTTAAATAATATTTCTGTATCTATTAATGGCTTACCACATAATCGAGGGTATATGCTTTGCAAGTGACACCACTCTTCTTGGACATGGAGTATGGTGAACATATTGTTGGAGGATTTGTTGAATGTTAAGGGTTAATGTGATAAAAATTTTGTATTGTTTAAAGTAACTAAAATTTAAGGTTTAGAGACTAATCAATAGGTTAGGGTTTGGCAAACATATTGAGTTTATTTCAAATTTGCATTGCAGTGGTTAAGGATCATATTTTCGTTCATTGAAGATATAAAGTGTGCTTTAAAGAAATTTATAATGCCTGTTTATTTTGCAAAAAAAGGTCCCTAAGATACTTGTGTAGATATAGCACAATATATGCAAACCTCATTTTAAATACCAACAATTTTTTTTAACACTCTGCCCTATACCTAAAAA
Organism: Anthonomus grandis grandis; assembly: GCF_022605725.1. Taxonomy (NCBI): domain Eukaryota; kingdom Metazoa; phylum Arthropoda; class Insecta; order Coleoptera; family Curculionidae; genus Anthonomus; species Anthonomus grandis. Next base: position 14,917,752 of record NC_065549.1, read on the forward strand.
GTATGTATGTCTCACTAATTTATAGATAAAAGTTTTTGCAAAATATTTAAGTTTTAATATTTTTAGGCTAAATGTAATTTTTTTCACCTTAGCTTTAAAATATTTTATCATTGACAAAAACGAAATAATAAACTTGATTTTTATTATAAATAGGCATAAATTGATGCCTTTAAGTTCAATTATTGTGTTACCCTAGTAGTCCATGACAAGACAGTAATTTTACCTCATTAATAATTTTATCATTATTTTAGCTTAATATTTTTATATAAGTGATATTATTCCAAGCATCGAATCTCGGTGCGTCAATGTGCATTTTCAAAGAAAACCTAAAAATATTTTATTTTATAGAAACTATAAATTATTGTACTCAAATGCAGAGATAATAAATATTAGAGAAGAGAGAATAAACTTTAGTTAAAAAATGAAAAACATTGAACTTAGTCATGTTGATTACAAGGACCTATGGATAATAATGAACAACGTAATAATAATGATAATATTATGAGAGCCACAATAAAAACTGTTGGTTTCTATTTTACTGTGCAAATTTAAGTAGAGCAGAAGCATTAAGCATTACGTTTGGCTTAATAAATTTTAGTTGGTATTTTGTAGTATGTAATTTAAATCAACTCTAGAGAGTTCTTTTTGAAGTAATGGCATAAACCAAACCAAAACTAATTTTTTTATATATTTTCTTGTAAACATTTTATTACTTTAAAATTTGCATTCGTAAAATCTGAACTAGCCGCTGTGTTAAGGAAAACAGCAAGTGACGATAAACGATACTTTACATGTGGACATAAAGCGTAAACACTTGGTTATCGTGGTCCTTTTACACTCACAATTCACGTATTTTATTTAAATCGATAGGATCATTTGTTGTTCAAACTTCACGATGCATGTACGATCAAAAAACGATTCATCCAAGGATTATTGGTACATAGTACCTTAATAAACCAGTAGATCTCTAAGGACACTAAACATAACTTACTTAAGTTTTTGGTTTGAAATAACTCCACGAGCACTCAAAGAGTTCTTTATTAGAATTGAGCTAAAATTTAAAATATATGAGTACATTTATTAGGGTGGTATTTAAAATAAAGTAACGGAATGATCATCATTATGAAACATCTAAATGACATAAACCATAAAAAATGAATAAGTAACATACTTACTAATTATTAAAAAGCGACTTGCGGAACCACCTAGGTAGTTTCTGTGCAATATTCCAGAAGCCGCACGCGCGCACAGAAATTAGAATTTCAAAAGCAATTTAAATCATTTCTATGTATCTAAAATTTAAAACGACTGATGCTAAAGTTAGGATTATTTAAGTAGATGAAACTGCGAGAACTGACCAATACAAAAAACATATTTGCGCTGGTCAAACAAACATTTTACTTTTCAAAATTTACGATTTGTATAATAAAGGGTATTTTGTTTTACGTGAGACTTTTGATCACCCCCGTCTAGCTTACGTAAGATTAATTTGTATTCTATATAAATTTGTTTTTCCCTTAAGCGACTGACGTAATTTATAGACAGCAACTTATTTTCAGTATTTGTCAATATATTAAGTTTATCCACCTAGATTAGTTTTAATAAAGCTTAATTTAAACAACCACAAATTAAAGCTCATTTTCTATGTTCTGTTTACGCTCCAAAAAATAACAATGACTCTTTAAATCTGTTGGTAAAACGTTTATCTCGGTTAAGCGTTCTTGTAATAACCACTAAAATTAACATCATCCACAAAGCAATGCTCCCAACCATGCATGTATTTCCTTAAAATAATATGCCAGTTCAAGAAACCAGCTTACTACTAGCTGCTATTTATAAAATAACAGAGTACCCGAAGGACGGTTGTTGACTGTTCAGCGGCGAAGGTATTGAACTTTATTCCGATTCCTTCGTGTCTTATTTTTACTATAAAGTCAAATAAACCGAGTTGAATTGAAATTTGTATGCTTCTTGTTAGTTGGTAGTGCGAACAGGTCAATTAACGTTCGAGTAAGTAATTAGGTTGAAAATCAACTGCGCAGCAGGAATACTGTTTATATACAATATTTCCAGTGTTGTGCGTAATATGGGAATAGCTGATATTTAGTTTGCATAAATGTAAATCCTTTGATTAAATATTAAAACTGAGTTTAATTAAACTTGATAAATGATGATTTTAAAGGTAGTAGGTTGATTAAGACTAGTGCCGTAATAAATCCATTAAAATGTATAATAAACTACAATATTTTATAATTTTTGTGTCCTTTTATAACAAGACAGAGAAAGAAAGAACAAGAAAAGACTTTAGGCATTTAGGAATAAAAAATTTAGTTATATTTATAGAGTATATTATATTTAATTTTATAGGAAATGCATATCTAGCTACACAATCGCAATAAAATGAAATGCGAAACGATAAAAAAATAAATCAGGATTTTAACGGTCGGATTAAATTAACAAACCCGGTTAAGCAACACAATGTTGTGTTTACAACGAATTAAGCCGCTTGTTGCTCAATAAAAACACTTTCTCTTTATCAGGAAGAAATCGGCATTATTATAAAATTTCCTGGCCTGCAATTGGGTAAAATAGAAATTTTTATCAAGCATCGTTTTGTACGTTCAAGCTTTCTATTAAATGTAACAAAAACTGAAGACGTTTTATTGGCATTAGTTAAACTAAATTTATTTAAGAAATAATTTTTTTAATGTTCGATTAATTGCACAATTTAAATTATTGCACTTTTTACCTTATAAATTTTACTATTTGTCTCAAAATGATTTCAACAGATTTAACTTGCAGTTTAGAGGCCAAAATGCACATAATGTTTATTGTTTTGTATAATAATGTTATCTAGAATGCTTCTAATAGCTCTAGTATTTCTAATAAATAAATCGTATTCTGAGAGTGATTTTCTAAGAATTCTTAAAAGTGCTTTGCTTAAGCCTCTGCATAAAGGTAAATTAGAAATGGATGTTACAAACTATCTGCTTGGTAAGTACAGTAGATAAAATATCTGAAAAGTCTATAAAAAGACGATTAGTAAAATTCCTGGCAAGAATAAGATAATGTCGGAAAAACAATATGGCTTTAAAAAAGAAATATCAATGACGGATGCTTTGACCGGTTTAACAATGACCCACTTGACAGAGGTGAAAAAAAATTGTGCATATTTTTTGACCTAGCCAAGGCATTTGATATCGTTGACGATATATCCATACGATCCAATATTCTGGTGAACATCTTCAAAATAAAGGGAATCAGGGGGATTGTGTTAGTACTACTTTAAAGTAATTTGTCTGATAGGCAGAATCTGATTTGATCAAAACGTTCAAATGGTTTAAGAGTCAAAAACTAACAATCTTTTTTGAGGAAACGCACTTACCCTATGCTATTTGAATGTTATATCGATGCAATGCCTATTTTTCACGTTTTAAGTATTTCTCCTCCAAATAAATAAATGCAAATTAAATCTTCTAGAAAAATCAAATATTCAGGTTTTGTTCTTTTAACTTTAGATAGTTTTTAAACCAATGTTTCGCAATTTTAGACGTGGCTCCTATACTGATCAATCCTTTACCTTCTTGGTTTCTGAGAATATATATTCGACCGATGTTGGCTAGCAGATAGAGTGCGTCATTAAATTATCATTTGCGTATTTAGTTTTCTTATTTTTGATTGGGTTCATCTAATGATGCCTGCGCTATACTGAATTACTAGGACTGCTAATGATAATTTTTCTAATGATATTACTTGTTTTTGGCGTTTAGGTTTATCTCAAGCATCTCTCTTGTTTTATGAAAGTATTCTCTTCTTATTCTGGTCTTCATTCGTTTATGTTGTATTAATATTCCTTTATCCCAAATTATTTATTAACGTCAATTGGGTCTAAGGAATGGATCGATGTTGTATTGTTAATCACAGTGTTCTTCTTGGCTTGTTCTTCTTTTGATAAATGAGGCAGCAATAGCAGAAAATATAGATGGAGTCATAAAAATTATATAATATAAGAACTCAAAAGGTTTTAATCATCTTCCATAAGAAGATTCCTTAAGATAATATCTGCTTAGTTAGAGGTTTCGATTAATGCTATTATTTATTTATAAAAATTTTATTGTTTTTTTTTAATTAGTGAAGAACTAACAGGCAATGTTACAACATAATTTAAAAATGACCAGAAATGCCGTGGACGTAATCCATTCAGATGCTGTAGCCTATTTTCCAAGCTATTGTTACAACAAAAACCTTTTAAAAAGTCAACCACTTCAAGCGCCTACAACTTAACCAGATAAAAAACATACACAGAAAATATTAACGATTCAAACAACTGAACCTTCCAGTTCTTGGTAATAAATCGAAAACGGTATATATCGACCTTAATTATCAACTCGACTGCACTAATGCATATTAATTTAAAAAGAAAAACCCGAACCAATGCGGTAACACCTGCTATTGACCCTATTATTTACAGTAATAAAACGCACTATAAAAATTGATAAAATCTCAAGCGCGATGCATTATAAAAGCAGTCAGATATTGTTCGTAGGTGTGCCTGCGTGAAGCCGGGTATATGCAGGAAGTGGAAAATGTTCATCTACGCAGTTCGGCATGTCTGTTTGAACTTGGCCCTAATTTCCACTTTTGTATTGCAACACCTTTATAACACTACCGTAAAGGAAGTGGATATACGTGCAGTATGGCGTCATTATGTGCAAAGAGATACACCTTAATTTTATGAAGGACAATGTCACAGTCCTGGTTTTATATTAGTTTTTTTTTTTAAATATGAGAGGTCAATTATGTAATAGTAAGTGAAGAGGAAGGATATAAATTCATTGGTATCATTGCTTAAGCATAAAGTATAGAAACTCCTGAAAACATTTTTTTTTCTTATTTATTATATATTATTTTACCATTAGATGACGTCAGCCTAGGCCAAGTTATGGAAAAGTAAATATGGAAAAGTAATCAAATTATTTCTTTTTGTTTAAGTACAATGGGAACGTACTAAAATTTTACAATTTTATTTGGATCTGGTGTACCGCTTTTCAGGAAATAAATTATACATTAAAAAAAGACTTAGAAACAAGCTTTTTTATACACTCAGTATATTCTTAAAATAAACTATTGGATATTTTAAGATGGCCATCCGCCATTAAGAATGATTCTAAATTTGTATTATTGATTTTTTTTATATTTCGAAATATTAAGTCATATTCTATATGACTTAATATTTCGTATAGTATATAAGATAGTTATTTTGAACATCCATAACTTTATTCAAGTAAATTAAAATATTAAAATAATGACATAGACGTAACAAAATGTTCTAAATTTTCGAGATATTATATCGATATTTCAACATTCTAATATTTAATTGAATGAATAATATCGGAAAATATTTTGGAAAAACAAATTGAAGTGGTAAGGTTAAATTATGTAGGAAATTTTATTATTTTTCCGTAATCTCTAGATAATAATTTAAAATTTTAAGAAAATAACTTAAAACTACAAAACTTTGTAAAAATAATTATAAATATATAAATCCATTATTATTAAAATCGACATTTTGAGGTAAAACTCCGAGGTTGCAACACGAGATTTTTAAATTTAGAATTTCATAAGGAAAGATATAAAAGTTTTGGTATATTGACAAACATTTCCAAAAAAAATTATTCAAAATTTTGAAATTATATCCTAAAAACAAGATATTTAAAAAAAAAACATTACCAGTTTAAATCTTTATCTTTAGAACTAATATTTCATGATTTTTCATGAAACATGATTTTTCTTATCTTCAACATTTTGAAATCTTAAGATAACACTATAAAATTTTATATAAGTAGATGAAAATTTTAGTAATTATAAGTAAAAGTTACAAATGATTTATTTTAGCAATGCAAATATTTAATGTTTAATAAAAATAATTTAAAGCTCATGTTTTAATATTTTGAATTATGAAAAAAAAATAAAATTTTAAGATACTAGAAATTTTGACAAAAAATAATTTTTTTCAAATATGTATAATTTTATTTTTACTAGTAAATATTTGAAAAATCTCAATATCCAACACAAAAATTAATTCATGAAAAAATTTAATATATAGAAATGTAGAAATAATAGTTGAACATTATACATATTGTTGTTTATTATTTAATTTAAATGAAAGAAATTGAATATACAAAGAATCCACAAAAGGTAAAACCTTGTCAGTGGTTAAAAATTAAATTAAAACTATAATATTTTAAAACGTAATCTAACTAACGCAGTAATAGCCAAGCAGCTAAAACTTACACTGAAAAATAGACCTATAAATAATAAATATAAGCAAAAATAAAGCCAAATAGATTTTTCAAAGCAAAACTTATAATTATATTACAAATAAAAACAATAAAAACTTATTAAAAAAGGGACCTACAGAACAAAAGTTAAAAATGTAATGTTAGAAAATAAATCCGTAATATCTAAGAGTAATATTAATTTATCTAATTTGTCTACCTGAGCGTGATGAAATTGATAAAGTTCTACTGAAATAGTTTTGTCACATTGCGAGTTAAAAGTCCAATGTGTAGTCAAAATAGGAAAATAGTTAAAATAGGATAATTGAAAAAGACAATTTCCAATGTATGGCTTAAACTTAAAGCATATTTACTAATTTTTGGATTCTTAATAAATATCCATTCATTTACTTCATTTTTAAATAGGTGTATTGCACTTATGTTGGATTTTAATAAGAAATAATGCTAAGTAAATCTCGCCTTTTAAATTGTCAAATAATAACAAATTGAAAAAATAACTGCCTAAGGTCTGACATACCACTCTCTTGATAAAGAGCATTAGAAAAAAAACTTTTTATTAAAATAAAATATAAGTTATCCTTAACAACGACTTCTGAACTATTTCTAATAGTCTTATATAAGGTTTCAAAGCACCACCCCATACTAAAATCCCATTAGTAGGTGTCTCTGTACTAGTACAATAAATAATTTTAAATATAAATATCAACGTATTTTTTAATTCTTTAAACTTAGAGCCAATAAATTATTTTAACTTACTAATTCCATGTGCAATATGGTTATTCCATTTTAAATACATAATTATGGTGTACAAACATAAACCAGAGCAACGACGATCTTGACTATATTAGTAGAGATGAAGAAAAAGAAGAACATAACTTAAGTAAATTTAGAACAAAGCAAGTTAAGCAGATTAAGCAACATCTGAAACAAAAAATGAGAGATGCTCGAGTTAGGACAAAGAAGTCTAAACCCCTACGCTTGCAACAGAGATCGAAAAAGAGACAATAAACAGAACTCAGACGTAGTTGAAATATGCAAATCTAAAGACAGAACCAGTATAACACTGTAGCAAATCACTTTTACTAAAACATTTGCAAACACTACAACATAGATGTGAACGAAAAATGGTACCAGCACAACCCAGAATCTCTAGTCGACACTGCCGAAGTTACTATCATATAGGATACCCAGATAGAACAATCGCATCAAACAAACCAGATCTAGTGATTAAGGGCCCGAAATAATACCTCTTGATCGGTGTAGCGATTCCATGCGACTACAAAATAACGCAGAAAGAAGCAGAAAAACAAATAGAAATACAGAGGATGTGCAATGGGTACCAAAAACCCTAATGTCATCGGTGAAACTAGTCTTACCTCTAAGTGAACTTACTAGTTCTGATGCACAGAGAATAGCATCACCACAACAAGAGTTAATATGAATAATAGTTATATTAATAATAATCAGGTTACAATCATAAGATATAAATAATAGGTAAAGCTGAGGTGTAGCAAAAGTCCAAACTTGTAAAATCAAATTGATAAATCAGTAACATCTAAACTTAAATCTCTTAATTTTAATATTTAAGTTACTAGTAATATAAGGTTTGATATATCTCAACTACTTATTACTCAAATCCATATTTTTCTGATGACTACTGACCAATTTCCAGGACGTGGTAGTAAGTTTAATCAGGTGTTGGGGGTTTGGTAACAATCAGCCAGCGTTTGTAGCCATAGATTCAATCACTGGTAATTTTTCCTTGTATCTCAGATCTTTTTTAGTACAATGCTAGCAGTGAAACCATGTAAGGTTGTCCAACATATCAGGCTTGAATATGATTTATGCTCTCAGAGGAATTGCTAGTATCTGAATCTTGACTTTTTTGATGAAATAAAGTAAGTTTCAACGGTATCAGTCTTAAAATATTTTAAAGAAATTTTTTGTCTGGTTGTGGTCTTTTAGATATTTTTAAACCTGGTCTATAAGTGTGTTAACTCCAGCGATATAGCTTAATTTTATATTCGCCACTATTCGGATTCTCGTCTTTCTCTCTCTACTATTACACCTAGTATTCAGAAGGTAGAGCTAATTTATTCTAATATGGAGGAAATTTTTTTCGAACCTTTTACTGCAATTCCAAGCGAATTGAAATGAATCAACAATCTGCATCTTACTTCATTTCTTATTTCAAAACATACCTTTTATGGTGAGCTTTTATCATTATTAGCAGAATTATTAATAATTGGAGCTTCACTTAAATACTTTTGTTCTTTGAAGCACATGAATAAGCTCAATTTATCTAATGAGCTATGTCAGTGTTTTAAACCCTGGTAGTTAGTAGGACCTGCTTTCAGAATTATTGTTTGATCACGATATTTTTAATAAATATAATTTATACTGAATGTACTACTGTCTTTTTTACTAGAACATCCATTGGAGAGAGAAAGAGACTCTTAGATGTAGTACTATATCTAGGAATAATCTTTAGTAAAATTGTACGTAGGGACGAATTTACATAAAAAATATAGATGCATGTTTACTAAATGACAATAATTTAACTTCCATATGACCTAAGCAAAGGCAAGACCTCCAAAAATTGAGTAATTTTGCTTGGAACATCATTGAATAAAAAAAAGCTCCTGCTAGCATATAAATTTAAAAACCTGAATAGATTTGCTTATATATAGGTTTAAATAATGTTTAAACTTTATAAGATTACGAAGCAGCGAATGTGGCCTAAGTAAATCAATCTCGGTAAGAATACCAACTTCTTTATCTGAAAAACAATACCAATTTTAATCAAAATATGAGCTTGCAAAATGCTCAAACAAATAACGCTCAAGTATCACTCTGCCTATGCTGATGGTGCGTTTTCAATTTTGGACCTCGCGTAATAAAAACCGTATTGGGCCCCGGCGAAATTTTGGCGAACGTTAACCTCGAGTGCGGTAAACCTGTAAAACCGTATTCGCAACCTTGTGTTCAATCGCGAAATGACGCGTTTTTTAACGGTGCGAGTAACGAACTTCGTAAATTTTGATTAGGTGCGATGATTGTTCAGATTTTTAATTTTTCTGCTTCTTCGAGTTACGTAACCGTCAGATCTTATGTAATTTATACTGCTGCGAATATGAAAAGTCGTTTTTATTTGGAATATACGTTTCAACTGATTTCTAGCGAAAAATAAAAGATGAAAACAGAAACGACTATCAGCGAGTACCCTTGGCCAGTGCAACCTACTCCTCCAGGTCATCAAACCCTGATGGGATGAATCTACCAGCCAACGACCAACGACCTTCACTTGTTTCGTTATTCCAGTGGTTCGGTGGAAGAACTCTTCTTTTGTATCTACTTCTTTTCGTGTTTTTGGCTGACTAGGGTAATGACCAGACATAAAAGTTTCACGGGGGATACCAGAATTTATTTTAAATATTTGTTAGCATTGGTTTATGTAATACCAGTAAACCTAACGTAACGTTTTCTGCACTGCAATTTAGCACCTGCAATCTAATAATTCACTGTAATTTGGCGAGATATTGAAAGCTATTTGGTAATAATTAAGGTGGTAGCTCTACGAAATTATACTTTTTGTTGGACTTTGAAAAACGCCATCATAGCATTACTTATTTGAGTCTATTATTATCATAGGTATTACTTATTTTTTAATCAGAAATTTATAAAGCTTTAGAATACAAATAGAAAATGGCTTTGTAGTAATATTTAAATTAAAGGCTAAAAGTGAGTGAGAGCCAATATTTCACTACTATACAGGATGTTACAAATTCGGATCTCACTATTTTTATCTGTGTATTTTAAACTATTGAAAAATGTTTAAATTGGAACAAAGTTGTGCAATTTTATAAGCATTAATATCGGGTTCAAAGAAAGTCAAAATTCGAGAAAATTTCAAAAAAACTCATTTCGTATTTTGGCTATGATCTTATTTAATTATTTTATTTTCATATAATTTACTTCTTCAATTCTGTTTTTTTATGTAGTTTATTAACATACATACGTAGCACCTTTGACCGACATGGGAATATAGGTGTAACAAAATATTGAATATTTCAGATTGTAATTAATTTATCTACCTCATTTCTTTTTTATCTTATTTATATTTATTTTTTCTGTATACATACGTACAATAATATACTTAGGTCCGTTATAATTACGTACAAAAATAACCATTTTAGTAAGATCCTTAGTGATACCTTAGGGCTTAGACAGAGGCGCGGATATAGGTTGTTATAGTTTTAATTGAGCATAAAATTTTTATTTATTATCCAAATATTTTCGCATAATTTAATGAAGCCAAAATAAAGTTAATTGTAATAGTAACAAATTACGAAAAATTAAAATTAGTATAAATATAAGACAAGGCTTTAGGCTTATAAGGTAAAGAAAAATCATCTCTAATTTTATTGGTTTTAATTATGAAATTTTAATTAATTTAACAAATACCCATATTTATTGCAAATATATTTAAATTATTATGAGTATAGAATTCAAATATTATTATATAACATCTTTTGTTTTAAAATATTTACTAAGTAGTGAGATGAAAATTTATATTAAACTGGACTAAGTTGATGGTATTGGTACCTTGATTTTCCATTGAAAAGTTTTGCTGATATCTGGGTCATTTGGTTTGCCTTGACCAATGTTGATCTGATAATTTCAAACAAATTTTAGTATGTTCTGCAATATTTGTTGCATTTTAGTCAAATTGTTTACAATTTTGCTTGGAATAATCAATTAGTTTATTAATGACATTAAAGTTAAAATTGTATCAGTCTTAATTCTAATAAATCGCAGGCATTTGACATTTTTGAGATTTTTTTTTTAATTTTAAGCATTTTAAATAAAATTATGCATCAACTGCCGGGCATAATCAATTATTTAATTTTTAATTAACCTTTAAGTTAAATTTATTTCATAAATACAGGCAGTGAATTAAGATTAAGCCTCAACTGCCTGGTATAATTAATTAACTAATTTTTAATTAAAGTTAAGGTTAAAATATATTTTACAATGACAAGAATTTGGCTTTTTAAGATTTCTTAAATTTTAAGCATTTTAATTAAAATTATGTCTCAACTGCTGGGAATAATCAATTAATTAATTTTTAATTGACCTTTAAAATAAATTTATTTCACAATTCCAGGCAGTTTTTTAAGATTAAGCCTCAACTGCCTGGTATAATTGATTAACTCAATTTTAGATAACGTTTAAGTTAAAACGTATTTTAAAATGCCAGGCATTTGGCTTTTGCAGATTTTTTAAATTTTAAGCATTTTAATTTAAATTATGCCTCAACTGCCGGTAAAAATAAATTAATTAATTTTTAATTGACATTTAAATTAAATTTATTTCACAACTCCAGGCAGTTGATTAAAATTAACCGTCAACTGCCTGGTAAAATTAATTCATTAATTTTTAATTAACGTTTAAGTTAAAATGTATTTTACAATGCCAGACAATTGACTTTTTTGAGTTTTTTTCAAATTTTAAGCATTTTAATAAAAATTATGCCTTAACTGCCGGGAGTAATCAATTAATTAATTTTAAATTGAATTTTAAATTAATTTTTCATAATTTCAGGTAGTAAATTAGGATTAAGCCTTAACTGCCTGGTATAATTAATTAACTAATTTTTAATTAGAGTTTAAGTTAAAATATATTTTACAATGCGAGGAATTTGTTTTTTTTTTTTTTTTAAATTTCAAGTATTTTAATTAAAATTATGCCTCAACTGCCCGAAATAATCAATTAATTAATTTTTAATTAACGTTTAAATTAAATTTATCTTACAATTTCAGGAAGATGGCTTTTTTAAGATTTTATAAATTTCAAGCATTTTAATTAAAATTATGCTCTAAGTGCCTGAAATAATTAGCTTACAAGGTTGACCTTTGAATATACATGGTAAAATTTAGGGAGATTTGAAGAAACAATTTTGGCAGATTTGAATTTTGCTTTATGCGAATTCTTAAATGAAAACCATATCACGGTCTGATTTTCTTGGGAGTGTACCTTATAGTCTTGCCTAAGGCAGATATAAAGAAACAGACTACAGAATTTTTAAGACTTCCTGTTTTTTTTATGATAATAATTTCAAAAAGGCCACAATCCAACTTAGGTAAGTTCGTATATGCCTAACTAATTTGTGTAACTTTTCTTGTAATTCATTTAATATTTTCATATAGTTTATGAAGACCTCCAATTCTTTTAAGTGTAAAAAATAATATTGCTCACCTGAACCTGAACCTGTAAGTATCATTTGCATCTTCTCATCTATTTGTTCAATTGTTGCTTCATACACTTTCTCATTGCATGTAATTTTTATCATTCATATGCCCATATCCAAAGTTCATATATCCAAGCCCATGGTGTGTGCTTGATAGAGTCCAGCCATTAAGCAAACTTAAGCTGCTACTGTCTAGTTGTTAACCAGGCCAAGAACAAAGCATGTAGCATAATTATCACAAGTAATATAATCATTTTATAGGTGCAAAACAAAGGCTACACACATAAATTCCAAAATTTTGTCGTAAAGAAATGCCAAAATTTGTCGTTTCGCTTTTTGGGTATGATCCTATTTAACATTTTATTTTAACGTATCCTTCTGTAATTTTTGTAATACTTCTATTTTCTACTTTAAATTTTAATTTTACGTAAGAAAATTATAATATTTTTAATGTTACCTTAGACTATGACAGTAAGTTTAGTGGTAAGATTCTTACCACTATTTTGGGCAGGGACGCCGATATAGGTCTGACAGCAGATGAAATATTTTATACTTCTGATTTATTTTTACATATACCCCATCTTGTTTGTTTATGCGTTTCATATATATGTTATATTATTGATAACTTAGACTGAGATGCGAATATAGGTCTGACAACAAAATATTAATTTTTTGGTTTTTTTTAATACATCCTTCTCTCATTTTTTTAATACTTTTAATTGATTTTTTAAGTTTTGTTTTTTATCTATAGTTTATTTAATTACGTGCGAAAACCGTGAATTTAGTAAGATTCTTATGGCTATCTTGAACAGAGACGCGGATATAGGTCTGACAGCAGGAAACATATTGAATATTTCTAATTTATTTTTAGATGTAATAATAATAATAATAATAACGTTTATTTATTCCGAAAACAATTAACAATGCAATATTTACTTTGCTGTAAAAGAAATAATAATAATATAATTAATATAGTTGTGCGGTATTAAATGGCCTAATTTTCAGCATCCTAACAATTAAGTAGGGGCCGTTGAAGCCACGAAGTAAACTGTTTATTTATTTTTTTTATAATCATATATATAAGAATTTATTTACAAAATAAAGAAGGAGCAAGAGAGAGAGTACAGAAAGAGAGATCGAAAGAAAGGAAGGCATAAAGAAAAGAAAAAAAAGAGATGATACTATAAATGCAGCGTTACGTCACATATTGTGTAATTAAATAGGTTAAATGTTAAACAAACTTTTTTTCCAAACTGAATTTCTGAATGAGCGGACTGACGGTGTTAAGTCACTAATGTTATACTTGCTTATAAATCAGCTTGGCAGCATTGTAGGAAAAAGATGATTTAAAAATTTCCTTATGATGTCTTCGAATGTCATCAAGATATATTTGTCTTAAGTTTACATGATGTGCTGAAGTTCTTAGTTTAATTTTATTAAAGAGGTAGTAAGTGGCCCGATTTTTTTAAATTTTATAATAAAAAGCAACTGAATGTAGCTCTCTACGTGTTACCATATCTAACCATTTTACATCTTTAAGTAATGCTGTTAATATAACCCTTTCTAGTTTCTTAATGCTTTTCTTACCTAGGTATTAAATTACATACGAAAATAATCAATTTTGTAAGATTATGAGCAATAGCTTAGGATGACACTACTATGGGCTTATAGGTTTTGTTCTCCATCTTCTCACAAGAGGATCTTGACATTTTGAGGCTACACAAAATAATAATTTATTCCCCTCATCATCTAGTATTACATTAGAGCATAATTATTATATGCACGTGTATTTAAAACTGTCGAAAACAACTTAAACATAAATCTAAATTAAGTTGCATAATTATTATTATTATTTTCGATGTTCGCGACGCCAACTCAAATGAGAAACAAACAATTACAAATGAGAATCGTCCTTGCAATCTATACACGTGTCAATGCTAAGCGGGGCGGACCCTGAATGCAGTTGCTATATCAAAGCCAAAGGTTGATACACATTTAAATAATTGAATAAGTCTATTTTTTATGTTTTTAGAAAACCATCAAGGCTGTTTTCATTATGATCTAACTGATTAGTATATTGTCTTTTGTGTTCTGATGTAAGAAACCATTATCGATAGATATTTTAAGTCAGGTGTGACCTATAACATTTACTTCTTACTGGAAGCTATTGCTAGCGGATTTGTACACGTGTATGTGTTTTACTTTACAATACCTCTTTGTTTCAAGGCGTTTTTTATTGAAAACATAATAGTACAAACCGTTAGAGCTTATAGGAAGTGATATTACTCAATGTGAATTAAATAAAAATGAATGTGTGCGTAAATAAGTAAACCATTATAGAAGAAAACGTATAAAATTGATAAAAATAATAAAATCATACTAAACTTAGATTACCTTTTAAGCATGTTCACTGTGTTCTATCATAAAATATTAATAATTCGTCTAATATCCGTAAAACTCAATGCTGTAGGCGTTGATGGTTTATCAATAAATGATATAAATTACAAAAATAGAACCAGGTTTAACCATATACATTTAAATTTAATACTGCTAACATCACGAGAAAGGTGAAGCTAACATAGAGAGATCGGTATATTAGACAACCATATGATAACGTCTATTTGGCAGTAAAATTGGGCGATCTGCGCATGCTTAAAAACTTCCTAATCACTGATTAAACGATCCATAATTAATAATTATCACAACGGTGGATGGATATGAGCAGCTAGTAGAATTTCATAATATCACTCATGCGCATTGGCTAGTTTTTCACTGTGGAGTTATGTATACTAGTACGTTTATGAAAGTTACATTAGAATTAATTTGAATTAACATGTCGTTTATCATACCTTTCTCTATTTTTTGTCTTTTAGTTTTTTCTTTACTTTGCCTATTTATACGGCAATCTTAGTATTGAGTTTATAGATATATATATTTGACTCTCTCGGATTTCAACAAAGCCTTTGACAATATAAGTTACGAAGTGGCTTTTCTGATAAAACTATTGGTTTGTTGAATAGCTTTGGTCACTCTCACAACAACCTTTGCTTGGTTGTTAAAACTTGTAATAATCAATGAAACAGGTATTCAGTAAATCAAAACATAATGTCACAAAAAACAGCATTGGATCCCAGGGATCAGTGCTTTCATTTGTGCCAGATTTTGCAAAATCATCCTCATCTTATAATTCCTGCAAATGAATATACTACCGACCTGGCTAATGATGGTCTTAGATGTGAAAGTCAATGTATTTACAAGAGTAAGTCACAAGTTAAAAAGAGAACGAATAATAGAGTTTCTTTGACTCCCCGTCTTTTAACTATAGAGGTTTATCCAAACTACAAACAAAGCCGAGACATGCGACATGTTTGCCTTTTCAACTACAGTGCAAATAGGGCATACGTGTCAATGCATGGGTATTTTTGCACTTAAGAAACGAATTTGCCAGGCCAGTGTAACAGAGTCTAAAGTATATTTGCCTGTGCTAATCATAATTAAATCATAAATCATAATTTAGACTTAAAATGTCTTACACTTTTAATAATTGATATGTAGATAACAAAGTATTAAACAAATAATACATTTGCCTTCTCAGTTACAGCGAAAATGGGGAATCAGGGAATCAATGCAGTAATGTCTTTCTTTCTTTGGCTTAATGCTTTGCCTAAAAATTTCTCTTGCATGTCAATGCATGGTAATTTTTGCACTTAAAAGGGGAATTTTCCAGACTAGAATAATAAAGTCTAAAGTATATTTATTGGAAATATTTGCCTATGCTAAAAATCATAATTTAGATCTAAAATAATTTACACTCCTAAAAATTGGCCTGTAGACAATAAAGTATAAGATAAACAATATATCTGGATACATATTCTATGATAATATATAATTATTTCAAGAAATAAATACTTCAAACAATGGTAACTTAAGACAAAAATATTATTACATTATCTTCCAAAGTAACTCTCGTTCCTAATCTCAAAATGTCTAAGCTGCTCTTTATCTCAGCAGTTCCGAACTAAGAGCAATTACCAAGGATCCTGATGACTTTTAATTTAACGCTGCTTGCACTTGCCTAACGGACCTCAACATACTCGTGAATAAACGCAATAAAATTTTACGATGCTCATTTAACCACAGGCAAATGAAAAATAACTTAAGAAACATCTAGTTCAGACTTGAATGATGATCGTTCTATTAATTATTTGCAATCGCAAAGTCTTCGTTTTAAAGTGAAAGGGTTTATCTTAGCTTTTAACATTTAAATCTTATAAGAGAGATTTGAAAGAGTTCAATTATTGCATTACTTAGAACATTGAAAGGCCTTTCAATGTTGTAACGAAGTTACAAGATTTTGTCTTGATTTTATAGCAATAAGGGTAAGCCCAGGCAGTGTTTTATAAGACAACTTAGATAATTTTGCTCCGTTAACATTTTAACCTCTAAATTTATAATTTACATAACAAAAAGATACATTTTAAGCTTTACCTGTGAGTCATGAGGGGTTTATAATTGTAAATATATATAAAGAAACCAACTTAAAGAGGTTTCTAGCCTAATAGTATTCTGGAAAGATTCGATTTCTTATAGGTTATGCCTAGTTTTCCGTTGACTATGTTGTAGTCTCTGGCCTTATTGTTTTCAACCCTGGTTATTCTTAGGATAATAAAGAACCACAAATGCCTAAAACTGAGAGGGTTTTCATCACTATGCTTCCAGTTTTCCGGTTATTTTCATGAAATTTTCCTTTTATGCTGTTGCATTGTTTACATGTTCTATTTTGCAAGTTTCAAGGTTTACCTACCTTGGGAAGCTCTGTTAAATGAAGGGGCATGTCTGGTGTGGCAAAATATAATATAAATTATGTTTCCGTTTTCCGCGGTTTTCCTGAAAAGCCGGTTTTCTTGTACACATGTGGCCAGCTTTTGTCCCGCTGTTTTCACCTAGAAATACCCGGTTTTGAGAGCTGAAACTAAGGTTGTTTACCATATAAGGTAAACATAGCCTATAAATCCGTACCTTTTTCATGAGGAAAAACTCCCGATTGCATTTTTATTCAACGATTGGTTCCGAGGATGTTCGTGAGTCGTCGGCATCCAAATTCCTGCGATGGGTATAAAAAGGTTCCAGGTCCACCAAGGATTCACATTCATCGCAGTAAGGTCGTACCATGCCAGTAATTTTTCAGTTAAATTTTTAATATTTTCGTTTAATTTTGTCTTGACGTTGACAGTGTGAATTGGGTTAGGTAAGAGCCACCTGTTGACAGTTGACCGCGGCCGCTTCCAAGCTCGCGTATTAAGATCTTTATCAAATCCGTTGCTATTGATATCGTTCCGTCCCGTTCCATTTTACTTAATTTTGAAACTGTTGTTTGGGCCCATCTTTCTTCGTGTTTTGTGGGGCAAGCAACAGCCGCGATTGATAACTGGCGCCTGGACACTATCTTTCTTCGTGTTTTGTAGGGCAGGTAGTACACGGGTAATTAAACCAAGGTTTCATTAGTTCTGTTCGCGAAAAGTTACATTCTTGTTTGGAACCAGAGAAATACTCACTGCGGATTCATTTTGTATTTATTTGATAATTTTTATTGTTGACTTTTTATTTTCTGCTCTGTCCGCGACCGTGCCGTTCTGTTTAATTATTTTATTGATGAAAACTACTGCTTCGACACTATCTTTTCTCGTGTTTTGTAGGGCAGGCAGTAGCCGCGTTTATTAAGTATTACTTGTCTTCTCAAAGTGGTGAAAGACAAGTGATAACCGAGTCCATAATAATATAATTACTATCCGTATAGCAACAGAGCAGAGGTAAATGTTGACCGATTGATTGAGATTGCTTCGCTTGATTGGTGTTGAATTTCCGACTTTGCTTAACGAATGTCATCCGTAACCGCTTGTACAAAACATCATAACCCCGTCCCTTAAATCATACTATTTTGCGTCATTAATAGAGTGCTGAATTTTTCGGTACATTTTCCCAAATAACTGCCTGTGCTTAATCATAGAAATTGGTAATGGGGATTGTTAGATTTTAAGTACACTTTTGTTCACTTAGTTTTAAGCAACCAAACCTGTTACTTATTAGTATTTGTAATAATAAAGATTAAGAGTAATAAAATCCCATTATAACCGGACAGTCTACTTTCAATCTCTACCTGGTTTCTCCACTGTCTAAAGGCTTACCCGAGAGGCTAGAGGGGACTCTAAGCTCCTTTAATTACTTAGAGTGGCGCCCGAGGCATTTTGTCAACTTTTTCTCCTATAACTGTACAAAGAAATAGTGAGGGGGGTTGACGGATACCCTGCGACGTCAAAGGTTGGAGGGTGGACATACGGCGAGTACGTGAGTACCCTCGCTACAATGTTTTAAGTTGCATTAACATAAAAGAAAAACTTGGTCTTATGAATTATAAGAATTATAATTCATAAATTGAAATAAATAGAAAGAAGACATAAAATAAAAGAAAACAAGCCTTCCAGATATCTATACAAGAGAATTATCTAATAGACACTTATATATAAACAGTAAAATATACATATTATGTTTTGGGGTGGCCACTTTGAAAACTGATTTTGTAATACATTTCTAGTTTATTTTATGAATATAGCTTTTTTTGTAAACGTCCTGGTAGAGCTTTAAAAGTATCTCAGCTGCCTGGAAAATGTTTTTTTTTATTCAAATTTTAATTCAAATGTGGTCGAAAAAGAATTTGTTGGTAATTCTTTTCATCCTCTTAAAAGTCCCGTTTAAAACTAGTTAAATCTGGTTTTTTGTTTAATATTTTTTTTAGGAATTAAGAACAAAAGGCTTTTAGTACCTGAAAGTGATAAAAATTACACTCTGTATATTAAAGTAAATAAGATAGGTAAAGAAATGACTTTAACTGCTTTTAATAAAAATTAACTGCCTAGCAAAAAAAAGTTATTAGTAAATTAAAATGTATTCCGAAAACTGCTTTAAGGAAATCACGGCTGGCTTTAACTGTTTGGAGAAAACCTATTTAAAGTTAACAGAAAATACGCATTTTCTTGTTTGAAACTGCTATTTTGATAACTAAAGAGGATAATTTTAAAAGCCTTTTCTAATATCAAAATATTCTAATATATGAGAAAAAAAATATTTTCCCTGGCAGTTTATCTTTAAAACAACGTTTAAGGAACCAAACTGCTTCCAAAAAAACACTTAAACTGCTTAAAAGTAATAAATAATAAATCCCTGGCCTGGAAATAGTAATCATGGGATCACTTTTGAAAAAAACAGAAAATAATTATATTTCTTTAAAAAAATTTTACTATTTAAAGAACATAGCTGATGAAAAATATTCTTTTAGCCAGTCCTTTTTGACAAAACGAAAATGTATTCTATTAAAAAAAAAATTTTAATTATAAATTTATGAAATACTTCTGGAAGGCTTGAAAAACATGTTCACTGCCTCGGGATACTAATAAAAAAAACTAACTACTTGATCAATAATACTGAAAATTACTATATTTGCTTTAAACAACCTATTAATATGACTTCAACTACTAAGGAAGTGATTTTTACTACCAGAAAAAAAAATTCTTCTAGGCAGTCGAAGTCTTTTTTGAAATAAGAGATATTAAAAGAAAATGCTTTAAATATAATAAAAATTACTTCTATTTGAAAAAATATCTTCTTAACTATAATAATTTAGCTCTATAGAAAAGATAACTATAGAGAAAAAAATTAAAGCTCCAAGTCTCAGTCTCAAAAAGTCTTTGTAATTAATCAGGTGACATGTTTCGCTAATAAAGCATCATCAGACCTTATAGCTAGATGACCTGCTAAGTACTGACAAATATGTCTATATGCTATGCTATAAGGTCTGATGATGCTTTATTAGCGAAACATGTCACCTGATTAATTAAAAAGACTTTTTGAGACTGAGACTTGGAGTTTTCAATTTTTTCTCTAGTTACGTAGATCTCTTTGAGATAATGGACGAGTTCTTTTAAAGATAACTATATTTGTTTGACAAAGAAATTGTTCTTACTTCTTTCAGGCAGTTAAAGTCCTATGTAAGATAGAACATCCGACAATTGAAAGAAAATCGAAGTTTCACGAAAAAACTTCAACTTTTTATATATTTTTTTATATAAACAAAAATCTTGTCTCCTGTTAACAATAAAGTCAATTGTTTATAGCCTATTGAAAATCACTACCCCAACAACATTTTAATTTATTTTTGAAAAACATTTTTTTTTATTATTCCATATTCTCCCTATTAAAAATAACTGATACTTCGAAGGGTATTAAAATAACTTAAACTACATCAAAAGAATATAAGTTACTTGGATATTAATAACTGAAAAATTTAATTAACTCTTAAATTTAAAATTAATTATTGTAAGTCGAAACTTGAGTGTTTTAGATAACTTGCATCGGGTCTGGGAATTTGTTTCAGATAGTCGCAATGCGTGGGTCCTCATATTTACACCCATCAACTCGTCAGACATTTCAAAATTAAATTAACCATCATCTAAAGGAAATTTTTAAAAATTAAGTAAGAAAAGTGAAGAACTATTTTTATTTTATCGAATATAATCTATAAATATTCAAGAAATGTCATATACTTAATAAAATACAAAAGTATGGTGGAATATTTGTTTAAGAAAGATCTGGTTTAAACTGTCCTACCAGTCACAATAAAAACAATAAATTCATTAAAGAACAAAAAGGCTAGAGATACTCTCTGTTTAAATTTGTTAAAATCATTTGACAGATATGGATGGTTATGGGACTATTTATAGTAAATTAGGCAAATATTATATTAGAGCAATAAGAGAAGGCGAAGTGTGTGTCTAATACCACGGATATGAAGAAGCAATTACCCAATATCCGAAACAAATTGTAGGTATAAGTGAGAAACAGTAGCAGCACATTATAATACCAGTTTAATATTTAGGGAGCAAGTTATTAACAAGACTCACGTAAGATGCAACCAACACTATTTAAAACTCTCATAAAATTATTACTAAAGACCATTTAACCCAAAGAAAATAAAACCAAAAAATGGATAGTTACGTATTAAATTAAACATATCAATTTTAATAATCATTAAAAAGATAAAATTACATCCAACCAATTACAATGTAATATTAAGTAATAATTAATAATTTTCCGCATTTAATTGCTTTTCTTGTTTCACGTAAAATAAACCCGGTTGTCGCAACATTAGCTCATTACCGCAAAAATCAAACCTCATCGTTGCACCATTCTTCAATTACCAAACGCATATTGTAATTTAATTATTATTAAATCTTGATATGCATGTTAAGACTTAATAACGTAAGAGGTATCTATAAAGCAGTTTCTAATAAATAACTATGATAATTTAAAATTTCTATTAGGCAAGAGTTAATTGGTAAAAACGTTTATTATGTTTATTATGTTATGTATTGCGAAGTTGCGATATCGTTGATACAAAGGCTTGAAATCGTAACTTTTTCGACCCACTGTCTGAAAAAAAGAGTCTGAAAATCGAATAAAAAGACCGAAAACATGATTCAGTCGGGCCAACTGCTGCTTGTCTGCCTTTTTCGTCGACTTGAGAGAAACCTACCTAATTCTTGAGGTTATTTACCTTTTACACTGAATCATAGATTAGGAGACAAGGGACCTTTTTTCGTCTGAGGGACCACGTCGATGAACTGATTTGGAACGTGAACTGAAAGATTATATGCAGTCGGTCAAAATGGGCAACATATTGCACGTATTAAGCTTCTTTCTTTATATTTTTGAGAGTGGTTGGGTTGTGGTAAACTGTAGAGTAGAAAAACATTTACGAAAAAGCAGCAAAATATTAAATTAAAAAAAGATCTTTAAGCAATTACATAATCAAAAAATATTATAAATAGTTATGATAAATTTTCAGATATGTAAGTGTTTAGCCAAATAAAGATTTGGTATGATATTTAGAGTTTTATTTACAAGTAAAATTTTTGAAAATTTTTTTTATTACCTATTTTTGACGTACTCAAATTAATCAAAAATTACAAAATATGCACATTTTTTCAAGTCATTGAAAAAAATTCAGAATTTGAGTATTCTCAGTTCAAAGAAGTTTCATTAAAGTTAGTAAAGGTACCAGTCAATTATTGTAAACTGTGTATGATCCTTTACTGGAACACAACGATGTATATTTAAACACCTATTCACAAAGGCGGTTCAAAATCATAATTATCCAACTACAGGCTTATATCAAAATGGAATAATTTTGCAACAATTTTTGAGAAAAGCTGAGAAACAAGACTAGAAGAATTTCTTTTGCAGAAAGTTCACATGCAATTATATCTTAAAATCAATATCAATTTTGTCCAGGCTTACCTACATGGATCTGTCTGCTTGTCTTCTTGGATCTAGCTAAGGCCTTTGATACGTTACCATATGAGACTTATTACAAACCTGGAACATATTGGCGTGAGAGGTCACAGATAGAGAAAAATTTGTAAAAATTCGCAATCTCATCCGGCTAAGGGTACAGTTTTTGCACCATTATTATTTATTAAATACATTAATAATATATGCGCAATAAATGGTCTTGGAACTCTTATATCATACGCAGACAATACTGCAATTTTTTATAAAGGAAATACATGGAATGAAGTTGAAAATATGGCAGAGCGTAGCTTAACTGTCATACAAAATTAATTAAATATGAACTATGTCTTTCTTTTAATATTCCTAGAACAAAATTCTTTTCGTTTTCCATTTACAAATCAAGTATAGCTAATTTCAACTCTATCCCCTAACACAAAATCAATCACTTTTATAAGTAATATAAAATATCGTAATAAAATAATTGACGAAGGTTTAAAATGAAAAGATCATTGACAAGCTCCTAAATTAATAAATAAATTCTATTCACTTAGAGAGGTACTATCTTTTTAGGCATTAAGATTAATCTACTTAGCTCTTATCCAGAGAGCACCAATTTATCCAATGGACATCCAAAGGTTTTTTGGTTTTTTAAATATAAATATCCAGTGAACTTTCGTTTAATTTCTCAAAAAAAAAATTGATGTCCTAGGATTATACAAATGTCACAAACTCGACAGATAAATTGTTGATTCAAAGGGATATGTAAAATAGAAAGTTCAATAGGTAGCTACTTTTCTTCATTCATAATATATTCAAATAACTACGCAGCAAAGAATGGATGAAGGTCCATACAGCAAAATAGGTCTATTACAGGGTTCCACCTTTGGTTTTCATTTTAAAGACATCTATTGTAATTGTCCAATGTCTAATGGCTTTTTATTATTGTTTGACCAATGACTTCTTATTTTATTGAAACCAGGAAATTAAAAATTTCATAAATCCATAAGATGAATGAATATATTTCATAAAAATGCAGATACAATTTTCAAAGAGGAATTAACGTGTAATGAATCTAGAAAATTCGAAGTCCAGTGGGTTTTTATTTCTCTTCGTCCAATGGCTTTAAACTACTTTTCAATCTATAGGCTCGAAATATTTACCTTAGTATTTCCTCTACGTTTTTTAAGAAAAGACGAACGTCTGATGGATCTATAAAAATATGAGATCAATGGCTTTTCATTACTTCATTAGTATTTGTGCAATAGTTTCTCATTTCAAGCTATGGAATTCATAATTTCCCAAATTCATGGTACGTTAGATATATTCATCAAAATGAAGAAACATCTTTTGACCGGTAATGGATGTCTAATGTATCTCAAAAAATATGACACCAATTCTCAAAAAACTCTATCCGTTAGACTCAGAAACTAATTACACTTTCCAAAATATCTTCTGGAAGGCCAGTGAAACTCCACATATTATTTAAAATCCATTGGCTTGTACAAAATTATCAACCAAAGACATTTCGACCTAGTTAGGACCAATGCAGGACATCCATTAGAGAATGTTTGGGTATCGAATCAATTTTAAATTACGGTTAAGTTTTCCGGGGCGGGACATACGCAGGTATTGCATTCTTTCATGTATCAATACCACATAATTTTTTTATTGAAATCATATTTCATATAGTTAAATCATACAGTTAATTAATTTGAAAGCATTGCTTTCATTAAAAAACATATTGGTGTATACGAAATTCTTACTGGCAATTGTGACAAGATCTGTCAGAAACAGCATACATATAAATAAATATTTTTAATTTTAAGTATATTTAGGTCCCAAATATTCTAAAGACTACAAAAAATATTAAACGCTTTAAACATAAATTGAGCCACCTAATCCTTAACCAGTCTTTTTTAATATTATGTGTGTGTTTGAACGTTCTTTTAAATCATTCTCTAATAATTTCTCATTAGTTTTCATTTTAGGTTAACCAAATGTACTATGATTATAATCTATGACGCTAACATACATTTTATATTTAATATTAAGTAGCAAAAAATAATAATTGGTAGATTGTTGCCGGTAAAACGTTTATATACATTTATTACAAAAAAGGCAGTATATGCGCCTTCTTAGTCTTTTACAAATATTTGAATGACGGTTAACCATGTACATTTAAGTTATGCGTGGTGCATAATCTAAATGAATATTACATATGTATTTCGTATCATTTTTTTCGATGCGGTGTATTATTTGACCATTATGTGTCATCATTATCATGATGCAGTCCCTTTCACGTTCATTGCTAGACATAGACTGTTGCAATCCAATTTTTCGCTATTCTTTTTAGGTCATCCAAGTTAAAGGTCTACCTAAGCTATATGGTTGTCAACTCTTAATTACCATTTTAACAGTTTTTTGATCCCTCGACTGTCCTCCGTTCTAGCAATGTGCGTAACCCATTTCCGTGTAGTGATTCTTTGTATAATATCATCTACTACAATGTCGGCATATCTCTTCATTTCTCACTCGATTCCTTAGGGTCAGGTCAAGCATCGATCTCTCCATTGGCCTTTGT
This sequence comes from Anthonomus grandis grandis, assembly GCF_022605725.1. Classification (NCBI taxonomy): domain Eukaryota; kingdom Metazoa; phylum Arthropoda; class Insecta; order Coleoptera; family Curculionidae; genus Anthonomus; species Anthonomus grandis. Next base: position 14,943,226 of record NC_065549.1, read on the forward strand.
TACCCTTAATTTTCCTGTGGTTTTTTTCGTTAAAGTTAGGGTTTCTGTGCCTTATGTCAGAACCGGTAATACGCATTGGATAATACGCAAGTGCTTTTCGTTTCAACCAATTTGGGATTTTCCTTTCAGAATATTCTTCATTTTTCTGTATGCCGCTCACCTAGGGTGATAATTACTCTGTTTGGTTCGCAGGTTGTCTCAGGTTATTCTACTCTCATGACCCAAATATACATACTTTTTGCATTTGATCACTGGAAATTGTGATTTTTGGTCTTTTCTAAATTAATTGACAGTCTAATTTGTTGTACGATATCGGTGAATCCTCTGTAGTCTCCTCTAGATTGTCCGACTGAAATAACGATGTTATCCGCGAAGTGTACGTGAATAAGTTTCTCTCATTAGTGACTCTAGGCGCAACACAAACCTAGGCTTATGCGCTTACATGTTTTGTATTTAGGTTTTGTATGCGCTAACAAGTTAACAAAAAGTCTATATCATTTAATTTAGTAAAATAGAATTCGAATTCGAAAAAAAGTCTATAAAGCAATCTAGTTAAACTTTAAATTTACTTCACTTAACTCTTCCAACGGCGAGTAACTTATCCAAATTCTACGTTGACTCCCTGAGACCACGTTTCATAATAATTTATATTATTCGCATGCCCGGGAGGCTGCACTACGAAGCCACCGAACGCCCATTTCTGTTGGATGGTGCGGCGCCCCCGTGGGGAATATCGCATAGTTCGGCGACATGCTATACTCATTATCATCATATCCATTTAAATTATGCATAATGCTGGCTGATGGCTTAATAATTAAGTTTTTGTCATCAGAACAGTATTTGAGTTTTTTTTTGTTTGGCATGGTTTCAACAAATACGTTATGCACTGTATCCTAGTTTGGTTGCGATTATAAGTTATATATTTTACTAATAAAGTTAGATTAAAAAAGAGCACGGAGGATTTATTGGTAAAATTGGGGTAGAGATGGCAAATTTGTTTGCCGATGTTGAACGAGTTGACGTTTTGTATATCCTATGCAGTGTAGTTCAAATTATTGTGATTTGCTGTTACATTGCAAAAAATGGGCAGTAAATCTTCACTTTAAAAGATATTAGTATTGTGTAGACACAAACGGTAGAGTCAAACTTACAGCTGAATAAAATTCACTATTCACTGAAGAAATTTATGAAACTCAAGTCATCGCACGCACTAACTTCAGAATCTGATGATCCCTTAAGTGTAAAACAGCTAATGTTGTGCCACTTTCAAGAGATATAATCCAAACGACTTTGGGCAATTACGGCCAATTATTGGGCAATTCAATTGGGACCAATTCAAAACCGAAATTTTTAAATACTTCAATTTAAGTGGCTTATTGCCTAAAAAATAATCTATTTTTATAAAAATATATAGCTATGAAATGGCGTTGGCTTGTGTAACTGATGATATCCTCAAAAATTCGAATTAAAGCCTAATAAATGTTTTGGTGTTGACAGTCCAATTTGTTGTACGATATCGGTAGTCTCCTCTAGATTGTCCGACTGAAATAACGATGTTATCCGCGAAGCGTATGTGATTGAGTTTATTAGTGACTCCAGGCGCAACACAAACCTAGGCTTATGCGCTAACATGTTTTGTATTTAATATTAAGTTAACAAAAAGTGTATATTATTTAATTTAGTAAAATATATTTCGAATTCGAAAAAAAGTCTATAAAGCAATCTATTTAAATTTTAAATTTACTTCACTGAACTCTTCCAACGGCGAGTAACTTATCCAAATCCTACGTTGACTCCCTGAGACTACGTTTCATAATAATTTATATTATTCGCATGCCCAGGAGGCAGCACTACGAAGCCACCGAACGCCCATTTCTGTTGGATGGTGCGGCGCCCCCGTGGGGAAGATCGCATAGTTCGGCGACATGCTATACTCATTATCATCATATCCATTTAAATTATGCATAATGCTGGCTGATGGCTTAATAATTAAGTTTTTGTCGTCAGAACAGTATTTGAGTTTTTTTGTTTGGCATGGTTTCAACAAATACGTTATGCACTGTATCCTAGTTTGGTTGCGATTATAAGTTATATATTTTACTAATAAAGTTAGATTAAAAAAGAGCACGGAGGATTTATTGATCAAATTGGGGTAGAGATGGCAAATTTGTTTGCCGATGTTGAACGAGTTGACATTTCGTATATCCTATGCAGTTTAGTTCAAATGATTGTGATTTGCTGTTACACTGCAAAAAATGGGCAGTAAATCTTCACTTTAAAAGATATTAGTATTGTGTAGACACAAACGGTAGAGTCAAACTTACAGCTGAATAAAATTCACTATTCACTGAAGAAATTTATGAAACTCAAGTCATCGCACGCACTAACTTCAGAATCTGATGATCCCTTAAGTGTAAAACAGCTAATGTTGTGCCACTTTCAAGAGATATAATCCAAACGACTTTGGTCAATTACGGCCAATTATTGGGCAATTCAATTGGGACCAATTCAAAACCGAAATTTTTAAATACTTCAATTTAAATGGCTTATTGCCTAAAAAATAATCTATTTTTATAAAAATATATAGCTATGAAATGGCGTTGGCTTGTGTAACTGATGATATCCTCAAAAATCCGAATTAAAGCCTAATAAATGTTTTGGTGTTGTTGGATTTTACTAAGGCATTTGATATGGTGAACCATGAAATCTTTATATTTATTTTACAACATTTCTGTTTTAGCGATGGGCCATTGAATTAATTTCTTCATTTACTAATAGAGCATAACAACGAGACTGCCAGATACCATACTAACCAGGATGGATGGTATCTGGCACTCTTGATCTGATTGCAGGTGTACCTCAGGAGAGTATACTTGGGCCTTTGCTCTATATACATCTTAGTTTATTAAATAATTAATTTTTTGTAACAATAATATGTACCTAAACGATGCTCAAAGTAATTCTGATTTAGAAATTCTATTTCAATTAGCTACTTAGCATGTGCTGAAAATTAAACCAGCAGTGTTTATAGAACAGATGTACACAATAATAATATAAGTAGAAAACATCTTAAACATTCCTTTGCATCCCAGAGATATTTACAAAATATACTTTTCATTTAATATATCCACGTATATTATTAATTAATATCAAATTTCGGATTTCTCTATTCAACACAAAGTATTAAGAAAGGTATTAAGGAATTTCTAAATCGCAATTAGTGATCTGGTATTGTGGTGATGCGAGATACTTATTGCGTCTAGTTCTTATATATTTTATTAAATTATATATAATTACTTATGCAATTTCAATAGTCCTTCATCAAATTAAAAAAGAAAATTAGCATAGAGTATTAATTAAAAAAAAGATTGGGTTTTCGAGATCAGTGGGTTCCGACTTCAGTGGGTACTAAGACAAGAAGCAGAAAAAATTGGTACTCGCTGACTTAATTCTACTTATTGGTTTCTTTAGAACAATGAAAAAATAAGTCATATACAGCACGGAAGCATAAGCTACCTATAAGAGACAGCCTTAACCCAAGTCAATACAGTCAATTCTGTATAAAAATAAATTTTATTGTGTGACTCCCATCACGTCGTCTTTTGGCGCTAAATGGTCGTTTTTTGAGTCGATGCCCTCACGAACACGTGGTTGGGCAACCACGCTAGGCTGAAGAAGCCGGTATAACAACAACAAATGCACGCTTTGATATGCCGCACCGTTGTCAGATTGTTTGCCGGTAATTCGTTTATATATACATTGCTCTTATACATAAAACCTGTTGATAAAAAAGGCAGTTTATGCCCCTTCGTACTCTTTTACAATTATTTTAATAATGGTTAATCCTATCCATTTAAGTTATGCGTGGTGCATAATCTAAATCGATATTACCATTATTTCCCCCATTATTTCTTTCGATGCAGTGTATTATTTTAACATTATGTATCTTATGTTAAATCACTGGAGCTATTTTGGTCGTAGTAAAATCATTATAATTTCGCTTATTAAGGTATTTATATATGTATTTATTTAGAAACCTTCTATCTAGATAAGAAATCTAAATTTAAAATGGAAATCTACATATTCGTGGTTGGAAAAATCAATGAGTGGATTTTGTAATTATATTGCATAGAAATTATATAATTTTTAAAACAATAAACATATTAATATATAATTAACTGTCTAGGTGGATATTAGCACGGATTCTACAGTAATGCTGCGAAAAATAACAGGAAAATCGGTAATAAAGAAGAGTAGGATGGCGCTTTTGAGAAATTTTTCTTATACGATCTCTGGATTCCTGAACCAATGTGACATTGATCCCTGTGAACCAATATGTACTACATACTCAAAGAAACACTAGGTTATCCCGGTTTTTACCTGGATGGTTCGGGTGCATTATCAAAGCGACATTGTGCTGTCAAGCTCTAATTCGGATTAGAAAATTATCGAGAAAAACTCTCCTTTATAAGTACAAAGTTATCATTGAAATGAAAAGCTTAAGATGCTTCCTCAGAATAATTACACACTTCCAACGCTTCTTCAGCTTAAGCTAAATATTAGCGTAACAACTTCACGCCTTTTAGTTTTTTAACTTTTTTCACTTAAACCTCAGAAAAATCTGATGGAGATGATTACTTCCTATTTTTTCCTGCATAACCTGGATAATTGAAAGATTGATTAAGCCAAGTGGTGCTATCAAGGTTCCAAAAAACGCTAGTACTGAGATAAGTCTTTCTGGATTTACATACTAATTGGTTGCTGTTTGATATTGCTCTTATTGAACTATTATGAAAGACTTTGATTTTTATAATTTAAGTAATTTTATTATTATTATATCAAGGTATAGTAATAATAAAATTATTAAAACAAGCTTCAATATTCGTCTAGAACAGCTAGACCTGTAAGCTAAGATTTCTGGGATTGAACAGTTTTTTAAAGCAAAATGTGTCCTAAAAACTATGATAAAGAAATACTTTTTCATGTCTTTTGAACTTATCTTTAACTCATGCTTTACCGTTCTACTAGTTTTTTCCAATTGACTCACTCAGCATTCTTTGAGCTCTTCAGCTACTTACAATGACTTTGTGTCCTTAGGTGTTAAGAAAACCTGAAGGTGAAGATTATATCCAGGAATTTTCCCTGGTTGTCTTTTTTCTAGAGATCTTCAACACTAAGCTGCGCTTATATGAATTTGTCTCATACATAAAAGAATAAAATTTCGTTAAGGTGAGTCTGTAGATTGAGCCTGTTCTGCCAAAGGTGAAGTTAATATTGGTATCATCCGCATATTATTATTATAATAATTTAATGCGTAAACGTTTAACAGTAATGTAATAAAGGTAAGTGAGAAAGGTTGGAATTTACTAGTAAAATCAAGTTAGGGAAGCTTGAATTAGCTAGGATGAAAATAACCTAAAAAATTCACTACTGATGTGAAGAAAGACGCCTACTGTTGGGCCATAGAACAACTTTTTGCCTCTGATATCTCAATCTGATAAAGCTGAATTCAATCAAACTAAAATAAGAAAAACTGTTACATCGACAACACTGCGCTTGGTGCATTGCACTTCAGGGCCATCCCTATTGCGATGTAAACATTGAGAGTTCAATAACCCGGGTCCCCTTCCTTCTTAGGCTCTCCGAAGGCACTTCTTTGTCAGTGACGTCACCGCTGGGTTCAGGCAGGTCTATGCATTCGATGCCCCTAACTTCCAAACTTATTACATGCATGTATTTTATTTATGCACGCGGGTGATTTCGATATGTCACTGATTAACACGTTATTGGATATCAATGATGGTGACGGATATGCACTGTTAACGTTTCCAATACCGAAGGGAGTTGATCGTGTAGAGTTACGTTTTAATAGATGTTTTGATATTCGATATATTAGTGCATTTATGGTGATGAAAGATTAATGATTATATGATTAATTTGGGGGGTTGTTAATTGTCATAATGGAGTAGCAAGATGGATTTATGCTAAGCACTAAAAAATCATTACTTTAATGGACATGAAATGCGTATGTTTTGGTTGTTAACTATGATCAAGACAATGACCCAGAATCATTTTCATACTTAAATATCTACTGTAACAACCAATTTCATCAAATATATGCATCCGAAGAATAAGATTTTAAAAGTCGAAACGACGGAATGAAGTACAATTCCTTTTTATTAAATAATGAAAATTTAAGACAGCTTTAAACCGAAATATTTTAATTTAAAAAATATTTGAATAAAGTTTTTGGGTTGTTTAGGTATCTTGGATTGGAAAAAAAGGATGGAAAATAAATTATTTTCTTGGGATGACAGAATCAATTTATGATGTATGATTCATGATGCCTATTATAAAGTCTTAAATGTATTACCATTTTTAACAAAGGATCTCATATTTATAAATATAAAAAAAATCCTTCATAATTGGTTAAATATTAATAACATGTAAAAAATTAAAAAGAAAATTTTAAATCTTTTTTTTTCAGGTTGTGTTTATTTTTCACATTTTATTACCTTTTTTTTCGAGGTCAAATTCGAAAGCTAATTATAAAAGTAAGATAAATCAACTATAGGATTAACGATTAAATGATCTTCACTATTTAAGAAACTTAATCATCATTAAGGGAAAACAAACGGATTTGAACTTAGCACTAAAAGTGGCATAACTTAAGTGGATATGATATAGGCTATCTTTTAAAAATTTTATAAGTATCAAAAGTAGAAAAGGATGCAAAACCGATATTTGTATTATATTTCGTGTTATAGCAAGGAATCCTTACGTAGTGCTGGAACATAAATCTCAATATTAAATTTCCTATGATTAAGAATATATATTCTATACATATTCTATATTAAAATTCATATTCCTGTTTTTATCTTTTGTAAAAAGCTTTTAAGTTGTTTTCATTTTTAATTTAAATATTTTTTTATTTTTTGTTATCAGTTCGATGTCAGGCTCATTTATAAAATGTCTCCCTATTTCATGTTTAACTATAAAGTGCCATTGCACTTAATTAACCATTGACATTTAAAACACGTGTTCCATGTGTGCCTGTGTGAAATGTATCCCGCTCCGCCCCTGCGGTACGGTCCAATGCACTCCTACCAATCTTTCAACAGGTGAAAAACGTACAATTTTAAACTGTGTACCTGATAGAGACGGAGACCGTATATCCATTCAGATAGAGCGAGAGATGAAGATTACCAGCCCCATTTTTTATTCTGACTGGGAGCGCTCAAGCTCAAGGACAAACAATGGCTGGGTTTCGTCCCTTTAGGTAACAACTGAAAGGGCATTTTGTTATTAGCGGAGGGTTTTTAATAGGTAGAATCTGTAGGGAGACAAAATGTAAAGAAAATTATTATGATAAAGCAGGTGTTGGTTTAAGGGTCCTAAATTATTTGTCTGGTCTAACTATATACCGTCACAAAAACATAAACTCTCTATTTGAAAAAAAAAATTACAAAACCAGTATAATAAATTTTCTGAATCTCCGTAAGACGCCGTGACCCAAAACTTGCTGCTGCATAAAAACCTTGATCACGTATAAGAACCTTTTTACAGTTATACCAAATATAGGTATAAATTTAATAGAAAAAACCAGATACATAGATATCCGCCTTTAAAATATGTTAACAACTTTGAAATGCATGTTGTGCCGTTAGTTCACGTGCCAGTAACACCATTTCATAATACTGGACCTATCGTTTCGTTAATGTTCACGGAAATTATGGATTTATTTTTCCTCCAATGGTTTTATAAAAACAAAAATTTATATTACTTTATTGCCAATAAATCATTCTTCCAGCTATTTGAGCCCCCTTACAAATACAAATCGAGCATTTTAATAATAAAAGTATTTTTTAATAAGAATACTTTATGTTGAAAAATTAAATATGTATGTCAAATAAATGTCAAATAGTAGATAATCTAAATCTTTTATCGTTTAGACAATGACCAAAGAAACCCTGCTTTTTGACCTGACTTAACCTGAAATTTGGTGTTAATCTGGCCTATTCTGACCTTAAAATGCGGTGGTCAAAACCCTTTTCCTTAACATTAAATGTGATGTCTACGTAGGAGTAGCAGTTACATTAAATTAAAAGCTAAAAATAAGTTTAAATATTAAGAGTAAGAGTTTTAAATAATATCAGGAAAATGTAAGGAAATTATTGCTTTTAAAGCCTATTTGAGCAAAATAAAATTAATTTTAACTCTATGCATAACCTAAATGCACGCGATATACAAAATCCTTTAAATATTTTCAGACTTCGTTATTTATAGTTATCTCTTTGATTTCAAAAATTTTGAATGTTTTGATAATTTTGCGTTATATTTTTAATTTGTCCCTAATTAATTTAGATGAGTAACTTTTAAATAATTTATACAAAACTTTCAAGATTATGTTAATGATTGACATGAATCCCTTGAAGCACATGAATTCTTAAAATTAGTAAATAGTTAAAATATTATAATAATCAAATTTATATATGTCAAATAAGTGCATTTTAGGTTATAAGTCACAAATTCCCCATATTTATTAACCAAACGCTTCTTCGTTTAAAAAACGATAAAGAAAACCTGATTTTTTGACCTGACAACCTGAAATCCAATGTTGATTTGTCTTGATCTAACCTGTTTTTAATTATGGGGTGATGAAAAGACTGTGAAATATCTTCAATTTTTCCAATTAACATTACTTATCTAACATGTTAATACACAAACACTACATTTTATACAGAGGTAAAATTCCAACAAAGTCTAAGGTAATTGAAGGATAATAGATCTGCAAAAACTTTATTCTTTAAAATTTTAATTTGTGAGTGTTTTTATTTCATCGTAACTCTTCTACTCCGAAGACGCTATTTTAAACGGATTGCACGCTTTATTGGGATAAATAGTTTCTATGCTTTTATTGAGATTTTAGCTTATTTTCGTATCACAAACTGTATTTACACAGGGGCTTTTTTAATTTATAATATAATTTAAAATAACCATATCTCCTTTATTTTTAATTCCCATATAATTTCAAAGAGTATCTCGTAACATAAAAATTTCCTTGTATAGTCAAAACTTGGTGATTATTAATATGATTGTTGTTTTTTTATGTTTTTTTTTATTCCCAAACTCTTTGCATAACTTAAGGTATACGATTCATTATTATAAAATTCACACATTTTATATAATTACATTGATTACTAAAATTTTAAGTTTTTAGTAAATTTATTTAGAAGTCATAATTTTAGACGTTTGGTGTAAAATCAAAGTTTTTAAAATGTGAAAAAAAAATTTTGCATGTCAAACAGGTGCATTTTAGGTCAATAACCTCAAAATGGCCATAAATAATTTAACATGTTTTTCTTTAGAAAACGACCCAAAACAAATTTTTTTTGGTCTTAGCTAAAGATATTTATCTGAACTAACCTAAAATGATGAACCTTTAAATAGGGTTGTTCAACCTCTTTCTCTAACATTTTGGCATTAAATATACATTTATTTAGCAGTTATGTAACTGTTAAACAGTTGTAACTGTTTATTAATATTTTTACATTTTTTTATTTTTTTTAACTCATCATGATATTAAGAGATTAATTTATCCAATTTGACTGTCCTGAGAATGACCAGATGACACAAATAATTTCTAAAATAATTCATTTTAGAAATTTTAGATCAACATAGCAGATTTTAAGCCGTTGTTAAGATGAGAGTAGCCAACGAAAATAATAAATTCACTAATTTTTTACTTTAAAATTAGTAACTTTGCGATAAACTTGTTATTGCGTTAAAACCAATGTAAAAACAAATCCAACTTTCTCACTGATTTTTTTTGGTAAAAATTTTGAAATCTTGGCTTTAATAAATATGTTAATGTACTTCAAGGTATTAAAGAAAAAAATACAGGTTTTCAGTGATTTCTGAGTTATAAGTCTTTAAAGTCACTAATAAGATAAATAAACCGTTCTGAAAAAAAAATTGTAAAGAAATTATTTAAAATTTTAATATGTTGTCTTATACGTTTTACTATGACATTCTGACTGAAAGTAAAAATATCATTATTTATATTTTTTGTAAATCATCAAAAGGTCGATATTAACATCAGCCGATTTTTATTTAATAATAAAAAAAAAGTTTTTTAATATTTATCTTAATATAGACCCTTAATATGTATACTTTTTACATATTTCATAACGGAAAATGCGTAAAAGAAAATTGTTTCCTTGAAATTTCAGCTATAAATTATTTTAAAAAAATTAAAAAGATATAAAAGCGATATTTTCCTTACTAACTAAATTCAATGTAATTTGATTCATTATTTATAGTTTGACATAGCTATAAACCCGATTTTGTTAAATATCTTGATGATTACTAGAGAAAACTACTAAATATTACTACTACTAAATAATAGAAACGTCATAATTAACAACAAGTGATTATTACAATTTTTATTATACTTGAATTTTAAAAACAATTTTTGATTCTCTCAATAATAATTATAATCGATTGTAATTTTAGGATGCATAATTTAAATGGATATGTCGCACGGTATTTTTTTGAAATTTAAAGAGTTTAAGAAAAAAAGGTGGAAAGAGCATATTCCTATTATTAATCAATTTAAGCCAATAGATGAGTCATGTGATGCATTCACATATTAATTTCTTTTTTAGTTTTTAAACAAAATATTACTTCTAAAAAATAGACATAATTTTACAAAATATTTAGTACATTCCAATTTCTATCCCATAGATATTAAACCAATATTTTGAATGCTTGTCATTTTTGACGAATGAGGGAGTTATATAAACGGAAAATATGTCATTCATCTCATATCTTTGTTACTCTATATCTTTCCATTTCTTTAGTAGCTTAACAATTAACTTTAATTATGAATATTTAGTATAGCAAAAATTATGAATATTCTTTATTTGGAGAGCTTTTCGTAACTAAATCCATAGTCCAAATGAAATCGTAAATAGTTCCATGTCAATCGCTTGCTTCAGAATCCAGGATATTTTACCAAAAGACATTTATGGGCATGACCTCTTGATTGTCTTAATGTAACTTGTCAAGAAAACATTTATAGAAATATATGAACTATCTGTAAGTTTTGCAATAAGCGTTTCTCGTAACTAGTCCAAGGAAATCCATAAGAGATTCATAAGAGATCTGGTAAACAACGTTGGCAGATTAACGTAAACCTTGACCATGGGGGCTAGTTCATGGATTTAGTATTTTATAAATGAAAGAAGATAAGTTTATTATTGATTTTACATAAATAAACTGAAACCAAAAAACATTTTTATTGAAATGAGTTCATTTTAATTAAAACACAATTTAAACTAATAAACACATAATTAAATTTGAAATTTGTCATCAAGGAAATCTATAATTAATAGGAGGCCAGGCCAATGATTTAATGGTCAAAAAATACCTATTACACATGTATTGGAGTTAATGAGTACATTATTGACTTTGAATTTCACAAATAATGTAAAATAAAAAAAATATTTAAATTAGGTCACTTATTTAATTTAATTAAAACATGATTTAAGCCAGTAAACACATAATTAAATCAATATTTATATTATATCAAGGGAGTCTACAATTAATAGTAGGAAGCCATGAATTTACTACTCAAATAACACCTATTATTTAACTTATAGGAAATAATAAGCACATTATTGAGTTTGGCTGTACATAAATAATGTGAAACCAATTGAATTAGTTTTCTGTGATTAATTTTACTTGAAAACTTAGTTTTCATGACAACAAACAATAACTGTATACAAAACCACCATCAGCAAACAAAAATCGTGTTAACACAAGATGAAACTGAAAATTAACACATTAACATTGACCCAAAAACGATGGCACTTTATTATAGACTTTCGCCTACGAATTATCTATACAGTAGTTTCGTAACGTTCATATGCAAGCAATAATAGTTTTCTTACAATAAATAATCAAGTTATTAAAGGCCCACGTATGGCGATTCTTCACAGAAATTGAGAAATCTCCTCGAATATTTCTTTTAATATCCCTTTCACGCTAGTTTCGCGATTTCTGTAATAACGCCATAATAACGGGGTAAGTGTGTCAAGGTAACAACCAGTTTCGTAAATATGGAAAATGTGCATTGTATGCATTTTCTTGTTTTAAAGAACGTTTTAATTAGAGATTAAAGATAAGCGGCTAGTCGTGTTCAATTAAGTTATGCCAATCGGTTTAGATTGTATATTGATTTTAATTTAAGCTAAATTTTATAATGGGATAATTCTTAGGATTATGCAGTTGGTATGGAGACAAAGTTTATGTTTTTTTCTAACCTCTAACTGCCAAAATAAAAAAAAACTCTCTAAGTTTTTTTTATTTTAGCAGGTTTTGGTTTGAGCGCCTACGTATTTTACCCTGTAACCCATTTAAAAAAATAAATATATATAGTAGTAATTTAGTATGAAGCTTGAGATAAGCCTAACGTAAGAAGTGATCAGCAGAAAAAATTGATTTTCTAAAACTCTTGATCTCATAGTTCGGGTAACATAACTGGTGTTAAATTGTAATTTCGGTTTTAATGTCATTTTCAAGAAACTCTCTAACACTAAGCGTTGTCTATCTCTGAGCTCTTTTAACAGTATTTTGCCTAAAGACTCATGTCTGTGACTCCGTTCTTAACAACATCCTATTCTCTAGATATATTCTAAAACATCGTGCAAATTCTTATTGTGAATTTTTTCCAGATGAAAGCCTTAGGTTGGATCAATTAATTTCTTCTGGATTTAAGAATGATTGTAGAAAATTCTTTAAAGAAATTGAACTATATTTTCTAAAGTATAAAGTGTGTATCAAGTGTCACATGATATTTTATCTTTAAGAAGCTTTGGTGTCCATTGTTAAACCTAGAAGATTATTTTGCAAATTGTTTAAAGTTTTTTTTTGCAAATAAACGAAGATATTCAAGGGCTCGATAAATCTAAAAAATATTTAAGTTTAAAGGAGACCATAGATATAGATTAAGAAGAGATCATTGCATATACACAGGCTTTAGTACTATGCAGTAGCAACTGACAAATCTCCTGAAATAGACCTTAAGGTAGAGCTTTTTAGAAGAAATATAAATTTTTACACTTAAAATCCTTGAAAAGTTGATTACAGAATTATAGTAAAAGCTTTGCCATTAAACTAGTAAAGCTTCACTAAGTATTTACAATAGTATACATAAACTATAGAACTATTTGCAGGATAAGACTAAAATGAAGCAAAAGGATATTTCACTCTAATTCAGACAAATCAAAGAAATTTAAAGACTTGTTCCAGATAATTTTGAATACAGAGAGATTTAAAAAAGTAGATGATAGCATTTAAAAACTAAATTCAGCCTAAAAGCACACCCTTTGATATCCGGATCAACCTGGTAGAAATAAATAGTAAAATGGAGAAAATAGGATTCTAATTAATATGGAGCATTCTTAATAAACAGGTTGTAGAGATCCTATAGTAGCATTTTCTAAAAAAAAACTTGTGCAAATTTACCGTCAATACAAATATATTCACCTACGGTTATACTTTTTAATCAGAATAAATTAGGAATGGATGTAATAATAAACCGTTAATCATATCCAATTAAGTTATGCATTTACATCAGTTTATTACTTGACCATGTAGTTCTAGCAAAATATATTCAGAAAATGTGTTGCAAACTATGGCAACGGAGCATAAGCACGTGGCTTTGTCTATAAACATATCGACCAGTGGCTATGAGCGTCATATTCACTTCCACGAAAAGCGGACGACTTCGATCCAACACTAAATGCTCAAGTTAGAAGGAAATGGAACGAAAACAACTCGATCGATCTTTCTCTTTCTATTTGCGCTAGTTCTTTGTTTGGGTTCAGCTTCTTGCCCGACGAGAAGAAAAAAGATAAAAGAGAGTTCCTGCATTTTGCTCGATGGTCGGGTTATATGATGTAAAGTCTCTTTTTTTACGGTTTTAATGGCGACGATGAAAAGGTATTTATTTTGTTGTTTGCTTAGGGCAACGCTCTAAAACTTGATGTTTTTTGGGTAAAAGCTCTTTTGTACACGGGAGGTATAGCAATGTTTAGACAAATAAATATTAGAGATTTTTGATAACAAAATTAAAGAGCACTTTTAAAGAGCAATTTTTGCACATTGTATGACATTTTCGGCCAACCAATTCTCGTTGGTATATTTGTCGATGTCTTTATTTCTTAAATTTAGCACTGCGTTTCAGTTAGGAAGTATCTCCAGCCGTTATCAAGGGTAAACTAACAACAACAACTACTCTACAGGCTTATACGAGTATACTAGACATGACTAGTTGATGTTTCGTCATGCATAAAGCGCATTAGATCTTGCAGTTGGCTGAAGATTCCCTGATTTTCCATGATGGAAGTTGCTTTCAGGAATCTTCTTTTCCTCCAATGTTGTTTCTACATATGGCGTCGCCTACATATGATTTTCCACATTTACAGAGAATTTGGTATATACAGTTCTTGGTGTCCAGTAAGCCATCTGGCTTGGTCTTTGATAGTTAACGCCATATGGCATACTATACGCTTTGAAGTAAAGGCAGTATTGTATTTAACTTGATTTTCTCCGAAGTTCCCTTATGTAAATAATACAATAAAAATAAAACTACAAATACTATAAAAATATATATAAATAAAATTATAAATCCTAAAATGCTCAAAAAAGAAATGATTGTGCGGCCGATCATCAGCTCCAGTGATTCGCAAACTCACCAAATTTGCCAAATCCATATTGAGCATTATCCAGCCGCTACAACGGAACACAGGCCCGCTTGTACGAAATTCACCTCTTTTTGTCGAACTTCTTCAGACCAGTAACGTTAGACCTGTCGATAAGCTGGTAAGCTTTGATGTTGAGAGTCTTTATGCACATGTGCTCATCGAAAAATCCGTTATTTTCATCAAGGAAAAACTTAGATAGAACGCAACACTTACAGAACGCACTGGACTTCTACTAGAGGGCGTGATGGAGCTTTCGAAGGTTTGTCTTTGTAACTTCTAACTTGAATTCAAAGATAAGTTTTATACCCAGAAAAAAGAACTTTCAATAGGCTCGACGTTATCTCGAATGATGCCAAAACATATATATAGAGTGATCCAAGAAGCCTGTGCTTCATAAAGCAGGTTTCAATTATCTGGGTTCAACAGAGTATAAATTATTAAAACCCTGTATAGAAAAACAAGGAAGTAGAAAACATCACAAATCAGAACGGGTTTGCCAGCAAACTAATAAAGACAGCTATTAGAAAAGTAGCAGAGATAACAAGGAAAGAGTTACGGCAACTGGAGGATAACAATTTTAAGAAGGGAACTTTATAGCAAATCAGAATTGCCAAAAATTTGTGGAATTTAATTGATTGAATAGTTTTCTCCTCGATCTAAGAAAAATAAAAATAAAGTCTTTACTAAATAGCATTTATTTATCAAAAATATAGTTAAGCTGCAATGCAATCTCTTTTTCTGGTACAACATGAACTTGAATGTAAACAGGATACTTTAATTGTTAGTCTTCCTAGATTAAATTAAAAGGAAAAGTGATATTTTTAAAATATAATTTCTAGTTTCTTTTTGTGTGTCTTTATAAACCTAAGTTACTAAAAATCACCAAAAAATAACTATTTTATTAATATTAAAATATTTAAGCCACTATTAAGCATATCGTCAAAAGAAGAATTATGATAAAATATGAGAAGACCTATAGGAATTACCGTAATATGCAACTTTAAAAAATGTCCATGTTTTGAAACTCAAAACTGATCTTCAAAAGTGCCAGACGCAAAAACGCATCTATAGTTTTATCATGATCGCCTTCCAAACTTTATATATTTTTTTTTAGATAAATTCCCTCGAGAAAACATAATTGCTGAAGGTCGATTTTGAAGTCTTATATGAAAAAAATCAAAATACCAGCTTCTCGTATGAAAAATTATATTACAGATTATCAAATTTAATTTCTGTTTTTTTTTGGATGTTTTTGTGAATTTAATTCACCAAAAATTATTAAAAATATATATTTTATTAAAATTAAAAAAATCAGACCAGTATCAAGAAAATCACGAAAATATCAGACTTATGATAAAACGTGAGAAGGCCTATAGGAATTACAGTAATATGCAACTTACCAAAATGTCTATTTTTTAACCCAAAACTGTTCTTTAAAAGTACAAGATCTTGGAAACTAGCAGTAATGATCCAAATTGCATTTAACACAACAAGGATATGCAATAACCGTTGGAGTTATTTAACATATAGTTTTTTTAATATCGTCTTTTAAAATTGACTTTTGCGTTAAAATGCTAAAAGTCAATTTGATGTGATGTGATTTGATCAAAAAATGCTAGAAATCTTATATGAAAAAATCACTTCAGGCACAGCTTGTTTTTAATGTTAAAATTATTTTCTCACAATACTCTTATTAAATTACAAATTTAATTGATAATTTTTTCTATTTGTGGTATTGTTTTATTAGGCTCTTCATTTACGTGCATTTACAGTATTTATGTATGATAAATCTGATGATGCATCAGTATATGTGACTTATATGTCAACATTAATTTTGCAAACTATATCCAAAATTAAACTACAGGAAAACTTAATATATTTTTTAATAAAATAAATAGAACATCGACAACAATGTAAAGCAAAACGCATATACGTCAAGCGGGGTAATAAATTTTCTGGTTAAATTATTGTGGAGCTGCAAACGCTTTTTGTATCTTTTTGGTATTAGGCAGTAAATTAAAGAGGTCGGGTCCCCCCGGTGACATTTATAGCTTGACGGCCAGCTGACTTCTATATGTCGGGAGAGCATGACATTTCGGTCTGATTCTCCGGTATTGTCTGACTAATAATCCGGGATTTGAGGCAAAGAAATTATTAAAAGACCCCGTTTGTCTGGGCTTTGTTAGTAATTTTTACATCGTGGTTGATTACCATATATACGGGATCTCTAATCCCAAAAGAATGTTGGTGGGCTTGATTTATATAGTCGACGTTGTATTAGTTTCATCAAAAAGTAAAAAATCATACTTTTTTATTCTTTTTGCAACTCTCGCGAAACTCTAAAATATATACAAAGGCCACCAGGAGCAAGGACAAAGGAATCGGTCGATTTTCGCCCTTACGCTCGCTCTACATTACACCGAATAGAGCGCGGCTCTAGTTTCGGCACGCTGTTGCCGCCTGTTTAATGTTTTGATTCTGCTCGAATTGATAAATTGCAAATCAATAGTATATATAAAACTTGCATTGTTGCATTATCTATTATATTTAAACTACATTATATAAATTAAAATATATTTTTTGCTAATAATATTTTTCTTTTCAGAACATAACGACAGTGGTGTTCCAGTGCACATTTCGAGGTTGCAAAGCATCTAACGGTTCCTGTGAAGAGATTGAAAAGCACGTTCGTACAGAACATAAGTAAGTGTGTTATTTTTTTATGATTTTTTTAAAACTTATAAATTTTATTGCTTTTGGATTTCGTTAATTTGGGCTACCAAATATATAATAAATAGAATATTTTAAAATTATTTATATGATAAAACATATAATACACTTTAAATACGAGTTTAATGAACCTTAGATTAGTCAAAAAGTGAATAATTAGCTATTAGAGGAATTAAGGGTTACGGGCCTTTTACATGTTACCATTAAAATATTGTGAAATATTAATAAAATTCGCTTGATTGCTAGTATTTAAATATATGTTTAATAAAATATAAATTTCAAAAATGTAGTAAAAGACCATTAGTTTTTTTATTAAGCTTAAAATTTAGAAATAAGATTTTAAAGAATGTTAATATTCTGGGACCTTATGATTACTTAAAATCAGTTCCCTGGCTGGTTTGATTTACATAATATTGATTATAATGTCAAATATTTTAATCGTAATAATAACTTTGGCTTTTGTTTGTTCCTATAAAGTTAAAAAAATTAAAGAAAAAAAATCGTCTTATAACAATATCTTGATAATAGAAAGAGTAAAATATTCTGAACAATATTTTAAAAATTGAGAGGTAAAAGTTCAAAGATTAAAGGTTTAAAGTTAAATAAGGTAGTTCTAGATTAGTAATCCTGATTTAGATAATTTTGGTTAGTTAGTAGGTAAAAACCAGTTACTGGCGCATATTCTGCGAGGTTTTAATTGTCTTAAAAACTGCAGTTTCTAAGTATTTAACTCAAATAAAACTAAAGCTGTTAGTTCTGAGGCAATACATATATTTTTTTAAATACTATGATGTCGTTTTGTTTTAAAATATAATTGTCATCTAATAAATTATTGTATAGCAAATTCTGTATTTCGTTCTGAATGGAAACTGTCTGATATTGTGCCAACTTCGAAAACTAATATTGTTAAGTGATTCAATGACTTAAGGCCAAATGTTCATTCTTCTTCAAAATTGTCCAAGATTATTGAACGAGCACTAAAAAATCAAATTGTAGACTACGTAAAGTCTGAAAGGCTGATTGCAAAGTATGCAGAATACACTCAAATTTATTGCTCTTTCTCGCCCTTTCTACTAACTCATAGTTGTCATTTTGTTAGTGTAATTGTAAGCACGCTATCCAAAATTTTTAATGAATAAGCTCTTTACTTGAATTGAAGTATATCCTTGAAATCCTCTAAGGATTTCAAAAATATTTTCTTAAATGTATTGCTACCAGACAGGTAAATTTAAAGCAGAGAAGTTTCATTTACATATGTGTATTGTATAATAAAACAATACAGTTAAACTCTCCTAAATATGTGTTTCAAAAATGAATTTCAGGACCGATGTTAACACACTTAATTTGCAATTCAATAGGATCATTGTACCTAGACATCATCCTGCAAAATTTTACCCTCTGCCCTTCGAGTCTGCTCTATATCAGCTTTTCGTAACCAATTTAAAAATGACGTCGCGTTTTTGCCCTAATTTTCTTAAATTAGTAGATCATTAATCCAATAATTATATTTTGTGTCCATACATTATCTTGTTTTATTAAAGGTTATAAAGATTTATTTTTTTTATTTATAGTTTTGGGATTTGTTAATTTAAAATTGGTTTTTCTGGTTGCTGTATTTTACAAAATAGGGTTATTTTAAACTTCTGACTTACTACGTATATACGATTATAGTAAATTTTGGCAGTGCAAAATGTTTTATCATATAATTGTAAACAATCATTTGTTACACATTAAGTTGTGGATTTTTTACCGCACTGTATAAACTTTTGGATAGAAAAAACCCATTAGCAAGAAATATGAAGAATTTTAATACATCATGTAAATATTTGGATAAGTAGAGATACAAGAATGATACATTTTTTAATTAAGATTAAAAAAAAAATAAAAACCGTTTTCTCTGTGTTTCTGTTTTTTAGATTTTTTAAAATGTTTAAACGTGTGTTACTTATTCTTAGTAATACCGGCGTTTTTGGAATTAATTGATCATAATTATTTTTATTTAGATTTAATTAATTTTTATCAGTAAGAGTTTGGTCGAAAACTAAAAAAAACATTTTCAAATTTAAAAATGTACCTCTAATTAATAAAAAATAAAATAAATAATTATTCAAAATAGTCTCAATAGGTATGAGTTTAGTTAAGTTTAAGTTTAAGCAAGCTTTTAAATATATTTTTTTATGTTTCTTACTTTATATTCATAAAGTTTTTTTTTAAAGTTGCAAATTTAAAGAGCATGAAAAAAAATATAAGTAGACAAAAAATGTGGCACTCTCGTTATTTGACTTTACCTTAGATGTGAATAAACTAATTTCGCTTATTGCTTTTTAGTTTAATTTTAAATTATCATGGAAACCTTTTTCTTTTTGATATTTTTTTAAAGCAATTTTGAACTAGCTTTAGCCCTTCTAGGCAATATTGAAGGAATTTAATAAATTTGAGACCTGTGACTTGGAGTTTGTTTTCATTACTATTTAATATTGAAAGTAATTTATAGGTTCCTTTCGAAAAGAAGTTTTTTATTGTAAAAAGTGAAACATTTGGTTTTTAAATTATACATTTTTTAGCTTTTTAATTTTAATATTTGATTATTATGTTGTTTCTTATTTTTGTATGTAATATAATTGAATCTATGTTAAAATGATAGGACAAACTTAAAAAGGCTTCAAGTTGACCTGAAAAGAAAGACCTGTTAGTCTGAAAACACGAAAAAATTAAAATTTTTCTTTAACCTATAAAATAACGGCATAAAAAATATTCTTAATAGCCTGGGATAAAAGAAGAAATATCTCTAAAAACATAGACGAAAATAACTTTTTGTTAGATGAAGTTTTAGACACCTAAATTAAAATGATAAACCACTGTAAATGCCTAAAAAGTATCAAAAATTATTTATGAATGTATGAAAATAAAATGATATCATTCCTAAATTACATATAAATGACGTGACAGGCCTGAAAGCCATAAAAAAGCGCAAAGTGTTGGAAAAATTGTTGTTGTCAAATGCCTCAAAAATTACTTCAAAATAAGACTGAAAAACGTAAAAAAATATCTTTAATTTCTGAAAAACAAAATATTACGTTAAATGCATGAAATATTAGGTACATAAAAAATTAGCTCAAATTTGTAAAAGGTATAAAAGATTATTTTAAATTCATGGAAAACATTGAATGCCTGAAATCAAATAAAAGTTTTCTATAAAAGCCTGGATCAGAAATTATTTTTATTTCGTACAAGATATAAAATTACGCCAATAACTGAAAAATATAGAAAATTACTTCAAAAGACTGGAAATTTAAAAAAAATTATTTTAATTACTATAAAGAAAAAATAAAAAAGTGATATCAAATGCCTGGAATAAAAATTACTTTAAATGCCTAAAGTAATATTGGAAGACATTAATTCCTGGATGACCTTTAATATTCAGATCCAATTCTTCAGAAACCTGTCTTTTAGACATTTACTGGAACGAGTTCGAAGTTAACAGAAAAAAAAACAAACTCCCAAAAATCCGTTTTTTTTTTCTAAAATTCTTAGAGCAAAATAAAAGAGGCCCGAATCCTCACTTGTTTGTGGCCGCTAATACTTATAGAGATAGAAACAGATTTTGCAGACGATTATCTTGTTGACTGTTTACATAATCATTAATGATACCATCTATTCCCACTTTCCTCAGTGTTTTACTTTATCATTAATCCCTCCCTAGATTGACTGTTTTTATGCCCTTCTAAATTTAAGATTTGTGAGAGTAGCCAGATTATTTTGTATATGGTACTATTGTCACATATTTCTGAGGTAAATTGTAACTATCCTGGGCATTTATATATGTTAAAAAATCATTCACAAACTAACGGTTTATTGTAGCTGATAAATTAATGTTTTTTTAAGCTAAGGGCCTAAAATACGATTCTTTAAAAAAAGGTAAACTTCGAGACAATTGACATAATTAAAAACACTAAAACGAAAACATATTAGCACAAAATAACATATAAACACCATGCAACAATATATTTATGCGCTACCATAACGATTTGTTTACACATAATGCTACATCCCAAAATTAAAACGGCCTTCTAAACCACATATAAAATCTCATCTTGGCATATTAAATATATACACGAGAGAAAAAAAAAATGATACACGGACCTAACACAACACAGCCAAACATGTTGGCACGCCTATGCCTACAGTTAAAATAGCTCAAACAAACCCCAAGGCTAAACGGTAGCACCAGAAAGCCAGTAAAAGTTGCGTAATTTATAAACAATTTTTTCGTGTCTATAAACAAATTCGAAACGGTAGTAGACAGCAATGCGCGCCAGATGCGATAAATTAGGTTGGCGGCATTGTTAATGAGTCTATGTAATATTTAGATAAAAATTGCCATTGTTGTATATAGGGTGCTTACTGACTATTAATAGTAGCAACTTTAAAGGGTGAGTTTACGTAATTTTAAGACTAAAAGTTCAAATGTCTTGTTTCTCGAGTCCAAAAAAATGTATTATATTTTATTAGCAAAAAAAATTTTTAAAAATTTAATCCTGCATATATTCCGAAACCTAAAACATCTTAATAATTCCCTGATAATAGTGAAATGCTTACAAAATATATCATATTTGAGCAGGGAATTAATTTTTTTTTATTGTACTACCAAATGGTAATACTACCATGTTTATTGATTTATTAAATTAAAAAATTACATATATTTCAAAGTAAATTTTTTAATGGAAATAAATAAATAGTTTATTAACACCTAGGTATAAGACATACACTTATATGCATCATTAAGTAGATATCCTTATTAAATTTAGTAGTCTTAAATTTAATTACCTTTATTACTTAACCTAAGATTTAAAATATGATCATAAATATCATGTACCAGGGCATTTCTTTGGTGCTCACCAAGAACGCTTAAATATTTTTTTTCAGCAGTAGTGTATTAATTAAATATTTTATTATTATTATTATAATTGTAAGCAAAGGACTAAAAAACGCATCAAAATTAGCGTAAACATATTTATTACAAATTGCTTCCTCTTTTTTTTATATCCTTTTATAATTTCTAGGTAATTTGTAATTTATTCAGTAATATAACAAATATTTTTATATGGTAATTTAGATTATGGATGTAGTGGTGTGTAAAAAACATTTTTTTAATTTTCTTCTTCTGCGTGGATCACCTAGAATTTATGTATGTCTATTGTAGCTTATTCATTTAAAATAGGAACCCCAAACTCGTATAAGTGAAGTCTGGTATAAAATTGGTTGTGGCTTTAAATCTTAAACTAATCGTTTAGACTAATAAAAATATAATAAATAAAATATAGTAGAAATATACAATAATAATACAATATAATAACATTTAAAAGAATTAAAAAATAAATATTGACATGTATTAATACTAGATAACAGATACTAAGACATATGCATTGGCACGACCATAATAAATAAAATAACATGAAAAAATAAGTTAAAGGAAAATCAAAAATATACAAACACGGCTACAAAAAATATTTAAAAGATACATATTAATGTATTAACATTAAACAAATTCATTAATTTATTTACAAGGAAAGCGATTAAGTAAACCAATCTAAGAGAAATATAACAAAAACAAAATAATAAATTATTCTGAATTTCTTCGATGAAAACTGATATATTATTAAGCATGTTTATACGTCGACTTACATATATTGTAACATAGCAAAATAAAGATACTTTACACGTGTTTATAACGATTGAATAGAAATATTGTGGCAAAGAAACCTGAGGAACATGGATTTTGAAACCCATCACCAATGTACTGATTAGAAAATAATAATGAAAGCAAAATAGGCACATTATATTTATTTTTTGCCTATAACTTCAATATTAATATTTACATCGATCGTGTTCTAACAATTCATTAAGGTTAGTACTTGCAATGAAAAAAATCCACTGTCTTATGCAAAAAACTACCCAAATGAAGTTTCTACCGATTTTCCATGCTGATCCAATTAAGTTCATTCTTTAATTATTTATTTATTCATCTATTAGTATTAACAAGCAAAGTTTAAAACTTTTACAGTCAAGAAATAAAAAAAGCAAACACATACATAAAAAAAAAACACCGATGACTAAAAATTAGTTATGTCTAAAATTACTTAAAACTAACAATGCAACTAAAAATAACGCCCAACTCAAGGCATAAAACATGGGATCGCCAGGTCAATCCCGAATTCAGAATGACACCAAAGAAAGTTGCAACTTCATCCAGTCTGTTGACCATGACTACAATCTCTAAAAGAACAAATTCTCTTCTTGGTTTTGTTTTGATTCAAGCTTAATCGATATGATATAGCCCACTTCCTCTGGTTATTACATAACTGATCAGCTGTAATATCCAGACTTGGTAGGCTACTATTAGCAATCAATAATGTTGTGTCATGAGCACAAAGATGAAATACAAACCCAGAAGGTCAGCTGAGAAAATCATTGACATACACAAAAAAAAAGAATGGGCCTAAAAACAGAGCCCTGCGGCACGCCATGTATCATCAGAAAAGTCTGGTACCTACCACTCTTAAAATGAACATATTGACTCCTGCCTGTTAAGTACGACTGAAGTAACTTTGTACTTAAATTGTCTAATCCATATTAGACAAGCTTTGGAGGAAGTATAATATGCTCAATACAATTAAAAGCTTTTGACAAGTCCTAAGATGTTTTCTGAAAGTGGAAACTGTTCTCTAAATCCTCCAGAATCGTGTCACTCAGGTCCCTTATCAATTTTTAAGAAATATGATTATGGCCATTTAGGTCAAAAATATTATGACACAATACAAAATGATTTTTGCATAACTTAAATTTCCTTTTGTTTCGATATAACTAAGTCAAGGAAAATAAATTAAATCACAATAGGAATCTGAACAATACTAACGATTCATACATTTTCGATACGATTCATACTGAAATTTATAATTAGAGCTTAATGATTGGCAACTTAACTTACTTACTTACTAACTTACAACTTAACTTACGCACTACATGAATATACTTCGGACAAACATTATTTAAACTTACCTTAATATTGCTTTTTAAAAACTCACACTTCTATTTAATTGGAAACGACATAATATTAGACTTTGCTTAAAAGCTACGTGCTCAATGAGTTCAAAGTCCTGATTAAGGATGATACTACAGTACTCCTTATTAAAAATTCAACTGTTGTGAGTTATAGAGGAGAGTCGAGATGATGAACATTAAGGGACAGAAAATGGATGATTGAAAAATGCTAGATAATAAGTTAATTTTCTTCGAGACTTTTAATATTATGCTTTGAGACCTGTAATAAAGACGTAACCAACTTCATCGCTTAGAGGGATTTCTAATGACTTGTAACAATCTAGCTTTAAAAATATCATTACTTATTTTAGCTGGAGTAATTCACGTACTAAAACTACGCCTTGCTAAAACCCACACTGTCTAACAGGGAGTATTTTATTAATTTGTAGTTCTAAATCTATGCTGTAAGATACCTCAGACTGAGTCGACGATATAGATCTGAAAGTTGTATTTTTCCACCTATTTTTTATTACTTTATTTTATCATCTGAAAATTGTGTTTATTTAATTACATACAACAAACATCTATTACGGGCAATAAAGACAAATTAACAGCTTAAAGGTTCGTTTGTGATACTTTTTACATCAGTATCTTCATTTTATGTATTACTCAGTTGCTGCTTTAGTTTTACTAAAAAAGGATCTTTAATTAGGACTTAAATATGCATTAATAATGCCTTATTATGTATTTAATCTTAAACTAACTCTTTAAACATTAACGGTTTTTATTTATATTATATGAATGTAGAAGTGACAAAATTATACATTCCAATACAAGTTTTAGTGCGTATTCTACCAACAAAATTTATAGAAACTTACTACGCAGAAATAATCAACAATGAATACACACGAGAAAAAATCAAGGTTATTAATATTAGCCTTGAATAGTTTAAAACAATTCCGGTACCAATTAATTTATTGTTGCAGGCGTTTTAATGAGAAAGTACCATGGGTGCATTTGTACCGAAGCTGTAGGGTTAAAGAACAATTTTTTTGGACATTTGGAAGTAACTAACCGAGGTGTGGCACCACTGCACTACACACAATCGTTGTCGACCCTGAACATCCGAAAATAAATTCCGTTAGTCGTTTTTTTTTTCAATTACCCGTTAAGTAACCGACGCGACGTAATAATAATTTTTGGCTGTTTTGCAATTCCGGAATTTAGTATGCGATACAGGACAGTAGGACTTTATTGCTTTCACCTTGCATTTAATGGCGTCATTTTGTCAATTTTGTTTCTTGTTCCTTTATATATTGCTCGGTTGTTGTTGATGTTTTTTTTATAAAATGTCGTAAAGGTGGATTAGTCTTAAAGGTCACTTGGACTTGAGGTAAAATTGGTCAAATCATATTGTTGTAGTCAAAAGAATTGTTGGCTTAATGTTAGTTAAAGTTATTTTTTCGAAATAAGTATTCTCATTTAACAATAATTTTAAAGAAGTTGTAAACAAAACTCTCACGGTGGCTCTGCGGTGAGATAACTAAACTCTTTTAGACCTACTTTACGTATTTTAATTTTTATAAATAGACTTTTTCAATAATAGATGATATCAAATTCATCAAACTAATATTTTTATTTAAACGAAGTATTTATTTCTTTCAAGCTTTAGAAATAAAATTTGCAGTGAATTAAAGCTCAAGTCACCTCTTCCAGATAATTTAAGTTGTCTTTAAACTTTTGAAAGTATACATATCTTTTTTGTTTATTACAATCAGTTAAAACAATTTTTTTATGTTTTTTGTTTAAGCTTTTTAGTTATTAGGTATTACTTTCAATTTCTTTATAGCAGAGTTTTCTTATTTCCATTAATTCAACTACCTGGATTTTATTTAAAAATAAAGTCGTTCAAACCCCAATAAATATAAGAAGTTTTCTGAAATCCTTTCAATAAATCTCGATTGAATTTTAAATGAGTATGAAAGTTTTAATAAGTAATAATTTATATTAAGCATATTAAAAATGGGTACTATAAGAAAAAGTTTAATAGGCGTTTCTTAAAAAAAGTAATAATTATAAATTATTTTTGTTAATTTTATAAGGGTTTACACTTACATGTCATTATTTAAATGTGTGTGATAAAAATGTAGAAATAAAATTCTACTGTATAATTATTATTTGTGCATAACTTAAATGGCTATGACACTCAATATTCTGTTAGATTCGCGCAATACTTGCAATACGATATTAATGAAAAGGCTTGTGACCTATAAATACACTTTTTGACGAGTTTTTTTGGGCTGTTGGGGAAATCTTAATTTTGTAGAAGGGTTGGGAATCACTAGTTTAACACGTTAGCTGATGCACAATCGCTTTTTTCTTTCTACTCTTTCTATTTTCTTGGTTCATCTTTTTTCATGGGGATATGCATATTTTTAAGTAAATGGAGTTAAATAAATAAAGGATTTCTATATGAAAAAATTTTTTTTAAAAATCCTAAATATGCTCACTGGTTTCATTTCTAAGCTTCTGCAGGGCAAGGCAATCAGAAAACTAAAGAAGGACATAGAAAAAATGAAAAAGTATTAGACTGATCTAATAATACCTAAATACATTAAAAAAAAATAAAATTTACATAAAGGAAGGCTAGGTATGTGATATAACTTGCTGGTTTTCACTGGTTTTCACAAAATTGACCTTTGCCAGTAAAGGTTTGTACAGAGCCTGTAAAAGAAGCCTCACTAAGAAAACCTAATATAGTTTTAGTACTTAATTACATGACATACTTATGTACATTAATTACACAATATACAAATATGAAAATAATATCTCAAGAAATTTATACAAATATTAAACGACCTTTAGCTTCTTTTATGCAGCGCCACTAAAATCAGCTTCCTGACTATAACAGCCAATTTTAAAAAAAAAATGATCTCAAATTCAAATATCAAGACAACATTTTGGGGATTTCTCAAATATCAGCTTCTTAGCTATAAAAGCAAATAAGTTACAGCAAATTTTGTTAATAAACAGTTATAATTGTTACTGTCTGGTCAAAATTTTGAGCATTTCTCAAAAACTTATGATTTTTTATAAAAATTATAAGAACACGAAATCAACCATTAATGTCTTAATACAGCGCCACTTAAATCACATAGACACATAATAACATAATTAAATCACATAATAACAAAAAATTTACACCAAATCTTGTTGTTTTTAAAGAAATATTTATGAAAATTATATATAATTACAATACTATGTTAATAAAAAGGTTTATGACCTATAAAGACACTTTTTAACAAGTTTCAGGATCTCTCAAAAACAT
Organism: Anthonomus grandis grandis; assembly: GCF_022605725.1. Classification (NCBI taxonomy): domain Eukaryota; kingdom Metazoa; phylum Arthropoda; class Insecta; order Coleoptera; family Curculionidae; genus Anthonomus; species Anthonomus grandis. The sequence continues at coordinate 14,971,096 of NC_065549.1, forward strand.
TATCACAAATTGTATTTATTCATCAACTAAACTTTTAACGTCCCGTAACTTATTATTAACTAATTACAGCAAATTCTGTTAAGAGGTAACTCCAATTAACCAAGACTTTCTGCGACACCTCTAGGAAAACTCTATTATGTAGACTCCCAATGTTTACCAATCTTCTGCCTCTAAGATGGCGGAGGAGGTACAAGCGTTGGACTGAGCTGTAGGCTTTGACGGATGTTCAGCATTTTCCGCGTGTCGTGGTCGAGTCAGTTTATTGATGTTCCAATATTAACAGTCAGCATGCTTGCAGCAATTCCCTTGTTTTTAGCCAAGAGACTTGGAATTCTTGTCTGTCCGAGGCGTGCTAAAGACGGAAAAAATATCACGGCTATATTTCTAATCGTTCTTTTATTTGCAGTGTCTCCGCTAAAGAAGAAGAATTCTACTACACCGAAATCGAACTATGCTGGGGACACACCAGCTCACCTCCCACTCGCTCACATCGCGACATGGCCCGTCCGCCCCACGAAGACCCCGACTACCAGCGCCAACTGGTGGGCACCATGCGCCAAAACCTCCTCTCCGGCCCCTCACCGATACCCCAGAGTCCTCACAAGTTACTGAAACTTTCACCACGTCCTCACAGCCCAAAGATGCCCAACTCGCCCCGTAGAGTACGCGGCGAGAACAAAAAGTGCAGAAAGATCTACGGAATGGATCAGAGGAGCCAGTGGTGCACCCAATGCAAATGGAAGAAAGCCTGTTCCAGATTCGGTGACTAAATTAAGAAATTTAAGAGTCAGAGACAATTAAGTGCGCCAATGTGTTCTACTACTACTTCGTTGTAAAACGGGCACGTTTGCCCTCGATCTCATTAAGTACAAGCTCAGTATTTGCCAGGAAGAAATATGGGATAAGGGTTTGTTTTTTTTGAGAGGGATGAAATAAGACCATATATTTTTTTTGGAAAGTTATCTGCAGGGAAGTGTAAGAGTTAAAAAGTCAATGTGATAAAGTCTGGCTGTGTTTATGACGTAAGGTAGGCATAGCGGACACTCTTACATCTTCTTGTCAGATTACCATTTGTAGAGTTTTAGGAGAGTTTGTGTTGGTTATTGTGCAATGTGGGTTACAGAGGTAAAATTATGGCCCAAGTAATAAAACAGGTTGGAATGGTTTTTTCTGTTTTATTAGAATATTTGTGCCACATCGTTTTATAAATAATTTATTACTCAAAAGAGATAATCATGGATCTTAATTATTTTTCTATTACATTTGGCAATAAGCAATGTTTAGATTAATAAAAACTTAAACAATGACAAAATTACTAGGTTTATTTGAAAAGTTTTCGTCCTTCTTAAAAAAAAAACAGATAATTCAAGCCGAATAAATATTTATTTCTCGACATAATCTCCACACAAGTCAATACATTTGATCAAACACTTTTCTCAACCTTTCAGGCCATCAGAAAAATAATCTTTAGGTAAACCTGAAAGATACAAGTTTACTGCCTCTTCCACCTTAGTATTTGACGCATATTTTCTCCCTCCGAGAAATTCTTTCAAGTTGTGGAATAAAAAAAAGTCACGCGGAGCTAGGTCTGGTGAGTACGGTGGATGTTAATGCAATTCGAACTTCAATTCTTCCAATTTCGCCATTGCGACCATGCACGTGTGGACTCGTGCGTTGTCTTTATGAAACAGCACCTTCTTCTTCGCCAATTGTGGTTTCTTCTTTGTTTGTTCGTTTTCTTCTTTGTTTGTTCGTTTTCTTCTTTGTTCGTTTCTTCTTGAGTTCCGCCTTCAATAGGTTCAATAACGTAGCATAATAGAGTCTATTATTGGTTTTCCCTTTTTGAAGGTAATCAACCATAGTTATACCACGGCTGTCCCAAAAAACTGTCGCTATTACTTTTCTGGCAAAAAGAACGACCTTTGCCTTCTTCGGAGCTGGTTTTCCCACCCCCATCCAGTGCAGTGACTGTTGTGTTGTCTCCGGAGTATGGTGATGGATCCATGTTTCGTCGATAGTAATTATTCGACGTAAAAACTAAACACCATTCCGATATCCCGCAAACCTCAGCAATTTCTTTAATAGTTAATCCTACTATTAAAGAATAAATATTACTATCCATAATGTAATGATAGTGTTAATACTACTATCCACTAAGCTGATGATATCGTCCGTGGAAACAGTTTTTGTACATCCAACTTTATCAACGCGCGATATTCGATTTTATCCATTTGTTTAAATAATTGTCAACTGTCAACTTTGAAAGGGTACCAGAGGTTTTGTATTGATCGAAATGACTTGAAATTTTTATGCCATACAATATATGTAAAGGCCATCTATCGGTAAGCGAGAGATCTTGAATACGTTGTATACGTTTTGCCGGTAAGGCCGGGAACTTTTCAAATGACCCTCGTATGTTTTTCCCACGTTTCAGTTTTCCATGAAGGCATTCTCAGACAAAAAGTTTTATTTAAGTTTTTGGAAAAAAGTGAGGAAGTTTGATAGTAGAGGTTAAAAGAAATGACAAAAATATTCTTTAGTTACGTTTGGTTTACAATCATTTGTTTAGTCATCAACAGGATACTAAAATTGAGGTCTTGGATATAAAGATGAACGATTTTTAAAGATAAATCATGTTTTTATTTTAATTTTCCAATGTAATTAAAGCTTTTAACCTTAAATAATTAAAGTACCAAAAGGCGGATCTTTTTTAATTTTTATTTTTTTCATTGTAGTAGTTAGTAAGTTTATTTTTTCCAGGCAGTTGAAGTTATTTCGCATTTGATCCAGCTTTTGGATGTCTTTTATTTTCTGTCTATAAGAACTAAGAAATGATCCTTAACTGCCTAGACGAGACTAAATTTATTTTAACTGTCTTTAAAAGTAAAAGAACTTAAAAGAAATGAGTCTGACGATGATGACTGAAACTCTCAAGGTTTGAAAAAAATAAAAAAAGCTCTATTTTCGTGCCTGGAACTATTAAAAAAAAAGACTTTCAACTCCGTGGAAATCCTGACGAAACAAAGCTTTTAGAAAAAGATCTTATGACCTACAAGGAAATTTCAAATCAAGATCTAACTAATTTCTTTAGGCGGACGATTTTAACGGAGATGATCTCAATTGTCTGGACGAAATTTAACTTCAAACGAAAGATGAAACTTTAACTGCCTGAAGAAAACAAAAGAGGTGTTTTAGTGTAATTGACGCCTGAAATAATTTCATATTCATTCCAGAAAACTGAATTCATTACAACAACTCCAGTTGCCTGAAGTCAATGAGAAATGATCGTTTATTTAAAGGAAGTAAGTCGTCAACTAGTTTATTTTCTGTCTTCATCATGATCTCAATCACCTCGAAGAACTGTGGCATCACTTTAGTTGCCTAGAAGGAAAGGAAAAAATACATTTAATAATAACAACTGCCTGAACAACACAAGAACATTATTTTAATTCTTCCTGGAATAAATAAGGAATTAGATTAAAGAAACCATTTCTAAGCAATTGGATTCGTTTCTCATTTTATACAGACCATTAGAGTCATAATAACTTCAGTTGCCTGCATCAACCAATTAACGAACTGAATAAGACTGGCTTCAGGTAATAAGAACTAATCTCAACTGCCTAGAATTTGAGAAAAGTTAATTTAAAAAGTGAGAAATTACTCTTGCAGCCTGAAAAAAAAATTTTAATCGTTTTGGACAAAAAGAAATTATCCAGTTAAAACGAGAACGCCACTTTAACATGCTGGTAAAAAACAATAGAATGCGATTGAAAAAATAAATTATAAATATAAATATGGCTCATATAATGAAACATCTTGAAATGCGTTTCCCTTTTTTATTAGAATATTTGGGAACCTTGTGCCGCATCGCTTTGTAAATAATTTATTAAAGAAAAAAGGTCCTGGATCTTAATATATTTTCCATTACGTTTGGATTACAATAACCCAAATTTCCTGAAAGAAATTGATAATGTATTCAAAGCAGTCACTGCTTGCCTTTACGTAAAAATTACCCCAATTACCTGGAATAAACAAATAGAGTTATTTCTGTTGAGTTGGTGTAACAGTTTCTTGATATTTTTAACCCTTAACGTAGATTTCCAGTGCAATTTCCTAAAAGAAGTCAATAGTTCATCCTAGGGAGTCATTACTTGACTTAAAACTTGTCTTAACGGTAAAAATCAACCCCATTTACCTGGAATAAAATAATAGTTTATTTCAGACAGAAATTTTTGTATAGCTTCTGCCCCTAATGTTACAATTTCTTGGTATTTTTAAGCCTTAAATTAGATTTCAAGTCCAGTTACCTGAAAGAAATTAATTTTTTATTCAAGGCAGTCATTTTTTGCCTTAACACATAAAAATGGTTCTCAATTGCCTGGAATAAAATAAAAATTTAGTCTAGGCAGTAATTTCTGGCCCTGATGACACAATTTCTGGATATTTCTAACTTTCAAAGTAGAATTTAACCACAATTTCCCGGAAGAAATTAATAACTTATTCCAGGCAGTCCTATTCCTGTGTATTTCTTGCCTTTATAAAATTATTTATGAATATTTCTCACCCTTGAAGTGCAATTCCAATTTTCTAATTCGTTTTTTATGTGAAATTTTGATTTCTTCTTAAAATGTCCGCTTATTATTTAGACATTTTGAATAACACTTAAAAAAATTAAAATAATTTTTTGCTCTTATAATTGCTCTTTTCCCATGTTTCAGTTTTCCACGAAGTCATCCTCAGGAGAGAAAAATTAAGTTTCATTAAATTTTTCAGGAAAAAATGAGAAGGTTTGATAGTAGGGATTGAAAAAAATTAACAAAAACGAATGAAGAAAAAAGGAGTTTTTAAAATTTTTATTTCTTTGGTTGCAGTAAATTTATTTTTTCCAGGCATCAACGTCATTTGTCTCTTTTTTTCTGTCTTTAAGGATTGAGAAGTGATCCTTAACTGCGTGGATGAGACAAAAACTTACTTCAACTGCCAAAAAAAAATAGTGAAACTTTCAGTGTTTAAAAAAACAAAATGATATTTTAGTGCCTAAAAGTAATAAAGAAAAGAGATTTTCAACTCCGTGGAAAACCTGACCAGACAAAGTTTTTAGAGGAAGATCCTATAACATATGACCTTCATGCATGATCCCCAATGCCTGGAAAACATTTCAAATTAATTTCAAAGAAACCAGAGATGAGACTTAAGTCCAAATAAGTCATTAATCAATTTAATTTAGACCTATAGAGACGTCGTAATGATCTGAGTGACCTAGAAGAATCGAAGTATTAGTTTAATTGTCTAGAAATAATAGAAAACATTCATTCAATAATAATAACTGCCTGAACAAAACGAGAACATTATTTTAAGTTCCTGAAAGAATTAAATAAAATAAAGAAACATTCTTCCAAAGCCATCCTCAGTATAGAATAAATTTTATTTGATTTTTTGGGAAAGATTAAGGAGGTTTGATGGTAGGAGATGAAAAAGTTACAAAAATTACTTTTAGTTTACGTCGACGTTTCGACCATTTATTAAATCTTTAACACGAAACTAAAATGGGGTCTTATGGATGGAAAGCTTTTAACTTTGAAAAACTCTAATATCAACAGCAAATGAAAAGGAGCTTTTTTAATTTTATTTATTTCATTACAGTAAATTAATTTCTTCCAGGCCGTTGAAGTTATTTTTTCCAGGGAGCTGAAGTCGTTTTTTATTTGATCCAGCGATGTTTCTTCTTCTATGTCTTTATGAACTGGGAAATAATCCTTGAAAACTTAACGAATTTTTTGATGCAATGGAAATGATCTCAAACGCCTGGACGAAATTTTAAATTAGCTTCAAAAAAATTAAAGAGGAGATTTTAACTGCCTTAAGAAAACAAAAGAAATTTGCTACAATAACTCCAATTGCCTGGAAATATGAGAAATAATCTTTTATTTAAAGTAAGTCGCTAATCACGATCTCAATTATCTGGACGAACTGAGGTATTACTTTAATTGGCTTAAAGTAATGAAAAAAAATGCATCCAATAGTAACAACTGCCTAAACAAAATTTCAACTTCCTGGAAGGAACAAGAAATTAGGTTCAAGAAAGAAACATAATGAATTTCTGCTAGGCAATTGGAGTCATTTCCAATTTTATCCAGACAATTAAAGTTATCATAATAGCTTTAATTGCTTGCATTACCCCAATAACGAACTGAATAAGACTGACTTGAGGAAATGACAGCTAATCTCACCTGCCTGGAAATTGATCAAAATTACCATAACAGCCTGAGAAAGAAATAAAGGACTATAATTAATTTCTTTCAGGCAGTTTATTTCTATAATTATTTCTGTTGATTTAGCAGTTAGAGTAATTTTGCTAATGTCAATTTGATTCATTTGTTTCTTCCAGGTGTTATTATATAGACCTCAGTTGTTTAAAAAACTTAATAACGCAACATTAAATGCCTTAAAGAAATGAAAACTGATCTATACTACCTGAAAGACCAGAAAAATGTCATCATAACTACCTGAAAATAATAAAAAAAATAACTGGAAGACATTAAAAAAAATAATTTAATTTATGAATGATAACAACTGCCTGGATAAAATGAAAAAATTACTTACTTACAGCTGCCTATAAGAAAAAAATCACGTCCTGAAAAAACAATTAATAACTTCTTACTGCTTCTAACGGCTCTAACTGACGTCAATAAATGAGAACTGATTTCATGTGCCTGGAAGATAGAGTATTTGAACTATATGGAAAACATCAATTCTAACAGTCTGAAAGATGGGAAAAAATATATTTACTACCTGAGAAAATGAAGAGTCACTTTAACTAACTGAAAGAAAGGAGAGTATAAGAACAAGTAATTAATCTAGATGACTTTTCATGAGTTATTATATAGACCTCAATTGAGTGGAAAACTGGAAAAGACTTTCCACTCCTTTGAAAACCTGACTAAACAATTTTTTTAGAAAAAGAAATTTCAAATGAACACCTAACGAATTTCTTCAGACAATTGCAATGATCTCAAATGCCTGGACGAAATTAGAAATTAACTTCAAAGAAAGGAGAAATGAGACTTAACAGCCTGGAAAAAAACAAAAGAAATGTTTTAATGTAATTGACGAGTAAAGTAATTTCATATTTATTCCAGTTGCCTGGAGTTATTCTAGTGAATTCGGCAGAATGAAAAATGATCTTTTATTTGAAGAAAGTAAGTCAATCAATTTCTTCCGGACTAATAGAGACGTCGTCGTATTATTCTCAGTAACCTGGAAGAACTGAGGTATTACTTGAACTGCTGAGAAGTAGTAAAAAATGCATTCAATAATAACCCGAACAAAACCGTGGAAGAAACAATACGTTAAATATAAGAAACATAATCAATTTCTTCTAGGCAATTAATCATTTCTTATTTCATCCATATTATTAAAGTCGTTATAATCACTTCAGTTGCAGCAACCGAATAACGAACTGAATAAGACTGACTTGAAGAAATGAGAACTAAAGTAATCCATTCAAAGGATTACTTTAACTGCTTGTGAAAAGTGAGAAACGACTCTAACAGGTTGGAGTAGGTGTTAAAGTCGTGTTTAAGATAACAAAAAGATATTTTCTGGTTGAACCAACATCTTGTAAGAAACAAGAAGAAATTAATCTGAAAAACGTATTATAACTAATTTCTTCCAGGCAGTTTATTTCAATTCAATTATAGTCATAATTCCTTCAGTTTGTTTTAATTCATTTCAATTTAATTCATAAATGATAACAACTGACTAGACACAATGAGTCAACAGCATTAGTCTGAAAGATAAGAAAAATTATATTGACTGCCTGAAAAAAGAAAGAATCACTTTATCTAACTGGAAGAAATAAGAATATTAATATAAGCAATGAATTGAGATTACTCTACATGAGTCATATCTCATCTGAATCCAGGCGATATTGAATATTGGACTTCAGTTAGCCTTCAAAAAATGAGAACTGATCTAAACTACTTAGAAAATAAGAAAAATGCCTTAACTACCTAAAAATACGAAGAATCAATTCAACCAGGGATAAGAAATTAGAATGTAATAATAAACAATAAATCTAGATGACATTTCATGACTCATACCTTATGCAACATTAATTGCCATCAAGAAATGAGAACTGATCAAAACTGTCTGGAAAATAGAAAAAATACATTAACTACTTGAAAAAAACGTCACGTCACTTTAACTAACCGGAAGAAATGAGAGAATAACTTCCTATGAGAAAAAATCCACCTCCTGGACAAACCATCTCAACTATCTAGTGCCTAATGACTTCAACTGACTTTGAGAATTCATCCCACCTGCCTGAAAATGATAAAAATAACTTAAACTGTCTGGAAAAACAATATTAACTGCCTAAATTTCAGCTAGTTTAAAGTAGAACTTACCAATAAGTTGTAAGTTTCAAAAGAAAATTCTCCCACGCCATTCCACTTAAGTAGTTTGAAAAATTAAATATAATTTAGTTTTTCCATGCAATAGCCAAAGCGGCCAACATATTGGTGCTTGAAATGCTATAATCAGGTACTCAAGATTCGATTCCTTTTAACAATAAAACTTCGATCTTCTACTTTTTTTATTACAATTGCGAAAAAGTGGAGACTATTTACAGTTAAGAACAGTCTGCTTTCATAGAAGTTTGGAAAAATTGAGTAATTCTAGAAAAATTCAAGTTATATATATTTTTATAATAAATACTCTGTGTTCCACATTGCACACTTACCAAATGAAAAAAAAGGAAACCATCACACACACGAATAAATCTATAAATTCCTCCAAAGACACTTATGTAAATAATTATTTAAGTATACATACCACATAGTCTCAAAACAAAGCTTAAGATTGCCATTTGTAACTAGCCGTCTAAACACTTTAACTCTTGTGCAATTTCATTGTTGAATGTAATTGTTATTTTTGTTTGCTATTATTAATATTGTTGATAGTTACATGAACCACATAATACTTGAAATAGACCGTATAGATAAAATATTGTCAGGCGTTTAACATCTTCGTACATTAATTAAATGGGTAGTTAACGATTGCATGGTCTTGTTTCTTAATAGAACGCGTAAATCTGTACCTATGATAGGTTGTACTTAGCCTGACACTGCCATAAATGTCAAATCAAAATATATTATAAAAATGGACATGATTCATAGAGTTAATAAGTCCAGTTGACAATAATGACACGTTTGTTACCAGCAACATCGAAAAATGAATTTTTCAATGCAGTTTTATTTGTAAACAATTAGTTTATAAATAAAATTGTCCATAATATAGATAACAATATAAAAACTGAAGTTTAATTATAATTTCACGTTTCGTTATTAGATTGTAGGTATTATGTTAAAGTATTTATATTATTATTATTATGTAAAATTGGATCAGGTCCATTTAATTGTTTTTTTAATCTTCCTGCGCTAGTCTGAGTAGTAAATTTTTAAAATTCGACTGGACGAAAATATATAATAATTATTATATTATATTACATATATTATATTATATTATATAAAAAAAATTAAGCAATCATTTTTGTATTAGTATTTTAAGAGTCTACGATAAGAGTGTTTGTTCTTTATATTATTGTCTATGTTGTAATTATTGTTGCCTTCGATATGAGATTATTTTATGAAAAAAAAGGTTGAATCACGAAATACGAATATATACACGAATATTGCCATTTTTTGTTTTGTTTAAATTATGGTGGATATGTTCAGGGAGCACCGGTTGTGCTTATGGCAAAGTTACATAATTTAATGCTCAATAAAAATTGCTTCTTGGAAGAAAAGCTTAATTTCTATACATACAATATATAAATGACCCTTTATTGGTCTTATGGGGTTTTAAAATAATATCCCATGTTTCGCCTTCCAGGACCCGTCATCAATTAGATTTTTTTAAATTCGAATTTAATAATTATATTTATTTAAATTATCCAGAGATAGTAAAAAGAAATTTTATTTAAATGGTTGTGATATGTTAACTGATTCAGTGATTCCAAGAACAATAAAAATCAAAATTTAACAAATGAAGCTCATATTTAAAAAATTCAAGTTTATGGTGGTTGCCAAAACATTCAAATAATTTATTTGAAACTGAAAAAAATCATTTCTTAAAGTGCAAAAATTTCTTCTAATTAATGTAATTTATTTGGATGTATCTGTGTAAATAACATCAGAAAAAATAAAAAATCGGAGTCTTTCCTAATTATCGACCAAAGTATTATTTTGTGGAGCATCAAATTATCCAGTTTAACTGATTCTGTCACCCTATAAATGTAAGGATTTTGTTTTGAACTTATATAATGTTAATATTCTTAATATTATCTCTAACCTTAATCTTTTTATTAAATACCAAGTACAAAAGGACACCAATTAATTTTTTAAGTAATTTTCACTTAATCTCTTGCTCAGGTTCAGAATTAAAATATTTTTTAGATAGAATTTTGGCTGTAATCAAAATATCTGAACAAAAATTACTTCAACTGCCTGAAAGAAATAAAAAATTCTCACTACCTGTTGTTCACAAAACCTAATTAACTCTTTCCAGACAATTGAAATAATTTTTCATTTCATTCAATACTCTAGAATTATTAAAGTGTGTGAAATTGTTCCAGTTCATCTGTGACGAATTGAGACAATTACTTAACCTGTCTAAAATAATGGAAAAAGACTTTTCACTATCTAGACCAATACGGTATGATTAATTTCCTACAGATAGTTGAAGTCGTTTTTCATTTCTTCTAGACAAATCATTTTTCTTTTCATCCAGTGAGAGTCATTTCTTATTTATTCTAGATCATCGAAGCCGATACAATCAACTCAAGCTCCTTGAAGAACTGACACATGAGATGAGGCAAGAGCTAAGTGTCTGACAAATGGAAAATGATATTTTAAGAGCCTAAAAAAACAAGACAAGATTTTGATTCTTAAGTAGGTTCTTGATCAAAAACTCATATTTCCGCTGATAATTGATATTTCATTTTTTGAAAAATGCTGCAATTCCATTAAAATTTAATTTGAACTCAACTGAAGTTGGCTTTCTTTCTCGTGATGGTAGCAATAAAATATTCAAACAACACTACCTGGAAAGACATTAATTCAACGTAGTTTTTAGTTGATCAGTGTCATTTCTTATGTGTTCCGCATCATTGAAATCGTTATAAGTTGCTGTAAGAGGTGTGTTATATGATTCTAACAGTTCACTCTAACTGTAAACTATATTCTTAATTAAAAATCCAGATGTCTTTCTCAATGCCAAATTAGAACAACCTGAAGGAATGAGAAAGTTACTTTAACTGCTGAAAGCGATGAAAAACTAGTACAATAGGTGATAAAAATGAAAAAAAGTACTTTGGAAGTTGAAAAATCATAATGATTTATTACCCAGGCAATTAAGACGTTTCTCAATACTTTCGTTCTTACAATTCGCCTGTGTTATTGTCCATTTCTGCCAGGAAATGAACTAAGAAATGATCCTAAAAGAAACAAAAAACAACTTTATCTAATCTTACAGTCGAGGATATTTTTGAAGTTCACATGTTCTTGCCAATGCACTCAGACTTCATGATTTAAAAATTCAGTTTCAAGTTGTCTCAATTGAAGTTTCTTTTCTTTCCGGTGCTATCAAGAAGATCCTAAAACGAACGTTTGGTTTGGATAAAATAGAAAAATCAACTGCCTGAAAGAACCGAAAAAACGACTTTATCATGGCATAGCATAATTAATTTTCTCCTGGTTATTAAAAACATTACTCTTCACTTTTAAGATATATGTCATTTTAGGCACACAAAATAATTTCTCACATCATAAAGTCAAAGTCCAGAATGCCATAGTTACTATATTTACTCCTGAAATGAAAAAAAGGGTTCTTACAAGGAACTTAACGTGAGTTAAATAAAGTTCCAAAGACGTTCGCCTGTGGAAGTCATTTTCCATTACGGCCAGGCAGTTGAAATATTTTGTCACTTAATCCAGTCAGCATCGTTTCATTTGTTCTCAATTATTAATGTTATTATAATGAACTTGAATTACTGAAAGAACTGGCAAATGATGCTAAAAGAAACAAGAAATAATTCTGACTAATCTTACCGTAAAAGATATTCTTGATCCAAAGTCCACTGCTTATGCCAATACTCACATACATTATTTTAAGCTCAAATTCCTGTTGATTCATTGATGTTGCCTTTCATTAAAAAATGCCTGCAATTCGACAAACTCCACGGTAGTTGGTTCTTTTCGGTGATGGGTAGCAACAAAATGTCGATACAACGACTAGTCTTGGCTAGAATAAATAAGAAACTTACTTCCCCTGCTTGAATAAGCAAACAAATACTTCTCCCTCCCTGTGATTCAGAAAATTAAACAAATTTAAGTAGTTTTTCATTTCTGCAAAGCAGGTAATATCATTTATTACTTTCTCCAAAGAAAATCATTTATTATGTGTTCCAGATCCTTGATCTCATTAGTTCCTGTAAGAATTGAGATGAATATGATTCTAAGTGTAAACTCTAACTGTGAACTATATCCTAAATTAAAATTCGCCATGTCTGCCTCAATGCCAAATTGGAGCAGCTTAAATGCAAAAATTAGTTTCCAGGCAATTGAATGATTTCTTAATACATTCAAGTTAATGTGAAATTTATTTCGGTTCATACAATTCATCTGTGCAAGTCATTTTCCATCTTAGCTAAGAAATGATCCTGAAAGAAACAAGAAATGATTTTATCTTACCTTACAGTAGAAGATATTCTTCATCCAAAGTCCCCATGTTTCTGCCAATACACGTACATATTATTTTTAAAATTTAGTCTGACTAACTCAATTGGAGTTTCTTTCCTTTTCCGTGATGCATACCAACAATGACTTAACCATGGCATGGAATTATATCTTAGTTAGTCTGGTCCTTGCTGATTTTTTATACTGTGCATATGTCGTGTGTTCGAACTTAATGCTAACATTAATAACTTATTATTCAGTGGTAACGTGTATTTATGTAGTATTCATGCAGAAAAAAAATTGTCTGCTTATATGATAATATTAGCACTATTGATCACCCAATAAATGTAATCAGGTATCTGAAGAACAACACATTTCTTTTATACGACAGTACTGTTAACTGTAATCCAAACTGCAGATTACGATAGACCCGATGACGCACCTCCAGAGGTCATTAAGTGATCGGGAAAAGTCGTAGACTCTGATCAGATAACTAGAGATAGTATCTCAAAGCAGAATAGTGAAAGTAATTCCTCATACCTTCCTGTATAGACAGTCATTTCTGTCACAACTCTCCACTCTAATTGTGAACTAGATTCTTAATTAAAAATTCACATGTCTGCCTCAATGCCAAATTGGAGCAGCTTGAATGAGAAAATTAGTTTAACTGAAAGTAGTGAAAAAGCACTACAATTGGACCGAAATGAAAAATTATATCTACAGGCGAATTGTATGAACGAAAATAAATTTCACAAAGACTGGAAAAAAATTATGAACGCTTTAGAATAAATGATTATGTGCTTTGAACTATATTGAACTTATGCAAAAAAGCAACATTTTTCATTTCTATCAGGCAGCTGAAATAATTGTTCACTTAATCATTTAGAATCATTTTTTATTTACTCCCAAATATCAAGGTCGTTATAATCAACTCAAGTTCCTGGAAACACTAAGAAATTATCCTAAAAGTAACGAGAAATAATTCTATCTACTCTTACAATGAAGCATATTTTTGATCAGTCCACATATTTCTGCCAATATACAAACTCTTCTTATTTTAAAAATTCAGTGTAAATAACTCAATAATTGCAGTTTCTTTCCTTTCTGGTGATAGGAGGTAGCAAGAAAATTTTAAAACGAACATTTAGTCTAGATAAAATGGAAAAATTACTTGAAATGTCTGAAAGAACCGAAAAAATGACCTTAGCATGTTAAGGCATAATTTTCTCCTAGTTATTAAAGACATGATTCATAAAAGTCGTTTTTCGTATTTTCTAGGTAGTTCAAATAATTTTTCACTTTTCCCGTCAGACACGTCTTAATTTTTACAGAATGCCAAGGTTACTATAATAATCGCCTGGACTGTTACAATAACTGTTATCTGAAATATCTGCCAGATCAGTTGAATTTATTTCTCACTTCATCCAGTGAGTGTAATTTCTCATTTATTGTAAAAGTCAACGTCCTCAATTTGCGGCAAAAGGTGAGCAAAACTGTCTGAAAAATAGAAAATGATATTTTGGTAGCCTAAAAGACACGATTTTGATTTTTAAGTAAGTTTTTGATCAAAAGCTCATATTTTTGCCCATTGATTGACATTTTCTGTATTTCCTGCTATTGCAATAAAATTCAATTTAAACTAATCTGGAGTTAGTTATTTCGAACGAAATGAGCTGACGAAATGAGAAAATTACTTTACCTGAAAACAACAAAAAAAAAAAAGACTTACTCCTTCGAAGACCAACGTAGTTCACAAAACTAGAGAGTTCAAATAACTTCTAATTTCTTCCAGGCAGGTGAAACCTCAAGAAGATTCAATTATTCAATCTACGTTTAAAATTAAGCATCTTGGTCAAAAATCCACATGTTTCTGCCAATAGACTCACAATTTCTTAATTTCAAAATTCAGTTTGAATAACTTACTTGGACTTTTTTTTCTCTTTTTCTTTGAGTGTCATCTCTTATCGGAGGTTGGATGACAAGTCCTGGATTACTGGATAACAAGTTTGAACAAGTATTAGATATTGTAACTTTCTTGCTGTTAATTACTTCATATTCTTTACCCTCTTCTCGTAGCATTTCCATGTTTGTTTTCTTTCTGTCCATGATATTTTGAGCATTATATAACACCACATTTCAAACGACTGTAGTTTGTTTATCCTAGTGTTCAGCTTTCCAGTCCCTAATATCATATTAAAAACACATATAGTATGGCATTTTTGTACCTTTTCTTTTTACTAATTTTTGTCTGGACGAAATAAAAAAAATTAGTTCAGGTTGAATGTAATTTTTTAGTTCTTCTAGGGAGTTGAAATAATTTCTCACTTTATTCAGTCATACTCATTTCTTATTTTTTTCCAAAATGCCAAGGCTAATATATTAACCTTAGTTCTTAGAAGAATTGAGAAATGACATTGTGCAGAAAAAGAACTGGCTGGAAAAATCACAATTTATTTTAGTACCCTGGAAGAACGAGAAATGATTCACGGTGGCTTTAACTCTAAATCATGTTCTTGATCAAAAATTCACGTATCTGCTGATAAATTATAAAAATGTTTCAGCAGTATTCTTTTAAGAATTGCTTCATTTCTGATGATAAAGTAAATAAATCAATAGGAAAAAAAGCAGTTTGTTATAAAAATCAACCATTTTATAATTGATATCACGTGCCTGGGTTAGGATTTCAGAAGGCAAATTTTGATTATTTTATTTATACCTATCAGTCAGACTTAAATATCCGCCATTGAAAGGTAATATAGTCATATTTTTTAAAACATTGTAGTAGGAATTAAAAATTTGTAGTAGGAATTGCAAAAAAATGAATTGAAGTTAAATCTTAAGGCACTATGATTTAAATTTTGATTACATATTTTAACAGCAGTTAATATTCTTAATCCATGACCAGTTTTTTAAATTGTGAAAAAAAAGTTCGAAACAAAGTCCGTACATATTCGACAAAATACCGACTCTATTATAACAAAAGAAAAACCAAATTCCGGCACAAGCCTCGTGTATAAATAAATAAGACGATCTCAAATTAAGTGAATTGTGACGTCGCGCTACCTTACCTTAACTAATAATGAGAAAAAAAAACTGAACTAAAGATGAAGTTCAGTTCAGTTTGTAGAATATAAGCCATATTAGAACGCCTTTAACTCTCGTTTGTTTCTTTGTAGATTGTGTATCATACTTTCTACGTATCATAGGTTTTATTTTGCAACTGTAACTAAAGAAAATTTTCAATTTTCTTTATTTATTGCGGCATAAAGAACAATACAGGCCAGGTAAACTAGTTACTTCGGTTAAGTTCAATAAGTAAAGCCAAGTTTTAGATAAGGTTGAGCTGAAAATGGCTTTCGATGTTTCAATTCCAGTAATAGGTAAACATATAAGGATTCCTTAAAGAGTTTTGTTAATTAATTATTAGCGTCGTGGCATAATGTATAAGTAGAATGTAAAGAATGTACTGATTAAACGCGGTTTAAATTTAAGGAAATTAACGGCCTTTAAATAAGAATTATGTTTTATATTAGTAATAATGTTGATATGGTACTAGCTACAAAAATCCATCTGTAAACATATCACAAAAGCTTTTAAGTACATTCATATGTACTTTATTAAGTATAAAAATACATGTTTTTGTGATTCAATTGGTTGGTTCATTTATTCTATTAATTTATAGTTTTTGTAATATTTTCTTATTCAGGTGCTTAACTGGTCAAGAGAAGGGCATTGAGGTAAAAGTAACATATCTAAATAGATTTTTTACCAATTTTTTTGCTTATTTTTATTAAAATATTTGTTGCTAGTATCATTTAACATATAGTATAATATATTTTCTCAATACTTTTAAGATATCAATTAACTGATAATTAATTTTTATTAAGACAAATTTTATTGTTGCATAGGTTTTAATTAGGTTTGTTTTTTGTCTTTTCTCATGACAAATACGAAGAGCTCTCGGTTCAGTCAGTAATCAGTTGGTTTTCCGGTCAGTTTACTCCCTCCATTGTTAAACCGCCAATAGTTACTTTTGTACATATAGTATTCCGCCGATAATCATTACCCCCGTCTTTCAGTTTTTAAGTTTATAATATAAACTGCATGATATCAGTAAACATAAAATTGTGTAACACTCCCCAAAGAAAAAAAAAATGCTATAAATACTCGAATTAAAGACGAGACAAATTCATAAAGCCTTAATTTAGACGAAACGTTTATAACAAAGTGATGATGTTTATTGACGACTCGTTACTTTTAGCAGCAATGAACCTAAGAAATTTTTGTCTACCTCAATGAGTAATCAATAGTAAATTTTTGTATATAATATATTTTAAATAAATGTTTATTTATGTCATGACAGTTTTTTTTTGTTTAGGTAATTTGTTAGGACAGTTTTGTTATTAGGTCAAGAGTGCATACAGAATAGCAGATTGACATACTTCCACCCTCGTAACACCTCCACCTCTGCAATATCTTAAAAGGCAATTATGGTAAAGCGAGGTCTCATTTAATAGGAGTTTTTTGGAATTTCCAAAATTTTTCCTATTTAGTACCGTTTTAAAATCATACATTTTTCCCGAAACGTTGTTTTCTTAATAATTTCATTACTGTTTCTCTACATGATCATCAAAAGAAAATGTGTATTCCTCAAGAGAGTGTATATAAGTTTTAAACGAGAATAATTTATTTTAAATGAGACATACTTTAACCCTAATTGCCATTTAAAAGGGTAATTCTGGCACGGTAGAGGGTTGAAACAGCAAAACCTGCTCGATAATAAAAACATATTTCCCCTTGAAAATAACATTAAAACCTAAACCGAGTTTTGATAGGATGAGGGATGGGAAGTTTTCAAGCTGACACCCTGTATATGCCCAGACTTAATGCAAAACAAAACTTGCAATCATTTTTATTTTTTTCGTTTAAATATTTTATTTGTATAAGTTTTAAATTTAATTTTATCGTTAAAGTTTGCAATATGTACTGTCAAGTTTATGATTAAAATAGTATGGAGAGAGAAACCTAGTTTATGCAGATCATTTTATTATTATATATTTATAGATATTCAGCGTGCTTTTTCCTTTAAATATTGAGACAAAATTCAGGGGCGTATTTTTCAGATGAAATTAAGCAAAAAAAGTCATATAAACTTGTACTAAATGTCTTAGAATTTAATCAAATCAAATTTCTTTCAACTTTACCTCCATGTATTTTCATGTCCAAAACTTTTATGATACATAGGAACATTTTTACTTGATTGAATGTATGGAACACGTCCCTGGATTTTGTCGTAAAATTAAAAATCATTCTGAATATAAATATAATAATAAAATGATATATAATATACATATACATTTATTTAAGTATAAGGTTGTAAGATAACAATTGAAATAATTATATCATCGTAAAACGACATTTTTGATTAAACATTTATTAATAAATCGTATCTATTATATTTAAAAATTCGTTTTATTCAATAGATCCTCAACGCAAATAAAATATCCTCTTGGAAACATAAATTCTACGTCTTAAAAGCCGAATAAAAGGCGTCCTAAAGTAAAAACAGACGTATCAGAAATGGCTAATGATCTATTAACAAACAATTTTACATTGGTAGAAAATAAATTTTCTTGATATAAATTTACATTGATACACTATTAAAACGTAGATCTATTTTACATTTTATTTTGTGATAAATTGGTGCATTTATTACTACATTTGGAAGAATGTTTACTACTTTATGTAGTAAAAAAGAAATATGTATTTAAGTAAATGCAAATAATACAGTTGGAATATTAAACTTGGCGTTTTTAAATAGCTTGTCGCGATAGTATGGTGAGCTAAAACATTTAGTCTAAGAGCTGGCTACGTAGGTCGACGGGTCACTCGGTAGACGTGAAATCTTGTTATATACAGGCTCGGTTGTTATTGACATAGCAAGGGGCAGACCGTCAGAACTCGTCCTGGACGGAATAAATGAGGGTAGGGGGTTGAACATGTAATTTTTTTATGAAAATTTATTGATTAGGTACAAAGCTGACAATTTGCACTAGTATAGGAGACGATATTAGAAAATAGGAAAAAAATTGTCAGAAGTCTACGCGGAAGATAAAGGGTCGTCAGAAGTCGGTAATGTTGCAAAAATTTTCGCAACAATTTTGTCACTTGATACACTTCTGACATTTTGCATACTTGTTTTATAATTCAAATTAAAATTACCTGCAAGTCGTCAGAAGACCAGGCGGAAGAATAAGGGAGCTATTATTAATAATATGAGCATCGGCGCTTCACTCCCACTTTCATAATATCTCGTATTTTAATTTTTTTGTCATCAGGTTCACTTCTGATAATTTGATAACATAATTTACAATGTTTGAATATACTATTGCTCAACTGTCAGAAGTAAATTCGGAAGACATTGCTAATTATTAATAAATTAATAATTTAAAAAATTAAAAAAATATTAATTTCATTAGAGATTTTAAATATTTATTAAATATTCATATTATTATTACCGCATACTTATACTAATGAATCGCGAATATTAATACTAATTAATTGCAATCATCTATATTATTGCAAATACTAATATTGATCGAAAATAAAATTAGTCTGATCTACATTCCTCCATATCGTCATCAAATTCAAAGTCATCATCGCTGATATATGTGGTTTCGTCATCCTCAGCTGAAAGTACAAATCAGTAATTTAGTTGAATTTATAAATTATCAAAAGTAAATTTAAAATTACCTTCCGACTATTCACTGTCAGTGAGAATATCTTTGACTGATGACTTTTTTTTTTTTTAAGGGCTCATTTATATTTTTTATCCTATAGTTTCGGTGAAATAATTCATATCGGAGTTGATTAACCTTCTCGCATGATTTAATACCGTACATGTTACAGACAAGTCTGATCCAAGGGATTCATGTAGCGCATTAATATCAATAACGTGACACCTATCGGAAATACCACATTCGATCCATATTTTAGATTTAATTTTATGAAAGTTACCTTTAATTAGTTAATTTACCTGAGACACTTCCAAAAGACGTTAATTTTTCTTTAGTGAAAATTAATATTTTATTAGGCACATCCTTACATTGAAACACGCAGAATGTATCCAAATTAATTTTATATATCTTATATTATCAATATACTTTCATTACAGAAACGCAAATATATTTGATGATGAAAACACGCTAACAATCTGTACGCTTCTATATCTTGAATAAACTGCCGCTCGTGCCCACATTCCTCCAAAATGCATTACTCTCCCTTCCAGCAAAAATAATGCCCTATGATACATAAAGCTATGTATCATAGACAGAGAAAAATAAAGAGAGACAGAGAGCATAAGAGCAGATGTTCAGAAGGGACCGTATAAGTACCTGGTCATGTACAACGTACTAAATGACACAGCGATAATGCTTTAGTGGAAAATTTCCAAATGGAAATGTAAAATTTTAACGATATATTCAAATACCATATAATAGCAAGTTGAGCAATAGTATGTTCAAACATTGTAAATTATGTTCTCAAATTGTCAGAAGTGAACCTGATGACAAACAAATTAAAATACGAGATATTATAAAGGTGGGAGTGGAGGGCCGACGCTCATATTATTAATAATATCTCCGTTATTCTTCTACCTGGATTTCTGACGATCAGCAGGTAATTTCAATTTAAATGATAAAATAAGTATGCAAAATGTCAGAAGTGTATCAAGTGACAAAATTTTTGCGAGTATTTTTTGCAACATTACCGACTTCTGACGACCCTTTATCTTCCGCGTAGACTTCTCACACCTTTTTTTTCTATTTTCTAATATCGTCTCCTATACTAGTGCAAATTGTCAGCTTTGTACCTAATCAATAATTTTCATCAAAAAAAATTTAATTGTTCAACCCCCTATCCTTATTTATTCCGTCCAGGGCAAGTTCTGACGGTCTGCCCCTTGCTATGTCAGTAACAACGGAGCCTGTACACAACAAAATTTTACGTTTACCGAGTGACCAATCGACTTACGCAGCCAGCTCTCCGTCTAATTGTTAAAGCTCATGCTTCAAAAGTTTAGTTTTTTACAATTACATTCATGAAGAGTAAGCCTTTCAGCATTTAGCAAGATTTTGGAGACATTACAAAGGTAAGAAAATGTTTTTTTTGAATATTAAGGGTTAAGCGGTTCAGGTCTAATCTGAGCCACGTCTGGTCCCGAATTTAAAGTATCAATAAAATACCTCTTATACCAGTATTTTCAAGTTTCAGAGTGTGCTGCTTCACTGTATCAAACGCCTTTGACAGGTTTAAGAAAACAGCTAATGGCTTAGCTCTTTGTTTAAACTGTCAAATACACAGTGTGTGATCTTAGCAATTAAGTCCTCTGTGTTGCGCACTTACCTGAAACCAAACTGATATTGCGAAAATGTTTATTTTTTTAATAAATCACTCAGTGAAATCGGTCTGTAATTTGTTCTTTTTTCTGCCACTTTTATGT
Source organism: Anthonomus grandis grandis (assembly GCF_022605725.1). Classification (NCBI taxonomy): domain Eukaryota; kingdom Metazoa; phylum Arthropoda; class Insecta; order Coleoptera; family Curculionidae; genus Anthonomus; species Anthonomus grandis. The sequence continues at coordinate 14,992,333 of NC_065549.1, forward strand.
ATAGGTGTTTAGAGTTGAGGAGTAGCAAAAACACCATTTATTAAATACTTTAGAGGTTACAATAAGAAAGTGTAATAATTTTTTAGAATACTCCATCATCTCACCCCATTAAAAAATTTTTTAGAAAATTAATAGTCATTATTAGTTCACGATTTGTAACATGATTAAAAAATAAAAATAAAATTTTGGCTTAGGGGTGAAAAGGGTCGGTTTTTTATTTTTAGATACATTTGTTTTACTAGACATTTTTTATCTTGAGGTGACAAACAATATATCAAATCCACAATAGCGCATTAAAAAGATTTTGAGAAGACATGTCAAAATACGTTATAAAGACGTCTTCCTTTAGTTTTATTATAGGTTGAGAATACAAATAGGGATTGATATAAGGCAAATTGTACCTTGCAGATTGTCACTTGAAAATTAACGGTACCCACGTGTAGGGGCCTATATTATCACTAAATTTGGAAACGCATGTGAACAATTTTTGTATGAAAGTGACTAGCTTCAACCCACGAAGTGTGCTGAATCTTATTTCATTCACATCTTGTTTTAGGTCAGTAATTTTAATTCAGTTTTTCCATATTATTAAGAAAGACAATTATTAAGAAAAAAAGTCCATTCATCACTCAAGCAAAATTTCATTAGTTTTGATAAAAAAAATGTGAATTTTAACCTTAAAATGTAGACATGAAACCCCTTTCAAATTATAAAATTACATATTTTTGTTTATATCCTTAATATGTGATATCTAGTCACCGGACTATTTTAACAATTTTAACTTTTGATTTCTCTTGTAACGGTTGATTTTTGCTTAAACTATTTTATATATTAATCTAATTCTTTAAAAACAAAGTTTCTTAACTATTTAATCAAACAATTAAAAATTATCAAACTGTATATTACTATTTAATTCACAGCCATCCTGTATAAATAATATTCATTTGAAAAGAATCCTAGTCTGGCATTCTTTGTACGCTTTCTTCGTTTTTTTTTGGGTACATTTTTTTTTTTTGGTTTTTCGCTCACGGTAAACCGCCGAGCATCGGGCATTTTCTGGCAAGATCCACTTCTGTGCAACTAGTACAGACTAAAATCGCTGTTTTGTGGCAATTTAACGCTTTAGTAATTTTTGCGTTCCCTTGTGGATTAATAGCTACAAAATTAGCAAATTAAATGAATTATATCTCTGTAGGAGTTCTTTTGAAATCATTTGCTGACTTTGGTCAGGATAAATGGTTTTGGTCTTATAGTAGCATAGAAAATCTTTCGCTTAAATAAATCAATTTATATTGGAGGACTCGAAAGCTAGAACAATTTTATTAATTCTGTTGCTTTCCCACTGCTGAATTCTGAAGTGTAAAAATGAAAAGGGTTGAAGGATAGGGTAAAAAGAAAGACCCAAAGCAGTTCTATTCTTCCTCGTTGGTCTCCGGTTTCCGGATTGGATGAAAGTTAGTTTGGTATAATGAAGTTCCAGATATGTCCAATTGCTTGATGGTGTCCTGAGTCCTCGATTCTTTGAGTCTGTTGTGGTGTCCCAGGCTTCCAGATAAGTGGTTTCTTGGTAATTTGGTGCAGCCTGAATGCTGAAAACAAAAGATTAATATATATTTTTTTGTAATTTAAATTAAGGCTAAATTGAAAACTTATCTATTTTTACTTACCGTGTCCAAAGTGTAATATTTGCAAGTATTTATTTTATTCAAAAGTAGTGCTTAAAATATTACTTATCGACACGAAAGGTGTGATAACACAGTTTTTTTATGTTTTTATGTCGGCAGAAGTGTAAACCAAATTGTGATCACAATAAGGTGGGTTTATCTTCGTTGTATTTTCTTTATAAGCTTTATTAAGTGATACCATGGTATAATAGCTCGTTTTTATTGTAGTGTTGATGTTTTCATAACCTTACGGTTCTTCCCCCAATTAAAGTTATATAATTAACAACCTAAATTTAAATTAAATTTACCTGTCATTTGAAAATAAACTTTAAAGCTTTTATTTGACCCTAATTTCCAGAGGCAGAGCTTTTACAAGACTTATAATTCGGAGATACTTGGGTCTTTATTTTATGCAGTAGTTTTTATAGTAAGTATTGTGTGGCTACTTAAATTCTATAGGGGTGTTTTAAGGGTAATTTGGTCACTGGCGCCCCTGAGCTTTATTTATTTACTTCCTTTATTTTAAAGAACTTGCACGACCACTCTCCGTGAGATAGGCTAGCCCAGCACTCTTTTCTTGTCCACCCTTTTATATTGCATTTCATGTTGACCTATGGTAAAAAAAATATGGGTGGTATTCACTTGTATAAAAGTGTTTTTTTTTTTAATTAGTGAATACATAAGTTGATTAGAGAATATCTAGTACAGTTGAAATAGGTCTAATTCCTTGACCTTTTATTACAATATACAGGGTGTTAGTAAATAAGTGAGACAAACTTGGAAATGATTCGGCATGGAAAAATAATGACAGTTTGCTATATAAACGTATGTCCGCAAATGCTTGGTTTTCCGAGATACGGCGTGATTTATTTATTGCTCTAAAACCGATCGAGATATGCAAATGAAATTTGGAGGGTTTTAAGAAGTAGTTATCGCGCATTTTTTGGCATACAATTAAGAATTTTATGTTTACCATTCGCGCACACGGGTAACGATAATAATAATAATTGACAGTTTATATTTCCTCATAAGATATTACATACGCTCGCCCTTAGATATAGATAAGTTTACAATATAAAAGAAATAGATATGGACAAAAAGAAAAAATGGAAGTGAATACGAGTACATAGAGTTGGGCCAAACAATAGCAAAAGAAGAGGTAATGCACGGAGTCAAAATGGTAAAATCTAACAAATCTTCAGAATCCGAAGAAATGCCAGCAGAAATGATTAAACTAATTACAGATGATCAAATAGGCATATTGGTGGAAACTATTTCACACAATATACAATACAGGAGTCATTTCCCCTGAAAGGCTTAGATCGACTTTTATTACATACATTTTATTACAAAAGTTAACGCAAAAGAATGTAGCGACCATCGAGCTATCAGTCTAATGAGTGACGACCTCAAAATATTCTTAAATAAAATACATGAGAGAATTTTTAGGAAATTGGAATAAGATGTTAGAGAATCCCAATTTAGGTTCAGAAATTCCTAAATCTTTTGTAAATACCAACAATTTTAATTCATATTTTATAGATAGTACAAGAATGACAAATATTAAGTCTAAAGCATTCGGGGTGGATAATCTTAATATTACGTTAATTCAACTATGCTGTCCTTTTATTATACCCTTTATTGTACATATTGTTAACGAGTGTATTTATAAAAACTATTTTCCCAAATGCTGGAAAGAAGCCTTTGTGTTTCCATTGCCGAAAGTGCATAATCCGACAGATTTTAGTCAATTTAGGTCTATCAGTATTTTACCAACGTTTTCAAAAATTCTCAAACGCATTCTAGACTCTCAAATTCGTAGTTTTCTTAATAATAATGATATTTTACCACCCAAGCAATCTGGATTTAGAACAAATTATAGTTGTACTTTGGCTATGGCGGACGTTATTGATGACGTAATTCGGGCTAGGAATGATGGTAAGATTTCTGCTCTGGTGTTGTTGGATTATACTAAAGCTTTCGATTTCGTTAGCCACTTAATTTTAAAGTCTTTGTTTCATTATATTGGTTTTTCTGATGCTGCTATTAATTTAATTGCCTCTTATTTAAATAATTGGATTCAACGTGTTAAAATAGATAACGAAATATCTGATCCTTTGGAAGTTAAAAGTGGTGTGCCTCAGGGTAGTATTTTAGGACCCTTGTTTTTTTATTATTTACACGTCTAGATTTTATTTTCAATTAAAGCATTGTGCCCATCATTTTTACGCAGACGACACGCAGTTATATTATTCATTTTTACCAGGAGATTTTAAAATGGTTGAGTTTAAAATTAATCAGGATTTACAAGCTATTTGTGATGTTTCTTCAAAGCATTTATTAAAATTAAATCCTTCGAAGCCATCTATAATATTCATAGGTAATCGAACTAATGTAAATAATATTTTAAATGGTATAAACATTAAATTGGGGGACGAAAGAATTCCGGTTGTTGACAAATGTAAGAGTTTGGGCCTTATAGTAGATAATATTCGTTTTAAACATCACGTGTCTAATATTCTTAAAAAGGCATATCTTGCTTTAAAATTAATTTATTTGCATAGACACTATTTAAGTAAAGATATTAAGAAGCTTTTATGTGATTCATTGGTCCTTTCACAATGTAATTACTGTGATGTAGTGTATGGCTGGTGTCTTGATTATGAGGATAGGGGTAGACTGCAAAAGCTCCAAAACTCTTGCATTTGACTAATATTTGGCATCTGGCATTCACAGTTATTTAAACGATCATTTTCTTACAATTTTGCTTATCAAATAAATTCTTTAAATTTGGATCCGGACCGATTATCAATTTCTTGTGATACTTTTCGTAATAGAATGATTGTACATCTAATGAATCAGTAGGGTATATAATTTATGTTCTTCTTTTTTAACTTTTTGAATGGTTGTTTTCTTGAGTAATTTATTACAATTTTTGGTATTTGGATCATTTTATTTATTTATTTAATGTCTGTAATAAATTTTCTATTTTTTTGTTTATTTAACAAAAAATTTAATCTGTTTTTAGGGTGTTTGCAATGTGTATTGTTTGCTTGATGCTAAACTGTCAAATTTAGAACTTTTATATGTAGGTTTATTAGGTATATGATTGAAGAAAAGCTGATTTAGTCAGTTATTGTTAATAAGCGTTACTGAAATTACCATTTTTTTAATTGAAGTGTGGGGTCACAATGTTAAAGACCAGAATCTGCCATGGCAGAATTCTGTATTTGTAGGCCTTTTAGTTGCGTAAACTTATGACTAGATTTTGTAAACTTGTATTTTTTTTTTCTTTCTATGCAAATAAAAAATATTTAATATTATTTTTATTATTAAATGCAACGGGAAGAGTCTTGTTTGCCTTTAATGTGTTGACTCAAAGATTCATGGACATCAATCAACCGATGTATGTCTGTTTTCTTGACTACAACAAAGCATTCGCCTAAGTTCCCAATAACCATCTTATTTAATTGCCTAAAAGTAAAAATATAGACATGAAATATTAGAATAGTAAATAATTTATTCTACAATCAGGTGGCTAAATTCAACTCGCTGCTAGGAATCATTCAAAGAGCACTGAAGGAAACTACAATGGAAGTAAGGTTAATGGAATACCCTTAACTATATCCAGTATGCAGATGACATCATATTTATTGCCGAAATAATAGGACACTTACGGTTGATTAAGTGGTGACAAGCAGCGTGAAAATCGAACTTACCTCAAATATTAAAAATATCAAATTTACAAAATTAGTTCAGTAACAAGAAAACCTATCCATCAACCGAGAATCAGTAGAGAAAGCCAGTAAATACAAATACTTAGGAACAACAGTCAATAAAGGTAATGAGTATACAGTGAAAAAAAAATTAAACCAAGAAGAATTGAATAAGAACAAACCATAATTAAATAAATGAGAACAGTGTTATCTTAACTTAATAGATATCTTAACTTACAACTTAGAGTCAGAATACTGAGATGCTACGTTTTCTGGGTGTTGATATTTGGGATGGAATCCTGAACGTTAAAGTAGACGACTGGAAGCATTTGAGATGTGGTCCTATCAAAGGGTCTTAACAATAGGTTGAGTGGACATGGTAGCAAACAAGGAGGTACTGGGGAGAAGGGAAAGGAAATATAAAACAAAATTAAGATAAGGAAGCTGCAATACTGTTTCAGAATAATATGTAGTGAAAGGTAAAGGAAAAAAGAAGCAAAGGAATTAGAAGCATTTCTTGGTTAAAAACCTTGAAAAAAGTAGTTCCGTGAAAATAGCTATGATGATAGCCAACCTTTTAAGAGGCGATGACACCTGAAGAAGAAGAATACCTAAAACTTTGGAGTGAATGGAATCATTTTTCCCTAAATCTGACTAAAACAATTATATAGGGTGATTCAAAATTCAGTGCAAAGATTTTAGGAACATATTTACCAGACAAAAACAAGAACTTTTTTTTATATAAACATATGTTCTAACTTGCTTCGTTTTCTAGATACAGAGTGTAAAAGTTTTTTAATAAAATCGTTTTTTTATTAATTATTCAAAATCCTTTTACTCGATTTAAATAAAATTTGATAGACTTATTTGTAATCATAAAGGCTTCTTTGGTGGAAATAAAATAAATTTATTAATTCCAGTGACGTTGGTTGATAGTTATAGATAAAAAACGAAGCAAGTTAGCACATACGTTTATACGGAAAAAAAGTTCTTATTTTTGGCTGGTAAATACTTCCTTAAAAACTTTGTACTCAATTTTGAATCATCCTGTATTTTCATTGGACCTTATCTGCTATCTACAGGGTGTCCCCGTTCAACTGGTCAAAATGGCACAGGAGCCATAAAGGGGTAGTTTGAGTTAATACAGAATGTTGAAATTCTTCAAAAAATCGAAATTTTCCTGATATATTAAAAACGCTTTTAGCGAATTTAATGAAATATTTAGGTTTTAAATGATAGATTGTGAGGTCTCTTTTTTAGGAATTTCAGGTGATTTCAGTTCTCCAGGGACGGACTTGCATCGTTTGTGTGATAAATTATGTGAAATACTATACTATAATTCATATATATACTATAATTCATAGTTCAACATCATTACGATAAATAAATAATTTAAATAAACAATTAACTAATAAAGACATCTGGATCGTTCTTCAGAAATATTGTAATTTTTTTAGCCACTCGAACTACTCGAACTACTAAGGCCCTCTCTGGTGGGTATCGGAGTTGCGTATACGAGCTGTTTCATGGCGCTCCAGATAAAAAAGTCTAGAGGTGTCAAATCAGGTGATCTTGCTGGCCAAGGGACCACCAATCCATCCCGTCGAGGCAATCAGGTAGAACGTATGGTCCAGTTAAATGGTTGTTAAAAATACGTTAATAATAAACATCACCTGATACCATTTATGATCCTATCTCGAACTACTTCTCTACAGTTCTTGTATATACTCTAGATTTTGACCACTTGTACGGGGACGCCCTTTATAATATATCCCTTAACTGTCGCACTAAAAATAGGTTCTTATCCTATATTGCCTCTTTTAAAAAAAATGGCTTACATTATACAATTAAATAAAACCAAATATGAACCTTTTTTTATAAAAAAACTTAAAAATATTTAATTTCAAAATAGTAACTTACCTTCGGCAATCCCGCCTACACCATAAAAGTTTACTCAACTATTTGTTGATAAGTAATGTCTAAGTTTATCATTTACGCTCGGTCAAAATAATTGATAAAATAAAGTAGGTCACTGGGTGTTTAATATAAAGCAAATGAAGTAAAATAAATATTTAGGTTATTATACATATTACGTTTACTAAGGCAATAAATCAAAAAAGATCTATTTAATAAAATATATTTTCGTAAAGACCCAGTTCTACAAAACATACGAAAGCACAAAATATGAAATAAGATTTATTGATCAATAAAAGGAATTACAAAAATCATATACCACAACGCACGGAGATACAAAATTAAAAATGAAGCATGCTGAATTATGAATGCCCATTAAAAAATAAACGAAAGTCGTTATCCTCTTAAGGACTTTTTTGGTCCTGATATCTTAAAATCGTTGCTATTCGGAATTTGTTCCAACACGAGATTTTGCTCGTTAGTGATATGAAGTAGCGATACGAAAATTAATGGAATGCTGGAATCTTCGGTACCGTGGCAAAGCTCCACTTGTTTCGCCATATCCCAAAACAACGTTTCGACCACTTCTGCTTCTTCATCCTGCAATTGATAAATTTCTATTTAAGTAAATTCTTTCTTTAGAAGAAAGGGTAAATTTTATAAATAAGCGTTTTTTTTAATGATACGGTAATTATTATAGTTCAGGTTGTCGCTGATGATGGCTTATGTGGATCTTATGAAACTTCTTCCTTAAGTTTCATAAGGAATAAGTTTCATAAGATCCACATAAAATGTCGCCAATTTATATTAAAAAAGGGAAAATGACAAAAATCATATAACAAGAAATCATCAAAATAAATTCAAAGGATATCATTTATGAAAATGTAATTTCTAAACCAGATACTTACATATTCCTCTTGTTGAGTTAATACACACCAAACATCCGCTTTCAATTTCTTCATGTTTGTTTTCTTTGCTTTAGTCGCATATTTTAAATCAATTTGTTCGGCCTTAAAAAAAATATTTAAATGAATTCACACGTTTTTAAAGAAAAAATCACTATAAAAAAGGTTAACTTATCCTAATGTGGAAAAATAGTTAAAAGAGAAATATCTATTAAAACAATTATATTCTAATTAAAAAAATATAGAAAATATATATGCATTTTCTAGTTCTTATACTACTTATATATTAAAAATAAACCAGTTAGATATAGTAAAACCTTTATACCTGTAAATTTAAATTTTTGTTATATATTAAGCCAGCACTTTACTTCACGGATGTAGAGTAAATTAAAAAAAAATATATTAAAAGCTTTGGAGTTACTGAAAAACGAAAAAGTTGATAATTTAGGTGTTGCACGCATTAAATCTCAAATTTTGTCATCCTGGGGGTGGGGATTTCTTTAAGAGTATTGGGGTTGATCGAGGATTGGTACTATACCGTAAGACCTACAGTATCGATTTTATGCTCAGAATTTTCAAAAAAACAAAACTTACTTCACGGGATCAAAGTCGTAGGGATGAATTTAAGGGGTGATAAACCTCTTAAAGAACAACTTTTATTCGATAACTCGTCAAGAAAAATTCATACAATTTTCGTTCAAATAGCAAAGTTGTGGTTCTTCTCTATCGACATCGAAAAAAAATATTTCATACTCAAAAAATATTTACTTCCATATAACTCAAAACCAATAGGTTCAGCCAAGCTGTTTTAAATGTCTGAAACGTAGCTTCAATTATAAGGTATGTTTCAGTCAATTTGACTCAGCTTGTGTCTCAAAAATTATGATATGAGAAAATGGCAGAATCATTTCGATTTTTTTTTTTAATTTATTATTGGGGCAAATTTTTTGTAAAAGTAGATTTAAACGGTAAAGCTGAGGCTCTTAAACCGTCGACCCTTGCCTTATTCTTTGCCATATAAAAATATAGGAATCCTAAAAATATAGGAATCCTAATAAACAGTTAATTTATTTTTTCAGCAAAAACAACGAAGAAACTTTCTTTAAAACGGACGCGTTTTGTGACATTTTATTCAGTTTTAATCGTTTAGCCAGTTTCTACCTTAAAAACAATTAAACGACAGTCAACGCAAGTTAGGTTGGAGTTTTTTAAAAATGCTCGGAGCCGTCGATTTTTTATGTTATGGAGACATTTTTTTAATACTTTCAACCTCTTAACATCAACCACTGGGCGGGGGTTGCAACCACCCTCAAAATCCTAAATAGGAGTAGGGGTCAGTGATTTTAAAAGCTTATTTTAAAGGTCTTTTTATTCTAGTTACAACTGCCAAGTTTGAAATTGCTAACTTGAGTTTTCGCAGTATGACAGCTAGTCAAAGATTTTGAAACAATACCATTGTTTAAAATACTTTTAGCACTAGTTTTTAGAGGTTCCCGTCGATTTTTGATTTTAGAAAAACGATTTTTTGTTTAAATTGTCAACTCCACAACTTCAACCCCTTAGCGGGGGCGAAATTCACCCTTAAATGGGAAGGGATGTGTTGTGATACATCTTTTGAAAGGGCATTCAATTTTCTTTACAATAGCGCATTGTTTTTTTAATTTGAGCTACGCATCGCCAAGCAATGGAATTCTAAGCATTTTACTGGATATTTTATGTGTGTGAGTAAAAAATTGTTTTTAAACTATCAAAAATCAGTCAACAATCCGACTTTATCTTCAGTTAACAAGTTGATGTGAATTAGTTATTTCTGCGCTTTTCTTTCGATTCGATAAAAATGGTTTTCTCTATTGCGGAGAGAGTGGAAATTATTGAATTATACTTTATAAACAATCAATGTGCAAGACAACTTTGTTTAATGAGAGACATGCAGATAAACACGGACATCATGGTTACATTCAAGAGTTAGTGGCAAAATTTCGGGAAACTGGTTCGGTGACATCAATCCAGTGAGAAATGAGGCAGTAGAAGTCGGTGTTCTCGGTGAAGTTAGTATGAACCCTATGTTAAGTACCAGAAAACTTTCTCATGTAACGGGAGTCTCGCGGACCACTGTACAGAGAATTCTAAAACAATAAAAGGCATCCATATAAGATTCAACTTCTTCAAGAATTAAATAAAGATGATAACGACCGCGTTTTACACTTTTGTGAAATAATGTCCGAACTAACTTCAAATAATCCCAACTATCTTTTAAATGTTTGCTTCTCAAACGAATGTTAATTTTTTCTCAATGGCACTGTCAATTGTCGGTACTAGTCCGACACGAATCCAAGGATCTACTATGACGTTCATACTCAACACCCTAAAAAATTAAACGTTTGGGTTGGTATTTTTGGTGATCACATTTTTCCATTGGACCATTTTTCTTACCGGGAAATTACGGAAAACGACCATGAAGAAAATGCGATATTCCAGCAAGACCTCCCCATTATGCATTACCAGTACGCCAGTTTCTGGATAAAACGTTTCCTGGTAGATGGATTGGGAGAAGGGGTGCTACCGAATGGCCCGCGAGATCACCTGATTCATCTCCTCTTGATTTTTTTTTGTGGGGACATCTGAAATCAAAAATTGATGCCACCCAATCTCAATCGGCAGAAGATTCACGAAACCGCATCATTCATGAATGCCAACAAATAACACCCGATATTCTTCACAATGTCCGGGAATACTTTGAACAGTTACTACATTTTCTACAGACATTTTCAACATTTAATAAGATAATAAGTAGTAATCAATAAAATTAAATTAGATTTTCTGTAACCCGCAACTCAAATTTAAAAAACAAAGCGCTATTATAAAAAAAATGGAATGTCCTTTCAAAAGATGTATCACAACACACCCCTTCCCATTTAAAAAATAAGGGTGAATGTCGCCCCCGCTAAGGAGTTGAAGTTGTGGGGTTAAAAATGTAAACAAAAAATCGTTTTTCTAAAATCAAAAATTGACGGGTGCGAGCGTTTTTATTTTGTCAATCAAAAATGTCTAAAAACTAGCGCTAAAAGTATTAAACAATGGAATTGTTTCAAAATCTTTGACAAGCTGTCATACTGCGAATACTCAAGTTAGCAATTTCAAACTTGGCAGTTGTAACTAGAATAAAAAGACCTTTAAAATAAGGTATCACTTGACCCCCACTCCGATTTAAGATTTTGAGGGTGGTTGCAACCCCCGCCAAGAGGTTGATGTTACGGGATTGAAAGTATGAAAAAAAATTGTCCCCCTAAAATCAAAAATCGACGTATCCGAGCATTTTTTTAAAAAAGGGCTCCAAACCTTGGTGGACTGTTTCCGATGGGCTGTATGTATATTACCAGAAATGTTCTTCAAATGAAAACCTCAGATTAACATGCTTCGTATGAATAATTAAAAGATGCAAATATATAAGACATATTTAAAATTATCTTACCAGTTCAGGAGCATCAATGAAGTCATCAGCCATAATTTCCGAAACCGCATTCTGCTGAGCATCTGGTCTGTCCTCCTCCCCAACGTCCTCCAAAGGCTCCACATTGTCGAATAAATCGTCAGCCAGGTCATTATCGTCGAGGTTACCCTCGTCGTTTTCAGGCACCTATATTTGTGTTTATAAATTAAAATAAAGTTCATTCTTTTACTAGTGCTCAGTGGCAGCTACTTCATTAGGTCATTGGGGGAAAACCGCGAAAATAATAAAATTATTGTATTAAACACATATCTACTACCTGTGCCTTCTTCATTTCTTAAAATAATTAAGCGGACTTTCTATGACAGGTTACAAAAATACCTTCAAAACATATTTTTTTAGCAATGCCCAACATGGTTTTCTTAACAAAAAATCAACTAAAACTGCTCTTTGAAGCCACATCATAGAAAACTTGAACTTTGGGATATTATAGTTTTTAGTGAAACCTTTGAGAGCTGTGATGAACGGTATAAAATAAAAGGTTACAACGTGTATTTTAATGATGCAAAACACAATAGAAATGATGGTACTGTTATATTTGTTAGTCTGTATGAGGTGAAACATAACCTACTAAACAAAAGTGCTGTAACTGTAAGTAATATAGTAATAATAATATGTAGTGTGTATATATAGATCTTGTGACACAAATAGGCAAGCATTTTTAGACTATTTAGATTTTATTTTAATGCAAATTAAAGGGATGAGTATAGACTTATTGCTGGGCAATTTTACTATAGACATATTGAATAACAAAGATGATAATATAGTAAACTCATATTTGACTATGTTAAACGAGTTTGGGTATATTTTATCGTGCATAGAAGGTCCAACGAGAAAAAAAGGATATCTAGACCATATTTATCTTTTATAGTGCTCAAATTCTGAATGGCGGTAGTGAAATTAAAACATTGTACAAAATTATAAGTGAATCATCACATTGCAATTGGTAAAACATTGGCAAAGGCTTTTTTTGTGTGTTTGTTTGAATCCTAGCCATCTGAAGAAGTCTCAAATCCGAGACAAAACGCCAGTTATAGCGCGTACAATTATCACATTATGTTTTGTATGATGAAATCTAGTTCATTCTTACTTAAAATCTTTAAACACCTGCCATATTGAGGATACGGAAAATAATCGATAATAATTAAATTATAAATGATAATAAGAAAATAAAAAATATATGAATATTTAATAAAATATTCTATAATTTCGTTGGTCAAAATAGACATAAGTAAAAAAAAATATGTACATCTCTATATAAAATTTCTAATAAAAAAAAGATTGATAATTTTTAAAGAATATTCCTCGTTATAAGGAAAAGTGTTAAAATAATCAATGAATGTCGTTCCTTTCATAAAAATCTTCATTTAAAATGTTTTGGTACAGTAATCTTTGTTTTGTTAGCTTGTTGCTCTTATTATGTGGATGTCAATACAGTGAAATTAACCCACTTAATAATTTAAACTAAATTTAAATAAAAAAATAATTATTACTTTGAAATTATATTAAAGATATGTAAATAATTGTTGCGTATGGGATGAAATATTTGCAGTAAGTGCAATTCTTCATAATGTATGGTCTATTTTGATAGATGATAGCTGGTCAATTTGACTTTTATTATCTACGATTAAAAAAAATCTACTACGCGCTTAGCAGCTAGACACATTTGTGTTGTTCTGGTCTCAATTTTTGTTTGTTTTTACATGTAAAGCTTACGCAAAAATATTATTCTGGTTAAATATACAGTGTGTGTCGGCCAAATGGAATAAATTAGCTAATAAATAGACAGGAGCGTGTTGGAAAAAACGCTCGAACACGTCGATTGGTTTTTCGAGTTGTGTATTTTTTTTTTATAAAAACTTTTATACAGGGAGTATCAGATAACGGTGGCCAATACCAACTTGCTTAGTTTAAACATAACACTGTAGGAGATGTTCAAAATGCTCGCCACGAACGTCTTGGCAACACTCTACCCGTAAATAGAAATTTCTTCTAACGTTACTCAACATCTCAGGTGTGATCGATCTAATTGCCAGGGTTATTCGTCTTCGTAAGTCAGCTAAGTCAGTGGGTTGAGTTTTGCATATAATAGTTTTCACATATCCCCATAAGAAAAAGTCTAATGGCGTCAGATCGGGAGACCGTGCTGGCCATCGATCCTCGCCTCCCTATCCACTGATCAGGAAATATTTAGTTGAGGTACTGCCGGACATTTATTTGGTAGTGGGGTGGTGCTCCATCTTGTTGAACCCATATCATATTCGCTGGAACTTGTGGGTTTCCTGGATCAGGATACAAGTTGGCCAATGTTGGCATTACATTATTTTGAAGCAATTCTAAATAATTATCGCCATTCAAATTGCCCTCAATAAAAAAGAGACCTATGATCTGATCTTCAATAATTCCTGCCTACACATTAACCTTTTCAGGGTATTGAGTATTGTCTTCTCTCGTCCAGCGAGGATTGCCTGGACCAATAGCCGCAATTTTGACGGTTGGCATGACCGTGAAGAGTAAAGGTACACTCATCAGAAAACATAACATGTTCTAATTGGATCACATTACTGTCTAACATTGCCATCATTTGTTCACAAAAATACATTCGCCTGTCAAAATCGTGTTCCGTGAGCTCCTGGGTGGGTATAATTTTATAGGGATGCATTTTGTTTTCTTTTACTATTCTAATAACTGATGAATAGCTAATATCGAGTACTGGGGCTGCTTTCCGAGTAGATGTATGTGGGTGTTCCTCAAACTCAAGCATAACTGCCAATTTGCTATCCTCACTTATTGCATTGGCAGCTGCTTTTTTTACCTGCCTAACATGGCCCAGCTCGCGGAATTGCTTTTCTATTTTACTAATTGTCCCTTGGGGTTAAAGGGGCTTAAAGGCGGCAAATTTGGAAATTTTTTGTGAAATAAGCGAGCTACTTCCATTTGCGACCGTGTATTATCTCCATAGCCAATCATCTGTAGAATTGTTATTTTGTGCATTTCTGTTAAATGAACCATTTTTCTAGCTTGTAGTTAATGAAATTCAAACGACTATAGCACTGACGACTACTTCTGTCATGCAACATGAGTCAACATTAAGTCTGGCATTTTAAACCAAAGTAAACAACAATTTTTATTTTTTTTTTATTCTCATATCAATAAAAAGGAATGCTGAAATAGTTTTTGCTTGCTTTATCATTACCAAGACCTAAATAGGCAAGAAGTATTAAGTGAGTTGTAGAGAATCTTGAAAAAAAAATTATTTTCTTTTCTAAATGTTATTTTTTGAATTTTACTTAATATTTCCGAAACAGTCACAGATAGGTATAGGACATTGTATACAAAATATGTTTAAAATGATCTGAGGAATCTAAAAATTAATTAACATACAGGGTGTTATGTTTAAACTAAGCAAGTTGGTATTGACCACCATTATCTGATACACCCTGTATAAAAAAGTTTTTATGAACAAAAATGTGCAACTATAAAAACCAATCGACGTGTTCGAGCGTTTTTTCCAACACACTCCCATCTATTTATTAGCTAATTTATTCCATTTGGCTGACACACACTGTATGTAGCTCTACTTGTGATAAAACTGTGAGCATAAAAATCCCTTTTAAAGTTTAGTCTATTAAGTACCTTGTGCACAATTCTCAGTCGAAAGATAGTGCTGAGCCATTCGGATCTCGAAGCTGTTTGAAGGATTTTTGCCGAGGAAGCAAGCAGCGGTGAATTCTATCCAAGATTGGTTGATGGTATTTTTAAAAAAATGGAGGAAAAGTTTGCTAAAAAGCTAATCATGGAAAACGAACTTTCTTCAGCCAAAGGGGAAATATCAGATCTGCGCAACAAAAACAAAGACTTGCTGCGCATGGTGGATGTCCAGGAACAGCACTCTAGGCGCCTGAACATCCGCATTTTTGGCCTACAATGTCCCAGCGAAGAAAACGATTCTAAATTGCGGCATTCGGTATCAAATTTGTTGCGATCCAAAATACAAGTTAGTGACCTTCGAGATTCAGACATAACACGTCCGAGTTCACCAATAAACCGCCGCGCCGATCGTAATGGTAGAATTTACAAACTTAAACAAAAAATCGTTAGTGTTAAATAATGGGAGGTACTTAAAAGGTACAGGGATTATGATAAAAGAGGACTTAACTAAAATGAGACAAATGGTGTTTAAAACTGCATTGGTTCGGTTTTCTAAACAAAATATATGGATTTCACATGGCAATGGTTACATAAAAATATTATATTAAAAATATTATACCAAAATTGTACATTTTGGTATAATAAAGACATTATTTATTTATCTACTTTTTGTACTTTTCATGGCAGCAAGTCGGCTCAATGAAGAAAACTGTAGAAAATGATGCCTCCAACAATTTTTCATCTTAAAAATTTTTCCAAAAACCTGCTCGATATAAATGAAATCAAAAAAACTTTTGAGTTTTTTTTCAAAAAGCCAGTACGCATTGACCCCACATTTTTTAAGTTAAGCTCTTCGAATGCTTTTCTAACGATGTCCGCAAAAAATGCTTGAAAGTATTTCTTCATCACAAAATTAACAGAATTCCTGTACTAAATTATTTATTTTTAACTTGTTTTTGAAAACGCCCGTTTTCGTTGCCCAATTTCAAACCATAACTTTCATCTTTTTGGATCGTTATCAATTTGAATAGCTGGCGTTTCTATAGATGTACTGGCACGTCGCGGTACAGAAAATACCGGTTAACTGATAACTGTCGTCGTAATTTTATGAATTTAATATTTAAAGTATTATAAGAATATTATAAAAAATATCTACGAACTTCTATGACTTCCCTACCAAACAAATGAAGAGCCGCCACTGCTAATACGAATTTTTTTTCAAAAACAAATTGTGTATAACACTTACCGTAGCATTAGGATGGTCATGAGTATTGTCAACCGACATAATATTACTGCCACCGTTTAAGTTATCAGTAAATGGTCGTACATGTATGGAAGGAATATTTGACAGAGCATTAAGGTCCTCCATGAGTTCTCTAAAGCTTAGATCGGGTAGACATAATGGTAAACGAATCCTAGAAGCAATAATAGTTAGCACAAAGACATTGACAAGAACGATAATAGGAACTTACTTAGCTGGATCAATATTAATGCATGTTTTAGACTTCTTAGGCGGTGGCATATTTGAAAAATCTACTGGAGGTTTTAAATTATTTAAGTCTAACGGCTCGAATTCTCTTTTCATTGCCGTTCTTTTCGTATGGCTTTGTTGTTTTACTTTTTGGTTATCTTTTCCTAAAATAAAACAGGTATTTTTCGGATTGTAAAATCAGTCAGATGTGATATTTTCATTTGAGACTTTTTAATATCTCATATCTTATTCTCTAAAATTTGAAAAATGGCATTACCTATTTATTGTAGTTTATCTCAATAAAAGATCGTTCATTAAAAATCAAACTGACCTTTGAACATTTATTTTCGATCAGATGTGGTGTTTTGTGGGTAAATTGGAGAAATATTAAAGAAAACAATTTGCTCCTTGCCAATGTTTTGAATTATAAATAATTCATCTTAACGGCTATACAACAGAGAAAAAAAATGTATAAATGGTGTCCCAAATAAAATGATATACATGGAGATTTCGTAAACGATAAGAGATATAGTTTTGGTTAAATGGGGAAAAAGTAGTGTTCCAAGCCCAATCAGATGCGATATCTACAGGGGTTTTCAAAATATCGGGCTAAATCGAAAAATTAGGTTTTTAAAAAACCTGCAATATCATCAGTGCCATCTTGAATCCGATTTTAATAAAATTTTGTAGTTTTGGGTTATCTACTATGACCAATCGATTGACGTCAACGATATTTTTTTAGGCATTTTAGATTTTTTGCAACCATAGTCAACTTTGTGTTATTTCTAATGGACGCCATAGTGGATGCATACGTCATTAATCCATTTACGCCTACCGTCCTTTTAAAAGGATTTCAAAAAGAAACCTGTATTTTTGTGATTCAGCTGACGGTTTGAAGATGTCGTCAGTGTCACATTATATTTAGTTAATATCTTAAACAAGGTGAATCGCGATCGTTAGGATTTTGTTAATTTTTGGATCGATAGTGACGAATAAAACACGCTGTGTTTCTAGTGATTTTGCAATGAGTGACTCAAGGTAAGATATGTTAAAACTCGTTTATTTTTTCGTTCTTATGTTGATTGTTTTTAACAAATAACATAACATACTGACCTTTTTATATATTTGTGGTTATTTTTCACACTTCTTGATCAATCCAGGAGCGTTCAATTAAACGAGTCCTTTTGAAAGGACGGTAGGATTATATACTACTATGTGGTTTTTTACAGGTATTGGAAAAAGCCACTAACCATGGCAGAAATCTTAGAGGAATTGGAGAATGACTCTACGTCGGACATTCCTACAGGCATTACAATTTTACAATTTTTCCACCCGAAAATGCCAACGAAAACTGCAATACCGATGAAGATTCTGGGGCTGAAGACGATGTTAGTACCAAATAATTTACGCGGAATGCAACTAAGGGCCCCGGCGGAAATTGAATTTGACGTAGAAGGTGAAGACGACTGGGACAGTGTTGACGATCTACCATTGTCCACTTTTGTTGAAAGGCGACTTAAACAAATAAAAACGTTTGACTATACTCTCAATAAAGATTTAGAGTCTACGTTTATGCAATGGCAATCAGTTCAAACTGCACAAAACAATCGTTCCCCTGGAAATATTTTCAAGCTGTTCTTTGATGAGAACTTTTTTTCTTTGAGGAGAAATTGTCAATTTTACCAATATTTATGCACAGCAAAAAAACCGCCTTGGAAACGTTACTGCAGACGAGATGTACTGCTTCATAGGGGTGTTACTTGTCAGTGGATATACAACTGTTCCAAGGCGACATTATATTGGCAAAATTGTAACGATACCCAGAATAAACTTATATTAGCCGCTATGTCCAGAGATAGATTTCAATTCCTAATGAGTAATCTGCATTGCAGTGATAATACTTCCCTTGATAAAAAAGACGTCCTCTTTTCAAGAGCCTAAATAAAAATGTTTTTTATTATGCCCCAGTTGAAGAGAATCACAGCCTTGATGAGACCATGATACCGTATTTTGGGAGACATAGCGGTAAGCAATTTATTCGAGGCAAGCCTATAAGGTGGGGGTATAAATTTTGGATAGGTACCCTACGCCTTGGATACATTGTTTATTTCGATCCCTATCAAGATGCGTCGACAACAATTCCGGACAAATATAAAAACCTGGGTTTGGGAGCGTCAGTTGTTCTCCAATATGCAGATGTTTTACAGAAAATGCCTTACCAGCCCTTTCACATATTAATTGAGGAACATCAAGGCAACTGGTACTATACGTGAAAACCGGATCCCATAATCTTCATTTAGCAATGCGGCAGTTCTGAAGAAAAAGACACGAGGTACATTTGAATGGGGTGTTGCCGATAATGAAATCGCATTATCCAAATGGAATGATAACAGCGTTGTTACTTTAGCCACCAATGCACATTCAGTTTTGCCAGTAAATAAGATCAAACGTTTTTCACAGGCTGAAAAAAAGCATGTTTATATAGATCAGCCTCAATTGATCAAGGCATACAACGAAAATATGGGAGGTGTAGACCGTAGTGACCAAAACATAAATAGAGTTTCAGTACGAGGTAAAAAGTGGTATTTTCCGTTATTTTCCCACTGTGTAGACATGGCCTCACAAAACTCGTGGCAACTCCATAGGAATAATGGTGGTACTCTTGACCAACTTCAGTTTAGAAGGGACCTAGGGGACACAGCTGCTCGAAACGTACAGGAAAACAACTAAGAGAGGACCTTCGAAATTGCCAAAAACTGCATTCCAATTCTCACGTTTCGATAGACTAGATCATTTAGTTACATATCACGAGAGCCAGCGAAAATATGCTGTGTGCCACAAAAAAGCAAATTTTGTGTGCCAAAAATGTGAAGTTGGTCTTCACCCAAAAAACTGTTTTGTGGACTATCATACAAATTAGTTTTGAAGTTTAAGTTTTAAGTATTTTGCTAAGCATTTTGTAAGATATATAAACATATTTTTAAGTCTTTACTTATTTTTCTAATAGTAGCCCTTTATCCTACCGTCCTTTTAAAAGGACCGCCGTTTTTTCCAAAACTGGAAATTGAAAAAAAAAATCATGATTTTTTCTCGACTTATGGGACCTTCTATTGACCGTTTTTAAGAAAAAAATATACAAATTCGAAAGAATATAGTTTCAGGGTCAAATGGGTTAAATAGCACGTAAAAAAACCTCTTTAACTATGTCTAACAACCCTATCTTGATATGGCAAAAAACATAAATTTATTCAAAAAAACATTTTTTCACTTAGTTGGCTGCTAATCAACGATTTTGTTTTTTTTTTTATTCAAACAAAAAAGTAATTTCAATAATGTGAAAATTAAATTTTAAAAAAATTGGAACAACAATTATTTCTAACTTACAACGATAAATAAAATTAAACAAATAACAATCAACAATTAACCAACGTAAAATTAGTTAATAAAGTATCTGTATATATCTAATAAGTGGTCTTTTTGAACCTCCATTTTTTTTTTACACAATGTACACCTCTCAATCATAACCAAATAAGCATTTTTGACAATTTCTGCTTCAAGTTCTTCCACTGTAGTATGATTAGTCTATAACACCTTTAGGTATCCTCATACACAGAAATATAAACTAAAAAAGTTTATATAAACTTTTTTAAATAAAAAACTACAAGGAATCACCCCTTAAATTAAAGTAATCACTTATGTTACACCCTGTATTGTTATTCCAGCGTCAGCAAACTATAACTATAACAGACAAAATTGAACCTTATGTAGTACATGTTTATTGTTGGTTATAATGTGGTCAATCAATGTCTGAGTGAGATAACTCTTCCAATTTGCTTTTTATAGATTTCAACAGCTCCGAGGTAAACATGGCGGCGATCTCCTCAATCGTTGCACTTAGAGATTGAAAGTCGGTATCAGCGCAATCAGGCTTGGGAGAAGACTGATTAACTTTATTTGTCTTCTTTGTCCTCTTTATTAAACAAAATGAACACTACTATAATATTTATAACAAAGACATTATGAGAAAATCACTTGAAACTCAGGGACAAAACAAACTTAATGTTACTCGTTACACATGCGCGTTCATCTTTCCACTGATAAACCATGTCGAAAGCCGTAAAAAATGCTGGTACGAAACTGTTCACAAGTTCACTCCATAATTCCAAATTAGCAAATTATGCCTAAAGCACTTAGTGTTATCAAAGCTTAAACAAATAGCGGGGACGAAAACAAAGTAAATGTTTCTTACCGGTATAAATCAAGGGATTGTTTTTTAAGCCTTTATGCTTCCAGTGCTCCGGACCGGCCCATTGGTGAGTGGGTCCCGGTAACAAATTACTTTGACGCCACAATGCCGAATTATTGGTAACATTTGTCAGGGATAAAGAGCTATCTGACGGAACAAAGTTCACTACGAACGGCAAATCAGTGCGAAACAAAGGCGCTTGTTCCACAGCATTTTCTTCTACTAAATCCTCAGCATCGCCTAAAAGAAATATCAATATAAAATTCTGTATTAAATAATTAAAATACTAACACTAAGAGTTACATTTATATACGAAATTATACTTACTACCACCAATATCGTTTAAGGCATCGTGAATGGATTCGTCTAGTTCTGCTATAGGAATTCCACTGTCGTTCACAACTAACGGATCAAAGGTATTAACTAGGTTTTGGCGAACCCTGAGTAAAAGAAAAATAATTAAATTTAAAAACCAGCAGTTGATTATTTAATTATTTGGAAGGAGAGCAAGAAAATAAGCTACTTACTCAGTTGTCTCATCTGGGAACCACTCATCCAATCTGAAATTCATTTCATAGCATATCGGGTCATCAACTGACATAAGATTTATAGGAAATATGACGTCTTCTTTTTCAACAGTTACGTCGGAGCCATGTCCATACCAAATATGTTCAGTGCCCCTTAATAAAGAAAAGACATGTTTGCATTAAGGATGAAATTTTATGGAGGGTTCAGAAAGCAATATAAAAAAAAATTAGAAAAATGGGGTTTTTTCGAATGCCAATATCAATACAAGAAATGTATGGTGAATTAGAGACGCAGTCATTGCTGGATCTTGAACGAGTTTTACCAGTGATGGACTTTATGGAGTTTAATATTTAAGTTTTGATATTTATAACTCATAATAATTGTGCACCCCTGTATACATTCCGTCCATCACTGGTAATGACAATTTCTTGCATTCCTTTTTAATTTTTTTATCAGAAATCAGAATCAGATCAAATATTTTCAATGTTAGGTTTCCATTCTGATCCATTATCACAGTAAGGATATCTATGATGAACTCTTTCAAAATTAAATTAAATATATTTTTACTCATTATTACGGCAATAGCACAAAACCCAAATCAAATGCTGCAATCTATTAGATTTACCGTGGATTATTAATTCCAAAACGACACATATAATAATCTTATCCTATGAATCAGCTTACTCTAAATACAGAAAACAAGGTTGATATTTCTATGTAGTCGACATGAAAAAAACGGCCAAACCCAAGTAAATTTCATAACTCAACAATTTTATAATCTTACAGAGGTAACTAAAAATGGCTTCACTTTTTTTTAAAATAAATTTAATCGGAGGATATTTCTTATATCTACTGGTAAGCTATTTTGCATATTTGGTCAATGCAATTCATTCTTTTTCCTAGTGGAGTAGGAATATATACTATTCAAATTATAAAATTTAATTGAGGAATCTTTGATTTTACTTAAAATAGGAAGTACATAAAGAATAATTTTGAATTTGAATTTATGAAAATTGTTTTTTATGAAGTCTAAAAATTCTTAATTTAATCAATATATATATTCTAAATTATAGGTATTATAGCAACGTGATACTTTAAACATACCAGGTGACTCAGAAAAAAAGGGAACCCTTAATAACTTTTTTATTTTTCAAGATAAATAAATGAAATTTGGTATATCAATAGAATAGTTATAAGAGCATCTTTTGACATATTCTATTGTTTTCCACCACTTCCAGTTTAACAGGAAGTGACACTAACTTTCTTATTTTAAATGGGACACTTGTTATATTATTACGTATTTCGATAGAAAATAATATTCTAAAAACAATTATACTATATTTGCTACCTTTTGTTTTACGCTCAGAAAAAATCGTTTTTTAAAATTTAAAAAAAAAAACGTCATAGGGGAAAGGTGTACAAAACGACATAGTGGGGAAAAATGACATACTTATTATATGTAACTTGCTAACGTCGTAAGAATATACGCGTGCGCTAAATTGGATCATAAATTATTTACCCAACAGGTTCCAACCACTTCAGTTTGTCTCTGCTCACTAACGGAGGTGTACGCTCGATATTTCTAAATTTGTGGTGCAAAAATATTTTTCGCGCTTTGTTTAATTTGGTTATAATACTAGACAACATTTCGCTAGGTAAGTTGTTTTATTTTAACTGATTATTTAAACAATTTTTTTTAACATTTAGTAATAAGAGATTTACAAGAGGAATAAGGCAAATATTAGAAAAACATTTTTTTTTGTTTTCTCTAGTCGTGTAAAATGACATAGTGCGTTGTCGGCTAAAATGACATAGTATGTCATTTTGCCCGACTTATAGAAATAATTTTTTATTTGTTATTGCAGATTGTCATGCCCCGATTGTACGAAAGACAAATAGGCAGTCATGGAGTACAGATTCGATGTTAAAAGCCATAGAAGCGGTCAATAATGGTGAAATGGGCTGGTTAAAGGCATCTAAGACTTACGGGGTACCACAAGCAATCCTACGAAGACATGCTTTAAAAACAAATAAAACAATAAAGACGGGGGAAAAACGCCTCGGTAGATTTAAGCCTACTTTTCCACCAGAAGTAGAACGGCAGTTAGTTGAACATCTAAAACTTCTAGAGTCAAGATTTTTTGGACTTACAAGGAAGGATGTGTTAAGCTTGGCCTACCAGTTAGCTTTTAAAAATGGCTTTCAATACAACTTTAACCGTGAGAAGAAAACGGCAGGAAAAGATTGGCTGCGAGAATTCCGAAGAAGAAATCCGGATATAGCATTACGTAAGCCAGAGGCGACATCTGCTGCTAGAGCACAGGCTTTCAACAAACAAGATGCTCGTTTTTTTGAGATTCTAGAAAAGGTGATTAAAAAAGAAAATATCAACCCACTTAACATATATAACGTCGATAAATCAGCACTCTCTACTGTGCAAAACCTTTCATTACTTCTCGTCAAATTCAGATAGAATTACAGGCTCTAGGGATTTGTAATGTGTCCTCAAGGACTGTAAGACGAAGGTTGGTAGAAGAGAATCTATTTGCACGTAGGCCAGCAAAAAAACCATTACTTGCAAAAAAGAATCGCTTAGCCCGATTGGAATTTGCCCGTTAGCATATACACTGGACAAAGCATGAATGGAAACGTGTTTGCTGGAGCGACGAATCGAAGTTTAAGTTGTTTAATTCCGATGGAATTCAATATGTTAGACGTCCTTCTGGCCAGCGTTTGAATCCCAAGTACACAAAACCCACAGTTAAGTATAGAGGTGGATCAGTGATGGTTTGGGGTTGCTTCTCAGGTTATGGAATGGGCCCGTTACATCGCATAGAGGGCATAATGGACAGGTTTATGTACAGGGATATTCTCAGAGATGTTATGTTGCCCTATGTCGAAGACAATTTACCATTGAGATTCCAATTCCAGCAAGATAATGACCCGAAGTATTCCTCCAAAATTATGAAGCAATTTTTCGAAGAAGAAAAAATACCAGTTTTAAAATGGCCATCCCAGTCACCCGATCTTAATCCCATCGAAAATTTATGGGAAATTGTAGATCGTGATATTAGGGATACAAACTATTCAAATAAAGGTGAATTATTCGAACGGTTGCAACAGAAATGGAAAAATATTGGTTTTAAACTCATAGACAATCTTATTGAATCAATGCCACGTAGATGTCAGGCTGTAATAGATAATAATTGGTATTTTACAAAATACTAATATAATGTAATAGTTTAGTTTGTAATTAAAAAAAAATACTTGGAAAAAAAAAGAGTATTGGTTGTTTTTAAAATTTTTCTATCTACTTTTGTCCAGCGTATATTTAGTTATTTCTTATTATTTACAAAATTAGGTGATTGTTTCTAAAGAATGTTTTATTATTTTTATACATGTTTATGTTGACTATAATATACTTAAATATCTTTATTATAGAATTTTTATTTCCTTTGATTTTTTTAAAAAACCATTTATCTATCTACTTTTGGCCATTACTCTAGGTATTTTTAATTAACAATACGCCCCCTCAATGCTAAAACTAGATAACTCCATTTTGGGATATATGGAGTTATCCACAATTTCCCGCTAAACATTTTGTTCTTTATTAAGCGCTATAATTAGATATCTGCCAGGATAACTAGAAAGTACATAAATTAAGTCACAAAAAGTAGTTAACTTCAACATTCCTTGTTTTTCCTCTAGTTTGATATTTCTGTAGCTTTTGAGGCTGCTATTTGAGGTACCACTGATAACTTGTGGCAAATAGTGATATTGTCTTTTTGCTTTTTTCTTGAAAAACCAGCGTCTTTAAATGAAAAAACATGACTTCTAGAAGTAAAAGGATACTGGAAGCATTAATGCATATTAAAGGTAAGTTAAAATAAGCCAAAAAAAAAGCAACTCAAAAAAAGCAAGCATGTATATTAGTTAAATTCCAAAAAAGTAACGTTATGTAAAATAAGACACAGACAGTTTATATTTCTGTTGTTCTATTTAAAAGCATTACACCGAATTTCTTTCTTTGAGAAGCAGAACTGAATGAATCGAGAGAATTGTGTCCATTTAGACTGCAAAAATTGAGTTTAACAGATACCAAAGGTAAGTTTCTTTTATTGTTTAAAAGGTTTATCAATGTTAAGAAGTGACAAAGAGTCTTTTTTTGGCTTTTAGACCATTATAAATATGTTTTCTAGTGAATAATGATCTACCAAACACAGAGAACATTGCTAGATTGGCTACCACGGATTTTCAGCCTCCAGGATCAATAAAACCCAAGGTATAAAGTTACTATGATATAAGCTGTTCCTTAATTAAAACGTGTGTTTTTAACAAAAAGGCTAGATATGACTATTTTGCAACCTTGAAAAAGTGCTCCGATATTGAGTCCTTTTCTCCAGAACACTCATATTTTATTCAATCAAGCTCTTCAAGTGAATCGAACATGAAAATAAAAAACAATTACAAAGAAAGGTCTTGATACGAGAAAAAGTTATGAGAAGAAATTCGGAACGTGTAAGTAAAAAGAAAAAATCGTAGTCAAAGTTAACAAAAAATTATAAAGGTATGGAGGAATTTCCATGTCGTACTAGTAAGCCTAGAAAAAGAAGAAAGAACTTTAAAAATTACAGTGGAAATGTATCAAGAAAAAGAAGACTGCATGGAGAGACCTGTGTCATCAGAAGGAAAATTTGTACCAGGTAGATCATTGAAGATCCTTAGTCACCAGGATAACTCTATCGTGGGATCAACCTTGGCAATTATAAATATATTGGAATTCGTACAATGTTACAATGTAAGAACGTCCTTAATGTCAATGGAAGAACTCTGGATTTGGTAATAACCAATTTGTCTGAGTGTGAAGATCATTTGAGTAGTTTTTCATTTGTTGAATGCGATTGTTATCATTCTTCATTAATTTTCAATTTAAAGGGTAAATTACCTCAGACTAATAATTTCACCCACAATTTATTAGTACAGAATTGTCTAAATTTTAGACGTGATATATCCAATGTTATATAGCTTAATCGAAGCTGCTGACTGGCGGGAGTTGTTAGCCTCTGAATCCTAATTTATCTTGCGACAGCTTTTATAGCTTACTTAATGAAATATTTCATAGAGCAGTTCCTCTTAAAATAGTTAAAAAACATAAATTTCTAATGTGGTTTAATTCATTGGTCTCATTTCATTCCGAAAAGAACTTAAAAACATATATTTATCATCCGATGATTCAGAAATAAATTTTTGTTTGTACTGTGTGTGACTGGAGCTCCTATCAAATCCCCATTTTGAAAATAAAGTTACTTTATCATAACTTGTCACCGATTGTATTTCCAAAACTTCCTTTTGCGTTTGAATTAATTTGATTGCTATATGATTCAAAAGAGATTGTACGGGTACTGCGGCTTCAGTGACCTTAATGTCTTTTGGATACTAGGTGCCTTCTTCTTCCTGTACCAGTTTATATGATGGAAAAATTGCTGATGCATAACTTCTAACTAACTCGTACTGTCTTCTGGAGAGTTGAGCCTCAAAAATAATGACACAGCCTCTCTCGATGATATGTTTGTTGTTTTAGCCATATAACTTATATTTAGGCAGTCTTTTGCGTAATCCGCGTTTTCAGAAACTTTTTTTATTACTGCAGCCTCATTTGACCTTCCAGTAGCTCTTAGTGGGCTTTCACACCAAAGTAGCATGCGACGTACGACTCGCTGCTTGGAAGCAAGAAGCACGTCGCAACTAGCATCTTTCACGTTTAGCTTTACACCGAAGCCGCAAATTGCGACTTATCTTCAGTTCTGTGTTGGTAGTGTACAATAACAAAACAATATTGAAAATGTCGTCGGAAGACACTTTTGTGTTAATTGCTACTATGATTGCAAGAAGAAGAAGAAGGAAAAAAAGAAGAAAAGTTTGGATTCATCCGTCTTTACGTGATAATGCTGACACGGATAGCACTTTCATTGTATCCCAGCATCTACAATTACATCCTCAAAAATTTCAAAACTTCTACAGGATGGAACAAACAACATTCAAGAAGCTTGTTGATCTAATGAAACCATCAATGCAGTTACAGGATACAAATTACCGAAGAGCTATTACTATGGAGGAAAGACTTCTTATATTTTTGAGGTAGGTAGGTAATAAACCAGTTAATGCATGAAAATAAACCAGAAGACAATTTGCTAAAACATGTTTTTATTCTACATATACTCAAAAAACTTATAAATCACTAAATCGCTACTGCGTCAATGATTGATCATTTTGGTTAGGTGTATTAGCGTCATAAGCAGGCTGATTATGTGATGTATAGTTTGCAAACTTGTAGCAACCTACTAAGCAACTGTTGCAACTAGTAGCAAACTTGCCTCCGAATGATGATTAGGGTTGGGTTCTTCTCTCGGTTCTTCTGGACCGGCAGCTGTGGAATCATTTTTATCATCGTCTATTATACTACCCTGAACGGTCTCAACCATTTCATCTTCATTGGCCTCAGTTGGCAAATGGCCCGATTGAGGTCTTGATTTGGTGAATGGTAATACGAATTGCATAATGTCCCATAAGTAATACGGCTTTTTTGATTTAGCTGAATCTCCACTTTTTCCAGCACGCTGTTTCACATATCTCGTGAGGCTACCTCGAAGTGTTTTCCATTTTTTTTGCATTCAGATGCTAAAACAAAACGTATGTCAATAAATTAGTGTAGTCCGCAGCTTATAATTTATTTCAGTTTATACTATTATTGTAATTAATACTGATTATGATTTTGGTTTATCAAATATTTTATTTGCTTCATTTTCAGGTTTCTCGCAACTAGTATGACGTTTACAGCGCTTCACTTTAAATTTTATCGAGGAATTTCAACAATAAGTAGCATTATTGCGGATACTGCTGAAAAATTATGGATAGTTCTCCAACTGCAATATATGGCATTACCTACAGTGGAGCAATGGAAAGAGATTTCTACCAGATATTATGAACTGTGGAATATGCCAAATTGCTTGGGATCTTTAGACGCGAAACACATAAGAATAAAGTGCCCTAAAAAATCAGGTTCATCATATTATAATTACAAAGGCTACTCTTCAATAGTTTTAATGGCAAGTGCGGACGCAGATGGCACTTTTGTGAGTGTTGGTGACTACGGTAGAAATAGCGATGGTCGTGTGATTAAATCTTCCGGTTTTTTTCGCGCCCTGACAGAAAATAAATTGAACATTCCACCTCCTACTGCCTTACCCAATGATGAGAATAATTCGATTCAATGTCCTATGTTTTTTATAGGAGATGAAGCATTTCCGCTTCATAAAAATATTATGGAACCTTACCCCAGAAGAACCCTAACCAACTCGTTTCTGCTCTCAATTGAGCAGTTTTACGACGCTTTGATTTATCCGAGCACAAATCAAATGATAACAATGGCCTTCCACCTTATTACCAGTATTATCCGCTCTGGGTATGTATTATTTTTTAGTCATTTGATTTGCAGCCGAGTTTTCTTAGTGCCGTTCTTAAGTGGTTAATTAGTTAAGTTTTGGCAGCAACAAAGTTCACCACCTCTCCAAATTTGCTATCAAATGCCTTGTACTTACTTTTTCCAAAAACTTCTAATAAAATTCGCCTCTTAATTTGAATTTGGCAAGGCATATCTATAACAAAAAAATTTTAAAAACTAAAAAAAAAAATAAAAATTTCTTCAAATTGCGCAACTCGCCTTTACTTTTGGATCCACATTTATAAAGTCAAAGGTCCATAAAATATTGTGGCACTGTTAAATCAAAAAGCGAGTTGCACAATTTTAAGATAAAGAGAAAAAAGGGAATAAATGCAAAAATTTAAATATTACCTATATATATATTCCAGTCCAGATATTCTTATATGTGTAAAAACTACATACCTTGGTTATCATTTGCCATATTTCAGCTTAATTAAAAATTTCAAAATTACATATAAACAGAATTCACTTCACTTTCCGTTTACTTAAAACGCTCAGATTCGATAACCGTCTATTGCCAGACAATAACATGTAAAAATATTTTATTGATAAGAATAAATAAAAAAGTGTGTAGATTAAAAATATAAACAACATTCTTCTTAATATACTAGGGTTAAAGTTTCGAGTTTTGGGCACGAGTCTCATATTACCTTGTCCCCAATGTGTCTGCAACTTTGTTAAAAAAATGTTTTTAATTTATAGTCTTAAACCTGTGCCCTCCATTTAGTTTAATATTATATTTCTTGTAGTTTTTAGAATTTTAAGAATATTATTCAACTAAACTCAAATATTTTACAAAAGCAAAAATTTTGAAAAATTACTTACATTGGTGATCCACATAATCCAACGTTATTCATTAAATGTTTATAGGTTAATAGATTCTGCACTGAACTTAACTTGGCATCAGGTCGGATTGAAAATTCTTCTAAATCAATCTTAGGAATTCTTTTTCCAGGCACAACAGGTAGTGAGTCTTCAGGAAATAAAACATGTTCTT
Source organism: Anthonomus grandis grandis (assembly GCF_022605725.1). Taxonomy (NCBI): domain Eukaryota; kingdom Metazoa; phylum Arthropoda; class Insecta; order Coleoptera; family Curculionidae; genus Anthonomus; species Anthonomus grandis. The sequence goes on from NC_065549.1 coordinate 15,022,434, forward strand.
TGTTAGAGCACAATTTATAACCTTTTTTTGGTTGCCTCTTCTTTTTCGGACGAACAGTTTCATCCGGACCTTGTTCCGTATTTTCTTCAATATCTAAATGAAATAATAATATATATCAATAATGAAAAAGTTAAAAAATGTAAAACGATAATCAGGTTAAATTTCTTAGGTAAAGTAGCTATTCTTACTATCATCATCCGTTTGTTTTGAGGCAAAAACTCTTGCCCAATGCGAAGCCAGTTTCAATGCGTCTGAGTGTAAATTATCTACTTTTATACCGTAAACTTTTCCAGCGACTTCTAAAGAACTTCCGGCAATATTTAATACATCATTACTGCCAGATTTTACAAGCTGCTTTAGGCAATCGAATACTTTAAGATTCCACACATTAGCAGCATTAATTTTCTGAAAAAAAAATCACATCTCTTAATACTTTTAATTTAATTTTACTTCAGTTCAAAACCATTTTATTACCCATAATGAACATTATATACATATAAATTTAGGAAATACCAACAATATAGAGATGTTTATATTATAGGTAATGTATGGATAACACACACAAGCACTGTGTGTGACGTGCATCCCGTTAAAGCATTTTGCTATCCTATGTTGAACCTTAACAATCTTCAGTCTAAAAATTGAAAAAAATTAGTAACACTCAGAAAACAGACACGTTAATATACAACGTGCCCAAGATAAGGAGAATTAGTACAAGGATCTCGATAACCATGAGAGATAGAAAGTTGGTTAAATAGGAAGAATTTAGCGGCTTTGGGTGCTCAGTAATATGCCGCTTTAAAATCTAAAAAATCCCGAGTAGTTCCGGAGATATCCGAAAAAAACTGAATTTTAGAAAAAAAAGTTATTTTAGAATTATTTTCTGCTGAGTTAATTACAAAAGATTTTTGAAAATAAATGACACTTTTTTTCCCTCTTTAAGATGCCGTTATTGAATTTTAGGTCCGACGTTTCGCCTTCGTGCCATCAAGTTTTTTTTTTTCAAATACAGAACTGGTTTTTCTATATCAAATATTAAAAGTGCTTTTAATTCTGAATTCAATGATATATCACAAGTTGTAGACCTTTTTTAAGCATTATTAAATATTTTCGATGCCTTAAAAGACAGTAGGCTTTAGAAACAAAATGGTATTCATAGAGATGCTTGAGATTTGACATTGACTTGTTGATGGATTATATCACTGTATATATTTCAATTTATTTTGTAAAAATGTTTTCGAATGAAGAAAACATTTGACATGCTAGCTTGTTACATTTTAACTTATCGAAATTGTTATAACGCGGAGCAGATGTATTTGAATAAATATCCCGAAGATGGCGGCCAAACAGAAGAACTTTTAGTAAGTTAGATGTTGTTGCCTTTTTGTCTAATATATGGAAATTATCTACATCCATTTAACTTTAAATGTTGGCTTCTTTATAGAGTATCTGGTCATATTTTATAGAAAAAAAAATTATTCATATTTTATTAAGATATGAATAATATACAGTGCATCCCAAAAGTTATGTCTAAATTCATTTAAAATTCAGGGGTGCGTTCGAAAAAAAAACGCTCGGATCCGTCGATTTTTATTTCAAGTTGCGCATTTTTGTACGTGAAGTGTGTATACACAGGGTTGCTCAAAAATAAATTACGACCATCAACTTAATTTTTTCAAATGAAAGCACCTTTTTCTTATATCATCTTTGAATTTCGCGTGGAATTCTACTTATGATAAATATTTAGTGGGAATTTTGGTAGGATTTAGTTTTTTGGAGGAAAATATTTTATAATTCTTTTTGGAAAATAAAATTTTATGGGTAACATAACTAGCGAGAAAAATTAACTGGATGGTTCGCATATCTTGTCTGTTCATAAATTTTCTTTGCGCGAGAAAGACGGATGTAATACTGAGGTACAGATATAAAAGCGAGAATTTCTTGTAGAGCGACGAAGACGCAAGATGAAGGAACCACGCGATAGAAACAAATGTTCTTTCTTTGCATCACTATGCATATGAAATAAATAAGGTTCTTATTTAACCGCATGGTCTATAAACCGAAAGTGTCATACATTTTAAGCATTGTAATATAGTTTAGTAGGAAATAATTTTTTTAAACCCATTTTTAGTGGCAAACTGGACGCCCTCTAGTAGGAAAGAATCCGACGTATCTGGCAATATTGCGTTATACTAAAAACAGAAAAATTTTTATACATGCTGTCTCACTCTTGTGATGCAATATATGTCGTGGAACAAAGATGAGTCTAATTGCCGTGCAATCAAGTGATTTTTATTGCCTGTGTACGATTTCTTTACAAGATTTTAATATTGTTACTGAACTAAAATCGAAATCATTATTCAACGCATTTACAAAAATGATAGTTCCTGCGCAAGTGATAAATTATTTAAAATGACCAAAATTGATTATTAGCGATAATTTAAAAATTTACTGGTCAATTTTTTTTTATTTAGTGAGTTTTCATATAACATGAAAGCATTGTAATTATGGATTTTAAAATGAAAATGGAAACTAATCGTTTAATTTTCCTAATAAGTAATTAAAGAGAGATATCATTTTCTAATAAAAACGGGTGTAGAATTTTTTTTATTTAATAACTTGTAAACTGCCTGATTTTTTTTAATTTTGCGTATTCTCATATTATACTGAAAGCTTTAATTATGCAAAATTTTAATTGTTGTCTTCAATTTTAAAAGTCATTGCAATACTTTAATACTAGGGTTGTGGATTTGACCGGTCAACTTTTTTTTGGTCAAATGACTGGTCAAATTTCCAGTTGCCAGTATGCAGTGGATGGATCTAACTACATTCCACATTTATATAAAGACAGCAATAATTGTTTTAAAGAAATTTTGCTTGTTGAGTATTTAATACCTAAATTTTCGAAATCTTGTACAGGGTAATCAAGTGAACGGTATACTTTGGTCCATCCAGGGATACATTATATAAATCAATAAAAATAAGTAGTTTATTTTTCAATATCCATGAATAATATAATTAACATAAAAACGCAAACACTTAAAATTAAACAAAAAATATCAATCTCAGTTATTAATCTGAATTATTATGAGTGTAGTTTAGTTAAGGAGTGTAGCTAATGGAAGATTCTCATTTTCGGAGTCGGAGTCTAGCTGCTCGGCTTCGGAAGACAAAGAAACATCAGCTTCGGAGGATGAAGATATATTTAAGTCGGGTATTTTTTCACATTTATTAATAATATTTAAATTGTATTTAACATAGACCAGCTTTCCGGTCAGTCTATTTCTCAATTTACTATGGAGTACTCCCCATGTTGACCAGTTCCTTTCACACGAAGCTGAAGAGGCCGGTATTTTTAGTAACTTTATAGCTACATCGTGAAGTACCGATTTCTTTTGCCAACTCTCCCACCAAGTTGATGGAGTAATATCCGATGACGTTTTACAAACTGATTTGGTACTTTTTACTGCTATCCATATTATTCCATTGTTAAATTCATTTGTTGCTGCTCTAAAATTTGAAATTTCCCCAATTACGTCAACCTCAGATTTATCGAGGCTAAGTTGTATTATTAGATTCGTAGCACGTTGCAGCTCATCTGGGGTTAAATTTCCTCCCTTATACCTAGGTTCGAGTACATATGCTGCATTGTGAGTGTCGGTGCAGGCCTTATCGATTCTTTTTATTACCGATTTAGTCGTCAGTTTTTGTTTATTTTGAAGAAATTGACTTTCTGAAACAAATGCATTAAAGTGTTCTTTCAAGAGAAACAGCTTGTGCCGAACATCTGACAAAGTAGCAGTAGTATTTTCCATGAATCTGATCAAACGAACAACAGGATTCAGTAACTCAATAAATTTAACGTTTCTATCCCAAAATACATCATCATTCAATATGGCAGATTTTATTTTATTTGTTGCTAGTGTCTCATAATAACTGGATGAATTAAACATTCTTTAAGTAGCTGATTATTCACGTGTATGCTTTCCATACACGTGACTGTACTGCTCCATCTAGTTGCGACTGGTAATTTCAGAAATTGAAAATTACCGCCCTGCTTTTCACTTAAAAGGGCGTTGGAAATATGTTTTAATTTTTAAAAAATCACAATCTCCTTACAAACACTAAGATGATCAGAGAGGGTTTTGAGCGATTCAATATCTTTGAGCAGTAAATTCGGAATGTGAGAAACACAGCCATACGTTTGTAGATTTGGGAATGTTTCTTTTAATTGGGCCCAGGCAACTTGCATATTTGCTGCGTTGTCGGTTACCAGAGAAGTAATTTTATTTTCACCGATTTCTTTAATTACCCTTGTAATTTCACTGGCAATGTATTGGCCTGTGTGTCTAATTGCCTTGGGCTGTGAAAAATCATACAAAAAATCTCCATTATTCGTATGCACCATGTAGTTTATTAAACCTTCGTTTCTAATATTTGTCCAGCCATCACTCATTAAAGTTATATTATCTTCACTATCAAGAATATCTTTGATGTTGTTTCTTATTTTGTTAAAGCACCTGTCGAGGTGTGAGGTTGCCATAGTTTTTCTGTCAGGAATTTTAAAAGCTGGTCGCAATTTTCCAAAAAATGTTTTCCATTTGTCTGATTGATTCGAACATTGACAGGGCGCAATTTGATGACTAAACAGCTTCGCAAAAAAATGTTTGTAACTCAGATTGCTCAGATTCGCTTACCGTGTCAACAAATGATGTTAATTTTTGCATTTTTCTACAATTAATAGGTGGCTGAGAGGAACCAGATGAAGTACTTGGAATTTCATGAGGAATTTAATTGATTTCTGTATGTGGCTTCTTGCTTTTCTTGGGAAATATTGCTTCGTCTTCATCTTCGAAGGATTCATTCAAACTGGTCTTTGCCTTGTCCATCTGAAAACAAAATAATAAAATAAGACACTCGTGCGATCGTGCCTAATGGTGTAATGTGTAATTCAAATTCAAATTCAAAAGACTTTCATTACCACTTAAATATTGTACATAGAAAATATTTTTTTTTTATTACAAGAATTTACACAATGCTAGGAGTAATGCGGACTGAACTGCGATTATAAAAACAATCGATAACACATACACGAGCTAGCGCGCATGTGCTGCTCAGACCGTTAAAACATACTAACCTAATTACAACTAAAAGAAGAATAAAGACTTTCCCAATTATAATTATTTAGAAAATAAGTCATTAAACCCTAAAAACCCAAACAACAGGGCAACACGACGCAAAAATGATTAGATATTCCAAAATGAACCATTTAAAATTTTATTTTTATGCCTGCAAGATCAACAAGACCAGTGTTGATTTAAAAAGTAAGAATTCAAAAATAATATGGTTGCAATTAAATAAAAATAATTAAATTATATTTTTAATAAAAATTTGGTGGTGTGAATTTGTTAAAATGCCTAGGTATGTTAGTTGAGAATTAAGAAGAATTTCTTTAACATATGCAATAAATTTCTTTGCTGAACTATTTTTAATGTAATCCGGTAACTTGTTCCACATATGAATGCATGTGGTTATTTATTTATTTATTTATTTATTTAAGTACAAGTACAAGGCTCTCCTACAGATAGACTAAGCAATCACTGGTTATAATAATAATTAATTATAATTCATATTATTTTCGTTATTTTTTCAAAAATATTTGTACTGTACACTGTACACTATACCCAAACCCCAAAAATTGATGAAATCCTATTCCCTCAATCTCCAAAAACCAAAAACTGTAGACAACTCAAAACGAAGATCTTCATGAAAGCTATATTCTAAATTTATACCAATATAATTTGAATTTAGTTCACGATTGATTTTCTTTCTACTTTCTATATATTTTTTAAAATATTGGTATTTCGGGTATTCCCAAAAATTCTCCCACTATGCCCTCAGCCCATAAAAAAAGGAGCTCAAAACCTTCATACATAATGACATTTTATAAAAACATGTTTTTTGGTTCCATTGCAATAATTCCCCTTACTAAATTACTTTCAAGCACACAACAGCAAAGTAAAAAGTATATGTTAAAAATATTAGTAAAAAGCTTTTATCCGGAATTCCTCTTCCCAAGAAATAACATTTAATTTGTATTGCTTACAAGTTAATTAAAAACATATTACTCTTTTTGGGAAACTACCTAAATAATTAAATACTATTTATATGATAGTATACTTACATAATCTTGTCGAACCGCTTCTGGAACTGATTTGCACTTTTTGAGTATGTGATTCTGCATTCTATCGGCATGAGTGATGTAAACTGCTTCACAGTAGTTACATTTGCCTTTCACTTTAATTTCTACGCGAGTTTCCGTGAAACAATTCCAAATTTTGGTTTTGGACTTGCCCAAACTCATTGTAATTACGTTGTTAGTTCACAAAAATCCAATAATTATGAGTACAGCTCCAGCTACAATCTCTAACGCTAGTAAATACGAAATACGTTTTCAGTCGTTTTGTTGCGAGTGTTGAGATTCCCCGAATCAGGTGTATCGGATTTCGTAGAAGACGGTTGTGAGTAAATTGGACTGCTTTCAATAATGTATAAATATTAAAATGAAATTAATGCACTTACTTATATCATAAAACTCTAAATAAAACATAAATAAATGGTTTTTGAATATTTTATATATTTTGACCGAAATTGACTGGTCAAATAGGTGTTGGTCAATTGACCATGCCCAACTCTATTTAATACCCTAATTTTTTTTACTGTTTGTGCTTGTATTCCAGTTTTAAAGTTTTCACACTTTAAATGTGTAATAATTTTACAATCACGATTAGTATGTGCATTATTGTACTGTCCACATTGTAATTCAATTGTTTACTATTGTACTGAATGAAGACTTAAGGTTCCTACAGAACGTTCGCCGTTGAATTAAAAGCAAAAAAAATACAATTTTTCGCCAGTTAAGTAAAAAAATACAATTTTACAGTAGCTCACAACGGACATGGATGCATCTGCCCTGTGTGATGTCTGCTTTTCGCCCCTAGTGGTAGATGGAGTTCCCAATATCAAAGTCGTTTTTGAGAATGAAAAGAAATCAATAGTGAGAAAAAGCATAGCAATGAAATATAAAAAAGTGTATTATAGGTATTCCAGCCTTTAGATTATTAGATCTTAATAATATTAGTCTAGGCCTATCTATTACGACCCTAAAGGCCATGGGAGATAGTTGCCACTGATATTTTTTCTTTTGCAAATTCTAGCTATCTATAGTATTTATGATTCATAATTGAATTAGTTAGAGCTTGTCTCAATTAAAAGCAAATCGTCAACCAAAATCATGAAAAAAATTAAAATCAATTTTTGCAGGATGTTTGGATGTCCAGACCTTTTAATTTGCGACAATATTCCTTTTAACAGTCTTTCAATGCAGAAATTTGCTAAAGATTGGAATTTTAAAATAGTGCCAAGAAGCCCAAATTTTCCCCAGTAAATTGGTAAATGAATCTGTATCTTGAATTTGTTATAAGTAAAGCATTAATATCTGTGTAAAAAAAGATTGTTTAATTTAAAATAACTAATTTGTTTGGCCGTATTCGGCCTTTTTCTTCCAACAGATTTGAAAAATTTATATCGCTCTTTGTTACATTGATACCAATATTTGTTTAACACAAATATTTGATAAAAACTAAGAGACGACGTACAACCACAGCGCCATCACCAAAAAAAAATTATTGCATTCTGCACACTTACATTATCTTGATAAAGCTGATAAAATGTCTTTAATTGGGATTTTATTTCTTCCTGACTAAGTGCATTGGACGAATTGTTTATGACAGGTGTTACATTTCCTCCCAATGATCGATTTAGAACGGACCTTCTTCTCTCTGTTCTTTCCGCTTCGTCATTCGACTAAAGTAAATAAAAAGTGCAATAGGTTATTAAAAATTACACAAATAACATTTTATAGAAAATTCTGTTATAACTACCTCATTTAACACATGATCAGGTATATTTCCTGCTGCCCATCCTCTCCGAATAAACGAGAGTCTTTTATTAGTCCCTGGAGTTGAAGTAATCAAGCCTTCCACCGTCATTTTTCCAGCTTTCCAACCTGTCTATTATAAAATAAATTAAAATATTACGAATTAAAGCTACATATTCTGATAATTAAGTTTTCATGGAAAGAAATAAAATAAGACATTTGAGAAATCAGGTAACTTCATAGGATCTAAGACAATTGATTCATTTTAGGACTAGGTTCATAATATTTTGTGTTCTTCCATAAGCCATATAGAAAAACGCCGTATAAGAAAGTAATTTGTTAGTATTTTTAAATGTTTTATTACCAGATTTTAATATTTAGACTGTTTTTTAACAATAAAATAAACATTTTAGTTTTAAGCCATTATTTACTACATTTACTTGTTTTTATCATCTTATTTAAGTGTTAACATATATAAGAATATTATATTTTGTAACAACAACAGGTGTATATAAAATTTCATTTCAAGATACACATAAGTTATGAAATTAAAGGTTTTGTGGCTACTTTACTATGTAGAACTCTGTACTTGTTTGAGTTTGATGTTATTAGATAAAACAATAATAGAAAATGTGTTTGACAGACCGACGAATCATCAATATGAAATAATTAAACTAATAAAATTCTGATTATTGATAATTTAATAATCAGATACTTTTTTAGTATGTTTTAACTTAAGTTTTTGTATTTGAAATAAAAAGGTTATTGAGAACATATGATAATCCTTTATAATAATGTTGCAATTTTTTTCTCTGTCCAGTATCTCTATATGTTGGTAGAAAGCCTTTTTCTCTACTTAAAACAATATTCAACATTAATAAAAACCATTGTGAGGTAGGTAGTATAAGCATCTCTTACTGAAAACCATCTCACTAAAGATTGCATAACTTCCACAGATTATATTGCAGTTGATAATAAACTTGTAATAAAGTAAATAGATTTCCGTTACTATATATAATAAATACTTTTAATTCAGAAACTCCTTCTAGAAACCATTCTGTAAATCTGCAATGATTAAGCGGGGAAAAACCAAAGAATATTTAGGTCACTAAGCCCGTTATTAAGCTTCCATGGTTTAAAAATATATTTTAAAAATTCTACCAGGGTGATCTGCATCTATCTTGGATTGTTTGTTCAAATTTTGATAATGATGTGGCTTGTTAAGTCCCGTTCTATCGGATCATGAAGCAATTTTTTGTGAATTTTCCCTGTATCACCAAGCTTGCCAAACCATTTAAAAAACGCGGTGGTATTTTTTCTAAAAGAAATTTTAGTACCTTTTCTCATGCATATTTAGATATTAATTCAAATTCAAAACTTTTTTATTTGCCTTAAGGCCACAGAGTTATAGTTACAACAAAATAATAATAGAAAAAATATGACAAATAAGGACCAGCTCGCGATTATATAACCAATCCACGAGACTCGTTTGAATACAAGCTTATGTAGCACCGCTCTCTATAATACTTTTACAAGTAATATAGGGGTATAGTTCAAATATAAAAAGAACCAGGTTAACACATAAAATATAATTCTGATATATATAAGTGTAGGTAGGTGTATAGGTGCAAAATGGAAGAAAAGAACACCAAAGAATCAAGAAAAATCAAAGTAATGAAATGTATATTTCAGAAATATGAGAAAATCACTCGGACAAAAAGAAAGGTATATCTGAGAATCATCAATGTATTGCTGTATTTTGGCTTGTGTAAGGACACTGTGCATATCTGCTACATAAACAGAGAAAAGTGACCCCAAAGGTAGGTAAAAAAGTTGGATTTGATGGTATTGCCCAATTCTGTTTTTAAACAAATACATTGTGTTAAGATAAAATTTTAAAAAAATGATGGCATCCTTAGATAATAAAAAAAAATTGTTAATTTCTATACAGTCTTATGCTGCTATTGTATGGTGACACTCTGTGGAGGGACAACAAATTTTTAGTCCACAGCATAGAGATGTGCGGGTTGCAGCTGGAACAGCTTTATAGCTTTAAAAATCCTTTTTGATCTCTACACATTTTTCAAAACTTAATACAACTTTAACTTACAGAATAAAAGTAAATACCCTACAAATGCAGAAATCCATAGAATTACCACTTGTGGCAATGAAGAGCAGTTGTGGCAATGAAGAGCACTTGGTGACAGACCAAAGACTTGAAAAATGCCAAAAATCGTCCTGAGTTCCTTGCTGTTAAATTTTACAACAAGTTACATTACATCACAAGGCAAATACATTGCCTGCTGATGAGTATGGCAGCACAGATGAGTTTTTGTTGAAAAACTATAAACTATTTTTTTAAACTTAATGCAGTTACAGATATAAGCTTTAAGTATGCATTTAGTTTTAGAAAATTGATTACTGAGTTTTATTTGGATGTATGTAAATGTTTTTTATGTAATAACATGCGAGTTGAAATAAATAAAGGAGATTACATCTGCAGTAATGATTTATTAATGATGTAAACAAAACTTTACTCTCTTGTAGCACCTACTATTTGCAGATGACCTAAAATTTTGCAAAATTATAAAATCAGAGGAAGATGTTATATCATTACAGTCAAATCTTTATAGAGTGGGCACACAATAATCATTTATATCGGGATGTTAACACATGTAATTATACAGGCCTTGAATAAGTTAAAGCATAAATGGCATCCAGTTGCAGTTGATGGAGAGAGATCTTGGGGTAATTTTTGACCAAAAACATCCATTTAAAGACCAGTATTCTGCTATAACTAAACAAAGGTCTGCAGATGCTTTTTCCCCGAATACACTGATTCTGCTATATTATTCTATTGTAGGAACGCACTTATATGTCTCAGTGGTTTGATTACTGTTTTAGAATGTCCACATAATTCTCATGAGGCCTATAACTCATTTGTGACCCAAGCCGAGGAGAACATTGTCACTGATCCCTCATCATTTTGGTCTTTCGTTAGAGCTAAGAAAGGTCACTCTTCACTTCCATCTATCATGTGCGATGCCAATGATAATTCGTTACAAGGAACAGAAAATATTGTGCCACCTTTAGCCAAACTTTTTCAGAATGCCTATAAAGATCCAATCAACCTCGCAGAAATCCTCCTTCTAATTCCTCAGACCTCATTGACATTCTTTCATCAATTACCACTGAGGAAATTATTGCTGCTAGGTGGAGGCTAAAAAACAAGTTGACAGCCGGTCCAGATGGTGTTCCAAGTTTTGTTGCTAAAGACTGCATGTTTGTCCTTTGTCAGCCTTTATGTCATAGTTTTAACCTTATTTTAAAAACTGGCAAATTTCCAGGCATCTGGAAATGTGCTAAAGTAATACCAATTCACAAAAAAGACGATATAAACAGAATCGACAACTACCGACCTATCTCCATAGTTTGCAATTTTTCCAGAACATTTGAAACTATTGTTTATAACAGAATTCTTCCCCAAGTTCAATCACTACTCTCTATAGATCAGCACGGCTTTATTCCTAAAAGGTCGTGCATCACTAACCTCTGTAATGTGACTCATTTTATTTCTTCAGCCCTCGATAGAAAAAGTCAGGTTGATGTGGTGTATACTAATTTCAGTAAGGCTTTCGATCAGATAAATCATAGCATTCTGCTGGAAAAATTGAACAAGTAATTCAATTTCTCAGAAAGGCTAATTTCGTTGCTTTCGTCATACCTTATTGACCGTCTACAGTTTGTTGAGGTGGAAGGTTGCAGATCTAATACCTTTATTTCAACTTCTGGAGTCCCACAGGGATCCAATCTCGGCCCACTTCTTTTTATCTTTTATATTAATGATCTTATAGAACTGATTTCCTGATATTTTTCCTCGGCGACAGGCTCACATTTGTGCCACATATTGAACAGACAGTGACCTCCTCGTTGAAACTTCTGGGTTTTGTCATTCGAAATAGCCGACTCTTTAACAAGTCCAACTCAATAAAACTATTGTACTTTTCCTTTGTTAGATCAAGAGTGGAATATGGTTCCTTGGTGTGGTGTCCTTTCTATGAATGCCATGTTGGCTACATCGAGTGTTCAGAGAAGGGTTTTAAAGTTTCTTATGTTTCTTGAGGATGGAATATATCCTGTTAGGGGACACGATCATGATCTGATGTTAGGTAGATTTAATCTGCAATCTCTGGCCATGAGGAGAACAATTCATTTGAAAGAAAGAAAAAAGAAAGAAAATGTGCTATATTACGTAAGACAACAAAATCTTGTGTACAAGCATCCTAAAAACTAAAAAATTCCAAATTCACTTTAAATTTCAAACAAACATAACTTCTAAAACACTTTACCATAAAATTTACACACATTACCAAAATTAATCATAACAAAACAGATTGAGAAAAAAAAGCATCTTTTTGATAAATTTCATTAAAAAATAAGTAAAGCTGTCAATAAAACAGAATTTAGAAGAAGTAAATTACATTATTTAACAGGAAACAAAACTAAAACACTAAAATGATGTCAGAGCACAGGTTAAAAGGTATCATTAAAAAAATCGTCAAGGCTATAATATGCCCTGGATAATAAAAGTGATTTTAATTCCTTTTTGAATCTCTTAACTTCTAAAATTTGTCTGATACATAGAGGAACATGGTTGTAAATTTTTTTGCTGAGGTATATAAGTGAGTTCTTCGTGAGGGAGGATGTAGGGATTGGTAAGGGAAAATCGTTAACCTGGCGAGTCATATGACCAGTGTTAGAGATAGGTTTAGGACATTTATGAATAAGAGTAGCTGTTTCTAAGATAAAAAGAGAAAAAAGAGAGAGTTAGGATTTTTTGAGATATAAAGAGAGGTTTACAAGAATCTCTTAACCCAGAGGAACATAGGTATCTAACTGCCTTTTTTTGATAACATTCTTATGGAAGTTGGCCCATAATCAAATAAATTCTCCTCCTCTATTGAACGATATTCTATCACTTTTGCTTTAGATCGTGCCAGAACTAACATTAGGTATCAGGATCCCGTATATCAAATGTGCACAATTTTTAATTCAGTATCATCAACCTGTGACATATTTGTATACTCCATAAAGGATCTAGTTTTGTCTCTGACAAACCAACAGTTACCATAATTCCTTTTCTCCTGCTTTGTTCCCTTGTCCCATGAATCACTTTCTTTGTTCATTCTAATGTTAATTTACATCTCCTTTAATTTTGATATATACATGATATTACTATAGTAATTTAAGTTTTCCTAATTTTTCTTTATTTTTCTTTCTTTTTGTTATTTAATTTATAGTAATTTAATACTTGTTTACACTTTCAAAACATTAATTGTAGATTTTCCTGTAACTGGGCTTTGCCTATTGGAAATAAACTGCTAAATAAATAATAAAGTTGGAATTTGTGCAAGATGGATTTGTCAAATATTTAGGCAAGAGATTTGGTAGGATTCATGTGAACTTACAACCATTATCATCCATCAGAAAAATGCATGACCTTTGTTTCATTTAAAATCTTGAATGGTGTGAATTGTCCATCTTTCAAAAGAAAATTTCCTCTTCTATTGCCTTTAAAATCAGATATCATCATACAAATTATAGCTCCAGCATGCTATTAATAAAACATTAATTGTTTTAAATAGAAATCTAACACTTGACCCTTTCAGAGACTAACTGCAAGTTTTTAAGAAAAAATTTAACACTCAAAAGTTTGTATTTTAATGAGGTATCCTGTATCTTAATATTAAATAAATATATATATTGTATTTTTTTTACTTAAAAATCATGTATATTTACTTTACTTTGTTTTATTGCTTGTATAAGCTTTTTTGTAGGTATAAATAAATTATTTTTTCAGTAGATCAACTTTCTAGGGCTAAAAAATTAGGCACCACAATTCGTGAAGCTCTCAGCCTACAAAGAGAGTTCTGTGGTTTCAGGTTATCTAAAGTAATATGCTATTTTATCCTTGTATCATAAATAGTGGTATTTCAGCAATTTAGCTGGGTTTTGTCAAAACCAATGAAAATGGTCAGGTTTTTTGCAAAATGGGTGATTTGTATTTATATTTATCACTAAGAGTGGCAGGAAGCCAAATTTTATCAAGACAAGGGTGTTATCAGGCACTAAGACACTTTTGGACATTATTAATAATTGGAATATTGGGGTGTATTTGGTTAGTTTTGTCAACAGGCAAGTGATTACTGTAAATGCTTAACATTTACGAGGGGTCGGGATGGGATGGGATGGACTGGGTTAAGCTAGGTGGGGTTGGTTTGAAGAATATGGCTTATGAAATTGCTACTTAGCTGTTAACTAAAAATTCTTCTGGCTGAATGACATACCTTTAGATGAATTCTTCGCTGCTAGCGAAGTCACCAAGCTTTGTATTAAGATTAGACTGAAGCAGAACTTGTTTTCTGGGTTATATTCAAGATTAAATCTGCAAAAAATTAAAATTTTTAACGAACTCTATACAACAATAACAAATTCAAACAAAACATTTTTCAAAATTCCATTTTGGCTTTGACAAATGACAAGTGACATCACTGAGATAACTCATGTTGCCAATCTTCGAATAAGAAATTATAAAGCGCTGTTTGCATGAGACAACTACAACTTTAGTTAAATTGGTTGGATGGGTTTATTTATTGCTTAAATTAAATCTTGCCTGATTTCTAAAAAAAAAACGTTTTTCCATTATAAAGTTTATAATTTTGTGAATATCGAATTTCGAATAAATATCGATTTATTGAATTTCGAATTTCGAGAAAAAAACCTTGATTGCCCAAACTTATTAAAAAATACAATGTGGTTCGTTTATGGAATGTGATGTGGTATAATGAATATACTAATAGTAGGTATCAAATATATTTCAAACTATAATTATAACTCAGAAACGCTTAAAGAGTGACCATAGAAGCCAGAAATGTGAATATAAATAAGATATTTTATTTGAAAACAGCAACATTTATACAAAGTGTTTGAAAGGTAAGTAGCCAAATGGAAATGCTGAATAGGTGAGGTTACTGGCTATTTAAAACGCATAGTATTTTTTTGTTTTTCCTCAAATTTAAAGAGTAATAATAATTTTGTCATATATTTTTTCCTTTTTTTTTAGATTTTCCTCGTTTTTTTACTTTAACCTTTAATTTTTTTTTCTTTAATTTTTGGCCAAAATGGCGCACAATTAATCTTATTTTAAAGACTAATGTTGTCTCATTTAGATTTATGTAATAACTGAGAAAAATATTTAAAGAGAAACTAATAGTGGAGTAACAAACTTCCTCAAATCAATAGAAAAAAATGTTACGTCAACTTTACAATGGAAAAAATAATAATAAAAAAAGCTGTGGGGTTTTAAAATGTGTTAAAAAAACTTCTCTAGTTAATAGTCTTTCTAAAGATATGCCACATGTAACAAAAATAATTAGGTAACTTACGAAAAACAAATAAGTTTGTCTTCAAGGACGCGTGAACCACTTTCTTGAAAGCAACCTAATTGAGCAGGTATAAACTTATGCCTCTTTCTAACACAGGTAAACCTGTTACGCTATAATCTCCTTTATCATTCGGCGACACTCCCTTTGTGCCCCGCTACCTTAAACTGTTACCTTTCACTAACCATAATACGAGTATTATTTATTTGAGACTTGTCGTTCTCCGCTACTTCACGTATTTTTACCTCAACTCTACGCATATTGTTTTTGTTGTTCGTTTTCGTGAACTTTGTTTTATTGTTACTGTTGCCTACTATGGCTGGTGCCTTTACAAACGAGGAGTACGCCGATATCCTAATGGCATATGGTAGAGCTGATGGAAATGGACGACAAGCAAAAAGAATTTACCTAGAGCGTTTTCCCAATAGACGCCAACCTAATAGTCATACTTTTGAAACGACCTTTAGATGCTTAAGAGAAACTGGTAGTCTAAATCGCCGTGAACCTGGAGTTCGCAGACAACGTAATGTTGCTGATGACGAAACGAAAACTTTTGACGAAGATCCCACAACGAGCACCTGGACGGCCAATCTAAATCTAAGTGTATGGAAGGTCTGGGCTGTTCTTTATGCTAACGGAAAGCATCCCTTTCATTACACTCCCGTGCAAGATCTTGAAGAAAACGACTACCAAAGACGCATTCAGTTTTGCCGCCTACTGCCACATATGGACGTGGATAACCGCGATTTCTCGAAAAACATACTGTTGTCAGATGAATCCAAGTTTTCAAGGGAGGGAATTACCAACTTTCATAATTTGCATTATTGGGCCCCAAAAGAAGAGAACCCACAAATGAAGAAAGACGTGTCCGTTCAAAGGAAATTCTCAGTAAACGTTTGGGCAGGCCTAATTGGTAATACCCTTATTGGTCCACATTATTTACCGGATAATTTGAATGGGTAATTATCTAGATTTTTTAATAAATGATCTGCCCGAACTCTTGAACGAGGTTCCAAATTTTCTCAATGAAGAACAAATGACGTTCCAACACGATGGGTGCCTGGAGATTGGCGATCCGGGAGCATCTAGACAATGCATTTCCCAATACTTGGATTGGCAGAGATGGTATCCCATGGCCTGCAAGATCACCGGACTTGACGCCGCTTGATTTTTACATCTGGGGCCGTGCAAAAGAACTTGAGTATTTTGAACCTGTAAATACAAGGGAACAATTGATAGGAAAAATTAAGGATGCTTTTGTAATAATGAGACGGGAACTAACATTACAGTGTACCATAAGAGAAATAAGAAAGCGATGTTACGCGTGTATAAAAAATAATGGTCATCAATTTGAGCAAGACTTATAAATAAACGATTTGAAGTAAAAAATATGTCTTTTTTTAATCAAGCTGTAAAGGAAAAGGTCATGGAAACGAAAGGGCACAATCGGTTTAGCTGTTTTAGAACGGTGAAAGAGATAGCGCAACAGATTTAGCAGTGTTAGAAAGAGACATAAGTTCATACCTGTTCAATAAGGACGTTAAAGTAAAAAAACGGCGAAAGTCTAATAAAAAAAGAAAAAATATATTACTCCTTAAATTTGAGGAAAAACAAAAAATACTATGCGTTTTAAATAGCCAGTAACCTCACCTATTCACCATTTCCGTTTAGCTACTCACCTTCCAAACACCCTGTATATACGATATTTAAATTCTTTGAGCTAAAATACGAGTACATCGATTGGCTATGTTCAATTCCTTTTTTAAAATAAGAAAAGTCAGAAAATAATATGTTTTCCTTGTTAAATGGCATACTCTGTACCCCTAGATATAATGTGTAAAACAATAGTAATTAAAAGATATTTAAACAAATACCTATATAACTATTCAGGGTGGAACAAATATAAAAAAAGTTGTGCAATCAACTGACTAAAAATAATCTGTAATCTATTTCTTTGAACTCGTAATAGCAACACGATATACAGGGAAAAGTTTATTTTATAAAATCCTTTACATATTTTTTATTATAAAAGATACAATACTGATATTTTCAGGGTGGGGTAAGAAATGGGCGAAAATTTCGAAATAAAGTAAAAAATAATCTAGGTCAACTATATTGAATATGAGGTCGAAGTCAACTTCTGTTTTTCTGATCGGCGCCATAATGATTTTTTTCGTTTTCAAATTTTCCTTTAGAATTGCTTTTCAACCATGAATCACGTGTTTAGGTTCGGTCAAAAGAAATAATTAAAATTAGAATAATTAATATTTCATGCCGTAATTGGCTTTAATATTTCTCTTCAATTTGATGAGAAATTCATATTACGTATCTATATTACATATACATACCTTAACTGTTTTATATTACCTAGGTAACTCTCAAGGAATTTATTGTCAGTTTCAAGTGTGTGTACTTAATTGAAGGTATTAGTGCAAGAAGGTGTTACATAATTTTTTAACAAGTTTGAGATATACAGGGTGTCCGGAAAAAGGAGGCCAACCCGCCAGCTACATGTAGGGAGGACCAAAATAATGCGACTTTCGTTATGTCATTTTTTAATTAGGCCCTCGGTATTTAATATACAGGGCGTCAAAATGAGAAATATAAAATCGTTTTTATAAAGTAAGTCGAGTGTTTCATAAGATATTAAACCAAAATTTGGTGTAAGGGAGTTTTTTGGAACGAGAAACTGAAATCCGTTCACGGATTCGCTATACCTTGCAGAGGGCGCCACCTGCGGTATATTGCATGTGTTAAAAATAACAAAACTTTTTTGTACCAAATCTTTTCTGGTAAAATAAGTATTCCTAGTAAATGTCGGCCTGAGAATCCGTTTATTAGATATCTTAATTTTAAAATCTAGATACATTTTATAAAATTAACAAAATAAACGTAATATATTTTTACTAGATTAATGCTAAATTACTTATTATAATAAAAATAATAGAATAATGACCCTAAATTTTTTGTTCTACGTGACTTTCATTCATTTTTATACAAAAACGAGCCCTCTTTAATAAAGAAAATCTATGGCTTTGAAAAATATTTAGTTTCAACCTGAAATACTCTCCAGCTGCAATTATTCTTTCCCTTAAATGATCCTCGTTTAAAATCGGAACCATATACACAAAGTATTTCATACATCCTCAGACTGAAAAATCCAAAAGTGTAAAGTCGGGTGGCCACGGAACAGGAGCATCTCGACCCCGACCAATCCAGCGATTAGAAAATACTTGATGTAAATAGTTCCTAAGATTTATAGCAAAATAAGCCGGCCACCGTCGAGTTGAAACCAAAGATTTTGTCTTAAATTTAGAGGCAAATTATCAAGCAAATCAGGCAGTATTTCTTGTAGAAACAACAAATGAATCACCAGTCAAATTACCTGGTAAAATGACAGGTCATAAAAGAAAGTTATTCACAACACCTGCCCACACATTGACTTTAAAATTTACTTGATGATGTGTCCTAACTATCACCTAGGATTCTCTTTAGCTCATATGTGTGGGTTATGGATATTTGTCATGCCATTTCTCGTGAACGTGGCTTCGTCAGTAAACAGAATCGCCCTTATAAAATCCACATTTCTATTATTCATTTCACATAACCATCTACAAAAAGCAAGTCTTACCTCGGGATCGTCGGGTAAACGACCCTGTACTTTTTGAAGATGAAATGGGTAAGTTGTTGACTCCGGAAATTGTAAACTTTTATGCGTCTCGATTTTCCCAATATTTCTCACCAGCGAAAACCCTAGTTAGAAAACATTAGTTTGGTGATTCTTCCACAATTTTTAAAATTTCTTTCTCTTGCCCTGATTGAACCGCATGAGGTCGACCGCAATTACCCTTGCGTCTTTCGCTGAAGCTTGCACTCTCCCTTAAGTGGTTAGTTAAATTTAAAAAATATTTTCTTTTAAGATAAAATCGGTTTGGCAATGTCTGGGTATAGCGTCTCGCTGCTAAACTAGCATTGGAGTCACAATTTTCTAGTTGAGAATTGACAGGTATTTACTGTTTACAGTAATATTTAAAACTTACCAAACATCAAAACCATATTCGCCATTTCGGAAAAGGGTACATTTTTTGGTCTATGAGCCATTATGGTTTTATAAGTCGTAAGAAAACACACCAAATACAAATATGTAATTAAAAAATCCAGATTTATTCGAGGAGTAACTGAGAAACTTGTTAAGAGCGTCAGAAGCGTAAAAACTTACTGGTGCCCGAGGTCAGCCAATTTGTTTAGAAAGAATTATCTAGCTTTTAAGATTAAGATATCTAATAAACTGATTCTCAGGCCAACACTTACTAAGAATACTTTTTTTACAAGAAAAGATTGCATAATTAGAATTTTTTACTAAAACTTTATTATACAGGGGTACAAAAAAGTTTTGGTATTTTTAACACATGCAATATACCACAGGTGGCGCCCTCTGCAAGGTATAGCGAATCCGTGAACGGATTTCAATTTCTCGTTCCAAAAAACCTCCTCATACCAAATTTTAATTTAATATGTGATTAAACACTCGACTTGCTTCAAAAAGCGATTTTATATTTGTCATTTTGACGCCCTGTATATTGAATACCAATCGCCTAATTAAAAATGGCATAACGAAGCTCGCATTATTTTGGTCCACCATACATGTGGCCGGCGGATTGGCCTCCTTTTTCCGGACACCCTGTAAAGATTTGAAGTTTTCCTGTTGAAGTTTTTTGTATATAAACCAAAATTAAAATGAAATTGCCTAATTACAGTAACAACAAAAGTATGACTCAGTTTGTACAATTTTTATAGGTTCTTTAATTATTTACACAAAACATTAGAGTTAGCAGCTTCATGCACATCAATTTTTACTGTTATTTCAAATTAATACCAACGAAGGAAGGATCAACTCATACTTATTCTTGAAAAAAAAATACGAAAAATGGTAATCCTTGAAATACAAACATATTAACTACTTAATATTAATTACTCTTGGATCGTTGTAAGCTTAAATAAAATTCCCGTGAATTCTCCGGAATAAATGGAACCTGTTCTTAGATTTTTTTAAATTGTTTGTGTGCTGTAGGTCTTGATTTATTTTTTGGAACTAAAAGATTTTCGTATTTGTTTAATAATATCTACTTTTTTTTTACTCTTCGTTCATCTAGTGAATCTTACCAACTGAAGGTGAACTCTTATCCATCTTACATTGTGAGAAAGTATATTTTCTCCCTTATCGCTTTTTGTCAAACAAATTTATTTTTCGTGTCACTTCTTTTAAATCGATAAACTTATTCATTCTGATTAATCCAAACGGATTTCTTTTTTTCTTTCCTCGAGACTGTAGCTAGCCTAAGGAACTTTTGATCAATAAAAAAAACACTCTGGTAAACTAGGTAATGCCATAAATAAACTATAAAAGAGTTCTTATTTAGACTACCTGCAGAATCGCTCTACGCTACTTAGTGGTCATTTTCAATATTAATGCTCTGTAAAATTATAAAATACTGCTTCACTCTACGTCAGGGCCTTTAAAACCTTTGTCCTTAGTCCAAAGATGGAAAAATTTATTGCCAAAATTTAACCTTCATTACATAATGAATCCCCAAATTAAATAGCCATACTTATGCCTACTATAAAAGGCCGCACTAGTAGACAGCTTTGGTACAGGCGATGTTTTTTGCATATGAAAACTTATGTATAAAATGGCAAGCTCATGTGCCAAATTTCTTTCGTTCCCTGTTCTTTAAATTCTGTTTTGTAACGCCTAACATGTTTAGTCGCAGCAGTGTCTGATTTAGGAGATCCAACCACCTTTTTGAAACTAGTACTCCTTTAGACAAAACTTGTCTTTACTTCTTTTAAACTCCACTTTTAAGAATATGTAGCAATATCTATGCTTCAAAGTGCTAGAAAATGAGTTAACACATTCATGCACTAATAGCTTCAATTGTGAATTTCAAAATAAAAAACTTATGAAAAATCCGATTCGTTAGAGTGTTTGCAATCAAGTGCATTTATTTTTTTTCCGAAAACTAAGCAAGATACGAAAAATATTTAAGAAACAAAAAAGCTGTATTGTTAATTGGTTTGTCTAAAAAGAATTTAAAAAATCCGCAAAGGTCAGTGGCATTCAAAAATTGTCGTTTAGGTACCGCTTAAAAGGACATTGGACTTAAAATATGTAATTAAACTAAGACTAAATCAACACCTTTCGGTTTAGTATAAATTACATAACCAAATTACAACGAAATAGGATTAAGGATATTTAAGATATACATGGAAACCCAATTTTTTTTAGTTAAATTTAAGACCTTAAATTTATTATTTTTAAAATTATTTTTAAAATTAAGACCGAGCCGTTGCGGACATGTTTATTCGGACTCTTTTCCTTTAAATTACTTAAAAAATCGCCTCTTACATTTATTGTACTTAATTGACACCCTGTATAATCTTTTCCTGTATAATCCTATTATCTATAAATTGTTATATATAATATATAAGTATTATTATTCTAATACTTAATAATAAATTTTGTGTTGTCAATATTTATAGTTAAGTTGTCCTTTCCATAGCACCTTTCCAGCAGACAACAAAACAATTCCATCTGCGTATGAGATAAATTTACCAGAAGTATTATAAAAAGTTCTTTTATATAAAGAGGTCCCAGCACGCTACCTTGTAAAACACTGCACTTAATCGTTTTAAAATACTATATTGATATTCCTTCTTTACACATTGCTTCCAGTAAGATCATTTGTTATTAAATTTCTTCTTAGCCCTCTCATAGTTGTCCAATTTATTGAGTAGAATATCGTAGAAAAAAACTGAGTCGAAAGTTTTCGGTCAAATCTAAAAAAAATATTTTCATAGTTTTGTAACAGTCATTTGTTACATCGCAGTGTTTCCTCAGATGAGTTTATCCTCTGAAAATTCAAATTGATTTGGGGTAAGCTGTTGTTTTTCCTAATGTGTTTTAAAGACCACATTATTAGAATGGATTAAATAATTATTCATTCATGTAAATACATTATTTTTATTCATTGTAATAAACTATTGCTAAAATGCAATAATATTGTAACTTACTTAGACTTATAATTTTATTAATATAAGATTCTATAAGTATTATATAACGCAGTATCTTATTCCTGAAAAAAAACAAAATTTATGAACGAAATACTTTAGTACGTAAAATTAAAACTAAACCTGAAGTTTGTGTAACTATCCACTGTAAATATTCGGTAATTCTAGTATTAATGCTGGGAAATGCCGAATTACAAGATATTCCAGTGGAAATAATCCCTATTTGTTGATATCTTCCTGAGGCACTATCGTACCAAAGCAGTGGACCTATAATCCATA
Source organism: Anthonomus grandis grandis (assembly GCF_022605725.1). Classification (NCBI taxonomy): domain Eukaryota; kingdom Metazoa; phylum Arthropoda; class Insecta; order Coleoptera; family Curculionidae; genus Anthonomus; species Anthonomus grandis. The sequence continues at coordinate 15,045,162 of NC_065549.1, forward strand.
AATTTCAAATGATGATTATTTACAATTTTTTGAAGTACCTCCAGAATCCTTAGTACAGGCATCACTAGTATCTGAAAAAGTGCAAATCTTTCCACTATTCACATGGGTATCCAGTTTAGAACGCCATTCATCAGCACAGATTGATGGTGAAACGATATCCACCTTGGCTTTTTGCAAGTAGGGACTGTCTTGGCCACTTATCTCACTTAAACCCCAGCCTTAAAAAATAAAAAAATAAACAGTTTTTTATAAACCTTCCCTCGTAACTTTTAAGAAATTATTTTTTAAAATGGCTGATGAAATACTGTGAATTGAAATAAAATAACAGCATTTATTATTACATAATTGTTATATACTATACTTATAGAGTACTACACTTAAGGCGTCGCTAGTTCGATAGATCTATAGGAATTTTTTTGTATTGGATTTTGTTCTAATTTTGTATTTTTTTTTATCTAGTTATTATTGAATTTAATTAGCTTTAAAATAGTTATCGGCTCTGAGATTTTAAAACTTTTAAGATGTGTTAATTAAGATGTAAGCCAGCCTAAACAGCTGTAGAGAATATCTAATTTTAACAAAGTACAAAACTTAAATTTTCCTGAATCGCCAAAGAAAACAAGGTATAATAGCGAAATCGAGTAATAAATAGTTTGACCAATTTTCACTACATTTCTACTCAAATTCTGTAAAGTAACCAATCACAAGAGGGGTTTAGACGTTGAAGATCTGACAACAAGGCACGTAGTCGTGCATCCCTATATCTCAGCCGGAATCCACATTGATACGTAATTACGGATCCGTTGGGACCACGTGATTGCTATCAGCCAATAAGAGACCCAAAAGGAAAACACGGATAGAAGTTGGTTAATTCGAACTTCATTCCGTATTTTTGGTCCGTTGTTGTTTTTTATTGTTATTTTTGAATTTTTACCAATGTTTTTTTAACTAGTTGTTATTTTGCACTATTCTTTTTAGAATGTCGTGTTTGGGTTCGACCCCGGGTTCCACATATTTTAAATGTGTCTATTACGGCCTTTTTAATTAATGGTCCCTATGGGATCCGAAGACCCCTTTGCAATCAAAGCATAAAAATAGGTTGAGAGAATTGTCGGAGATCAAAACTGTAAACACCAAAAACTCGAGTAAAAATGTAACGTCATTTTACAGATACGCTCTAGTGGATGGGATAAAAGTCACGGGGATAGGTTTGACAGCCTCACGAATCCGTAATTACGTACCAATGTGGATTCAGTCTTAGTCATCCACCCGCCATTTTGAAATTGACAACTATGACAAATTTATGAGATGTGTAAAGGTGCATTCACAATCAATTCGTGGGAAAAGCGACATTTGGACATATGCTATAAGTAATAGGACCATTCACAATAAAATTGAACTTTAGTATGTGTGCTGGAGTGGACAAAATTGTCTGCCAACTTTTTCGAATCGTGCCGACTTATGAGATGCGCAATTAATACATTTCTGTTATTTTATGTTTGTTTTAATTTAATGTTGAGAATTATCCTGTTGTTTTGTTCCGTGGATAGCGAGGACGACTAAATAAGTTTGAAGCTAATAAAACAAAATATGGATAACCAAGAGAATGCATTATATTAGCAGCATATTACCTTGGCACTTTTGCTGTTAAAAAATTATTAATGTTCATGAATGCAATAAATATGTCAAAGCCACTCAATCCCTTTAGTCTTATTTTATACGTATAGGAATTATATTAAGTTAATGGTGTAATATTTTAAGTTTTATTTAATGTAACCTGCTCTTTATTTGAAATGGTATTTTGGGGGATATCACCAATTATTTCTTCTATATTACTTTTTCGATGAGCATTGATGATCTGAGTATCTGTTCTTAGACCTTGTACATATTCCAATGCATCATCTAAATTATGAAAATTAATGGGAATTCTCTCACTTTCTTGTTCACATTGATATATATATATATATATATATATATATATATATATCCCGAGATTGCAAGTAGGCCTTACACTAGCTGATGCCCCGCTTCGTTAAAGCTTTGTTTCTATTGCAAGTTCCCATGTAGTTTGTAAGTATTATCATATTATAAGTACAAACTCAAATGTAGTATACAAAGATCCTGCAACAGTTTTTCTTTTGGATAAGGGATCTATATCCTTTATCTGCCTTATAATAAAGAGGCAAGTTGGTGCAAAAACTCATAATTACATTTACTCTGATGATTTTCTATAATAAATCACGTAATTTAAAATTTTTATTACTTAAGAATTAAATAAAAATACAATTATACACAATTCAACAAAAAATATAAAGAAAATAATAATAAAAATCGAAATCGATGAATTACAGAATGCTCAGTGAATATTGTGAACCGCTTTTAGTATGGCGAATTTATATTTGAAGTCGCACTTGGACCGCGGATTAATTATGCATGCACTTTAAACGTTTGTCCTCTATCAACTTACCAAGTAAGGTTGCCTCCTGCCCTACAAAATGGTCATAAGAGTATTTAAATGGTAAGCAAATTGGCGCAACTCCAAACCCAAATATTATCCGAGACTTTGTGGTTAAAATGGCGATATCATTATCATAACTTAGAGGATCGTAGGCATTATGGTAAATAAAAGAGTTGACGCTATAAATGGCACTCTGGTTAGTATCGGATCCTAAAAAATAGGAAAAAAAGGTAAAGCAGTTTCAGTTCATATTAGTGACCAGTTATGTACAGATTACAGGTGTTGCCAAGCGTTTCAAGGTTAAATAGTGAGGTATGTGTTTTATACTAGTTTCATACTAAAGCTTGCTATGTTTTCTTTTAAAACCCTCAAACCCAATTCTCACTTAGTTCGATCTAATCTTAAGATTATATAGATAACATAATTATGCTTAAAAAAACGGTCTGTCATCTGCTACCTGGGAAGTAGCGATCACAAAGATTCCCTCATTAGTTCAATGCATTAGCCTGATAACACCGTCTGAACATCTAGGCAACATATTACCAAAGTTCTATAAATCTTCCAAATTTTGGTGGTTCTTTTCCTAAATAGGTTTCTGTGTTATCTAATTGCAAAGAAAAATACTAAAAAATAATTATTAAGCTTTGAACCAATAACTTGACTGAAAACAGATCTGAATTATCCTGTGTTAATTTTTACAATACACGATCTGTCTATATACACCCTTACCACAAACGATCCTTTACATTATTTCTTAGTGAGTTTTAGTCAAGGCAACGTCATGTCAACAAAAAAAAACGTCATATTGTCAGTTAGTTCGGCATATTTTATTATGACGCCCTTTTGGAGAGTTGAAATGAGGTATTTTTGGATAAGTAGTTAGGCGCGATCTAAAAACGCCTTTAAAATTACGTCTGCATGTAATATGCTTATGGTGTTAAACTAAATTTGCTACTAAAAAACTGATTACCAGTGTTTAAATTATGATCCCCGACAAGGATTTGCAAGTCATTAACGTCCAGAAGATTTTGTTGAATGACACAATGAGCGGCAGTTAGGGTGTGCCACGCAGAAATGATCGTCGTACCACACCATTGTTCGCCATTGTAAATTAAGGCAGCCATAAACGGAAACTCATTAACGCCAGTCTCTACTCCACCGGCAATTTTACCCTAAAAAATATAAGAAATTTCATTAGGTTCAGATTTTTGGGATAGATAATATAATGGCTAGATAATATAATTGTATGGTCATAAAACGAGGGCTTTTGGGCATACTTTAATGTTGATGATTTACCCTAAATAACCTTAAAATTTATGTACAAATTACGTTATAGTCGCAAACTATACGGTTAGGATTTACTTATAGTTTGTTAAATCACATAAACGTCATACATATAGGACTCAATTTGACTCAGTTTACTAATGCAACAGTGAAAATGCCATGGAACATGACGCCGTTATACTGTCAAAATATTGTATTTTTGGACTGGTTATTTCCTTTTATCTTCATATATATCTTCATATATATATGTATATGAAAATATATATATGAAAATATATATATAAAATATATATATATATATATATATATATATATATATATATATATATATATATATATATATATATATATATATATATATATATATATATATATATATATATATATATATATATATGATACTATTCACAAAGGTATCTTATTATAGTAGTCCGATCATATAGTAAAATAACACCTTCAAGATGTCATTATGGATTTTTTAAAGGCCAACCTGATCATTACTTAAGTCATTATTTAAGTCAGGAGACAGAAATATGGTGGAGAACTATCACTCAATCTCTATTTTGCCCAACTTTTCTAAAGTTTTTGAGACCTGCATTTATAGCAACCTGTTTCATCAAATTAAACATCTTATTTTGCCCAGTCAGCATGGTTTTTTCAGTGTAGATCAACAGTCATTAATTTAACATCATTTCTGCGTAACGCATATAAGGCTATAAACTGCAAATACTAACTTGATGTTGTCTGCACAGATTTTGCTAAGGCCTTCGATAGATTGGACCATAGAATTCTCTCGAAAAAGCTTTATAAAATGACCTCAAACAAAGAAGAGACCATCGAGCTTCTCCTTAAAACTCACTTTCCTGGAAAAGGAAACGCTGGACCTTGGGGTGAGGAATCAGATCCGGAGCCGGACTGGAACCTCGCCAAAAACATAGTAACAAACGAAGCCATAGCTTGGGCAGTGGGTAAGTTTAGTCCATATAAGGCTGCGGGACCTGATGGAATCATACCTATGATGTTGTAGGTAGGTCTCGAAACCACACTGCCTTACTTAAAGAGAGTTTTTGAGGCCAGCATTGCATGGGGTATGTTCCACTAACATGGAGGGCGGCAAATGTGGTCTTTATCCCAAAACCGGGCAAGACTACCATCAGCCAAAGTCCTTTAGGGCAATAAGCCTGACTTCATTTCTATTAAAGACTATAGAAAGGCTTATAGACAGGTATATAACAGAGGAGATTCTAATAGAATCGCCACTACATAGGAATCAGCATGCCTACATGAAAGGGAAGTCGACGGAAACGGCACTTCACTCTATAGTGGGCAAAGCTGAAAAAGCCATAGAGAACAAGGAAATAGCACTTGCTCTTTTCTTTGACATGGAAGGAGCATTTGATAAGGCAAAAACAGATACTATCTGCCAAGCCCTCCTAACAGGGGCACTCCGGCTCATCAGGTGGGTCAAAACGGCGCTGGAAGACCGGAAGATCAGTGCTACACTGGGAGACTATCGTGTCGAGACCAGGGTGAAAGGCGGCTGCCCGCAAGGTAGTTGCCTTTCGCCACACCTTTGGTGCCTGGTGATGGACAGTCTCCTCAGGAAGCTAGAACTTAAAGGATTCTATGCACAGGCATACGCGGACGACGGACTAGTGATGGTCACGGGTAAATTCGTGAACACAGTCTGTGAGCGGATGCAAGTCGCGTGCAGGATAGTGGAACAGTGGTGTCGGGAGACAGGGCTTTCGGTCAACCCTGAAAAGACCGAGCACATTCTCTTTACTAAGAGGCGGAATTTGACAGGCTTTAAACCTCCCATTATGTATCAGACTCGCCTAACTTTGAGGCAGCAGGTCAAATATTTGGGAGTTATTTTAGACAGCAAGCTCACGTTTTAAACTCACGTAGAGCAGGCAATAAATAAGGCAACGGCCCTAATATGGCAATTACGGCGAACAATAGGTACAAGATGGGGTCTAAAACCCCACGTTCTCCAGTGGCTTTATACCACAGTCATACGACCGAGGATCTCGTACGGATTCGTGGTATGGTGGCCAGACGTATTGAACGTCACCAACGCCCAAAAGCTGACCAGACTGCAAAGACTGGTCTGCTTGGGAACTACTGGAGCTATGAGAACAACACCTGCGGCACCACTAAACATTCTTCTTGGGCTACCGGACCTCCCAGTCTGGATTGAGAGGGAGGCCATGGCGGTGTATAAGGAGAGATGTTCACTTAGGACAAGGCCATATGACGATTGCTCTCAGGATGTGTAAGAACATACCAGTTCTGACATCCAGATGCACTACAGAAAGTGGCAAACTAAGGTTAAAGAAGGGGTTTCAAGTCGAAATCCCGACAAGGAAGGAATGGTCGGCGAACCAAATTAAAGAGCCAAGTGGTTTCCAGGCCTGGTACACAGATGGATCATGAATGAAAAGCACCAATTAAGCCGGAGCCGGACTGTACAGGATGGAAACGAACATAGGGGAATCCTTCCCGCTAGGGAAACACACCACAGTTTTCCAAGCGGAGGTGTTTGCCATACTCCAAGTAGCAAACAAACGAGAGGCATCGGAAGGTATTGGGGGGATTTGCATCTACTACGATAGTCAAGCTGCCCTCAAGGCGATTGAGAGACCCAGAGCCAGCTCAGCGCTAGTCCAGGAATGCAGAGACTCATTGGAAAGGCTTGCAGCACACAGACTGAGGTGGGTCCAGGACACCAAGGTATCGAGGGCAATGAGCGGGCCGATGAACTAGCAAGACAAGGTTCCGTTAACCCCTTCGTAGGCTTCGAACCTTGTCTCGGTCTTAGCAAAAAACAAATCTCGCAGGCACTTAATATTTGGGCCTGGGAAAAAACAAGGAAGAATTGGAGAAGGACAGAAGGATGTAGACAGGCCAAGATCATGTTGGCTCTAAAGCAAGGCGACTGCTGACAAAGACCCGACAAAGTATCAAAGACTTGGTGGGAACCATGTCCGGGAACAACAGTCTAAACAAGCATCTACACCTTCTTGGTATAAGAGAAAGCCCACTTTTTCCGAATTGCGGTACAGGGGAGGAAACTTCATACCACATACTAGGTATCTGTGATAGGTGGAGTCGCCTGAGAAGGAAAATATTTGGAGCAGCGACACTCCAACGGAAAGATCCTAAAGATCTGGACTGGGACAACGTGCAAGCCTTTATTAAAAGGACGGGCTGACTCAGTGAAGACCGCGCATTGGGAGTGGGGGCGTAGGGGTGGGTGATTCTGGGGTTGGCGAAAAGGGCTGTCCAGGCCTACTTGCCGAGCTCTAGCTCCCCCACCCTTACTACTACTACTACTACTACTACTACTACTACACTGAAATTTGTGGACTTCAATAGGTTTAGGTCATCTGGGTATACATTGCTCCATTTTTGTTTTTGATTTTTATCAATGACATTTCCACAAGTATCGGCAGTGAGTTTCTACTATTTGCGGATGACATGAAGATTTTTCGTCTTGTTAAGAGTCGTCATGACTGTATACAGCTTCAGGCTGATCTTGAAAGGGTTTATGAATGATGTAAAATTAACAGACTCCCACTTAATCTTCAGAAATGTAAGAAGATGTCAATTTCATTGCTCAAAGATGAGATTGACTTAGGTTATATGATACCACACTCCCAAATTGTGACTCTGTTCATAACCTAGGGGTCTGTGTTGATAAAAAGCTTATCTTCAATACTCATATAGATACCATCATAAGATCTTCTTTAAAGACCCTAGGCTTTATTATAAGATCAATGGAACTATTTTTTAATACTTCAAGCAGGACAATTTTGTTTAACTCTCTAGTAAAATCACGCCTACTGTATGCCTCTCTAGTATGGTTTCCTAATTATGCAGTGCATATGCACAGGCTGGAATCAGTTCAACAAAAATTTTACAGATATTAGTTTTAAGTTGGATGGTGTATACCCTGAGAGGGGTGTTAATCAGCATTTATTGTTTTCACGGTTTGATGCACTGTCTCTTCAGCAATCTGCTGTTTGTGAGAATTTGGTGTTTTTATTTAAAATATGTAACAATCAAATTGATGCTTCAGATCTTCTATCAGTTTTGAATTTTGCTACTCCCTACATCCATACAAAAAGACACAGTGTAACTTAACACTTATGGCACCAATTTGGACAAGAAAGAGCCCATATATAGGGCATGCAATTGGTTCAATGATGTTCAGCTAAGGATTGATGTTGATCTGTTTGGCATGACTTTGAATCATTTCAAATCTGTTATTTCAGATAGAATTAGATTGTTAGTTGTTTAAGTACTTAATATAATACCTATTATTAGTTTTATATTGTACCAGTTATTGAGTTTGACATTGTTATTTGTTGCATCACTGAATTTATTGTATTATATGTCGATATTTCAATAATTGTCTTATTATTAAGATTTGTTTCCTGTTGGACAATAAGACTTTGAATTTGAATTACAACAGTATTGTGATGGCTAAAGTAACGTACAAAATTCACAGACAAGATAACGTTTCAAATATATATATATACAAATATATACTATATATATATATATATGTATATATATATATATATATATATATATATATATATATATATATATATATAAAGACGTCTAAGCGCCTTTAAGAAAAGACATCTCGTCATTTAAAATTACTTTAAAAATCTTTTTTAAGACTCATTTAAAAAAAAATGTAAACAAATGTTTATTTAGTTGTATTATTGGATATTATATATTATAAGTAAGTAAGGCCACAAAAACTCTTAAGGTAGACGTAGTTTGACAAAAACAACGTCGTTTTCCATCCGTAATCTTTTGTTACCTGTCTAGTACAATGCTGGTAGGTATTCACATTTTCAACTGATCTCAAATAATGAAAAATTACTTTATTTGTTGTCTTGGATGAACCGACTGTGGGGAAGATATATTAAAAGCTGTAGAATTAGCATTTGGAAAAATGTAGCTTTTAAATCTCTTTGCTCCCGACGAACAACAAGAGGGAGAAGACAAAACATCTGATACAGAACTCTGTAATCGTAATGTTATTGGCGTTCTAGAAGATAAGAAAATGATTTACCATCAGAAATGTTCTATAGTGATAAACACCGCTTTCTTGGTCTCGACTTACTTGATCTCTTTGCTAATTACCTAAAACGGTTTAGTCAACCAAAAACTACTTTGTATCTGAATCTTCATCCATCAATAATATAATTATTAGTAATTTCTTCAATATACGATAAAATTTGCAGGGTAAATACTAATAAGGTCTGCCTCATTCACTCTTTATTTTGATTAACAAATCATTAGAATTGGCGGGTTGGGAAGGGCGGAAAACTTTTCTCCACAAATGAAAATGCCAATTTTTTGTCAAGAGTTATACATTTCGATGAGTTCAGTTATAATCATCAAACCACATATGTAAACACTACAGCTATGTAGTGTAGAGTCTGATGATGATGAGTGAATGCATCGAAATGCATAACTCTTGACAGAAGATTGGCATTTCCATTTGTGGAGAAAAGTCTTTCCGCCCTTCCCAACCCGCTATATTATTGCCACTCCACTTCAAGAATGGACTTCTACATTAGAATTGGGTTGGTCTTTCCTGATTTTTGGAAAAAAAGAGCTTCTCAACCCCTATCCATAAAGCTGCGAGCAAGAGCGATGTAAGTAACTATAGACCAATATGCAACCTAAATGTTTTTCCAAAACTATTGTAACAGAATATTACTTACATCATTATTGGGTCCTACATTTGCTTCTCCAAAACAAAAGCATAGAAATACGATATATGCATATGCCTTAAATTGAATATAACAACAATGGATTCTTGGAGTTGTATTCGACTCCTCTCTATCATATATATCTCATATATCTAAAATTGTATTAAAATCCCTTAGAATGACAGGTTTTGTAAAGAGATAAAAAAGATGATTTTACCAATATCCCTGCTATCCGCGCATGCTGGACTGTACTTTAATCAGACCTTTGCTGGAGTATGCCTCTTCAGTCTAGAGTCCTCAGTATGCATGTTTTATTCACAGCTTGCATTTACCTAGCATTTAAATCTAAAATTGATCTATTGACCAATACCGTTAATTGAATATTTGAGAAATTATATATTCAATACAAATATATCCAAATATTCAATCTCTAGAAGATTAGAAATTTCGATGCATTCACTCATCATCATCAGACTCTACACTACATAGCTGTAGTGTTTACATATGTGGTTTGATGATAATAACTGAACTCATCGAAATGCATAACTCTTGACAGAAGATTGGCATTTCCATTTGTGGAGAAAAGTCTTTCCGCCCTTCCCAACTCGCCAATTCTAATGATTTGTTAATCAAAATAAAGAGTGAATGAGGCAGACCTTATTACTATTTACCCTGCAAATTTCATCGTGTATTGAAGAAATTACTAATAATTATATTATTTATGGATGAAGATTCAGATACAAAGTAGTTTTTGATTGACTAAACCATTTTAAGTAATCAGCAAAGAGATCAAGTAAGTCGAGACCAAGAAAGCGATGTCTATCACTATAGAATATTTCTGATGGTAAATCATTTTCTAATGTTCTAGAGTTCACATGAGACCAGTACTTCGTATGTTACTAGGGTCAATTCAATTAAACCTGTTTCTGATTCAGAAACAAATTGTTCAAAACAGACTTTTGCAAGTAATTTACATTTTGATCATAATCCAGAAAATATAATCTAATACTCTCTGGGACATGACTTTTTGAAAACTTTATGCGCCTGTGTCTTTGAACATAGCAAATTTTTAAGAGCTGGAGAAAGCCATCTATAAGATATTAGAAATAAGTATTTAAAGCAGAACTAATCATTATTTTGTTTTTTGTTTTTAATAAAACGATCCAAGCAACATAATTATATAAGCTCGTGATTTAAAGATGTTCGACATGACCGCTACCATGTGTTTTTTTTTTAACCACAATAAAATTAAAGTGACTTATGTAACTGATAATTTTGATAAAACATGTTACTTTATAAAACGCGTTATTTACTTTAGATACTGCGTTTACAAGGTAATGTTCATAAACGCTGGATAGTGAGTACTTTACGCACGGTAATAGAAAAAATATATTCAGGGTTAGTTAGTATACTTAATAAGACTTTAGACCTGTTTAATTTATTCTGCTCCTAAAAAGGCAAATTAAACCTTTTAGAATAAAATTACTTAAGAAAAAACTCTTTTATCCTATTTAGTGTTAAATTAAAATACAGAAGGTTACTTCTTACCAAAGATTTCCACCCACAGTTACAATCGTCTTCTGGATCTTTTTGTGGTGGCTCATCAGGATTATTCTTTTTAAGTGGCGTAGCTGTACATATAAAAGTGCCACCAATACTGTTGGAGGTTGTGTATAATTCTGAAAATATAAAACAAATAACTGATCCGTATGTTAAAACGTTTTACTTACCAACAGATAGCTCAGTTCCAGAGCTATACAGGGAAAACATTGAATTGCCACAAAAATCCCTTTTCTCCCTATTAATCCAACTTTCACGAGCACTTACGGAAAGCCTGTCTCCATAACAAATATTGTTGTTCTACAATTTAATTTATTTATTTGCAAATTATTTATTACTGTAATAGGAAATTTATTTTTGAGTAAAGATGGCTAATTGGAACCTAAATCTGGCAAGGATTTATTTTAGGGAATGATTAGTGCTAGACTAAACTCACACCATGTTTATTTGATGAGGCTAACTGTTTAGTAAGAGCTATATTTTTTGTTTACATATGTAAAATTAGGCTCATTTAGTGTGTCAAAATTTTGAAAAATTATTCCAATAAGACTATATAATTTTTAATAAAAAAAATAGTTTTAGCCATTAAGTATTCGCATATCGAGCATCAAATTAACTTTATTATGAATGAAAAAGTCAACAATGGTTTATCTATACAAAGTTAATTCTTGAAATATATTTTCAATCAACGTCCCAAATATGAGATGGAAATATTTAAATAGTAAATTTATTAAAATATTTAAAACCAAAACTTAAATAATTTTTCTCATTAAATAAGCTAATAGGCCTTATTTGGCCTATACGATGTTGATCTATTGTATCGCGATTAAAATATCTAGTATTGTGGGAGTGATCATAAACATCACATAGTTTTTAGGTATGGTGGTTGCCCATTTTAGCCAGTTTTCGATATTAAAATAACAATGAAGAATAAGAAAAGGAGTGAGTTATGTGACTTCTGTACGAGATTCTATAAGAAAACCTCTTACAGCAACTTTTGCAGGTTTTGGATATAAATGGAGTGATAATAATATAATTACTGATGCTGTAGTAATTATATTATTATCACTACGTCGCAATGGTCAAACACAAATAGTGTTCATGTATTACTTTAAAAGAATTTAGTTTTTTAGCAAGGCTTAACTTTTTATTTATATGGGCTAAGAGGCTTAAGCTGATATCAACAATCAATCCTAAATTTTTGGCTTTATGCACTACTTGTAGAGGAAAGTCTCCTAATATGGGGTACTTTTTTTAAAAACACTGTTATAAAAAAATGAAGTTAATTTTAAACACTACTTCCATATTTTACGATTCATTTTACACTGTTTAAGGATTTGATAAAACGAAAGATGTTAAAAATTAAATGCAGAAGAAAACATGCAACATTAAAAAAAAGTTGCACCACCCCATAATAGGAGCCATGGTATCGTAATATGGGGTACACCAAGTTCGTAATATGGGGTACCCAATTTAATATGTAGAAACTAAAAATAACCAAAATATGTTTGTTTTTTTTGTATAAAAGTATCATTTATTAAAAGAAACTAAAAAAATAATACGTATTATTTATTAAAGTAAATACCTAAAACTTACATGCAACCAAAAAGACAAAACAAATCTATTTTGTAACGCAAAAGTCACAAATATAGTGGCTTCTTTCACAACCAGCACATTCAACGTGAGCCCACTTGAAGCAGCCTTGGCACTTCATCCATTCCTCGCCTCTAACATCTTCAGAAAATGGACTTTCGCAAAACATACAAATAGCATCTTCCTCAAAGTTTTCTACCTCGTCATCTGAATCTTGATATTCCGGTTCAGGAGCCGAGTCTGAAGAAGAAGAACAGCAGGATACTGATTTTCCATTTTTTCGTTTTTGTTTAGCCACTGACAATTTTTTTTTTCTGTTGGAAAGGTTTAATTTTTTTCTGTTGGTTTGGTTTTAAATAAACAATTTTTCTTTTAGTGCCCGAAGTTGAAGGTAATTTTTTTTTTTCCATGCGGCTTTTCAATTCTTCTTTGTAGGGCGTGCTAGTTATAACCGCAGCTTTACCACTTCTTGTACTCTTTTTTTTAATAATATCTTTAGAAGTAGTTGGAACAGGCATTAAATTTGCAGGAGTAATCTGTTTCAAAGCAGTTATCTGTCTCTCTGGGGTAATCCGTCTCAGGGCTTTTTTCTTTTGACTCGTTGTTATCTAATTCATCCTCTATTGTTTCTATTTCTATATTTTCTTCCTGAACTGTTTCTGCTTCTACTAGTTCTTCACCAGACATATCCTGCACTTCTGCCACAAAGTCATGTTCTTTAAATATGTTTCTGTCAGGAGGGAACATTCCAGTTTTTCTAAAGCCGTTGGTGGCCGCTTTTATGTAGGCTTTCCCAAAAAGTTCTCCTATCTGATAGCCTGTTACTACACGTCCGGGATTTAACCTTATCCAGTTTGTAATTTCCTGTGTGTAGTACGTTTTAAACCGAGACATAAAAGCAGCGTCCAATGGTTGCATCCGATGAGTTGAATGTGGTGGAAGGGATATTATGTGAACATAATTTTCTCGCGCCACAGTTATGACCTCCAAAATTTTTGTGTGGGAATAATGGCCGTCAAGTATTAAAACCACTGGATCATCAGAGCTAGGCTTTGTCAGGTTAATAAAATGGCGAAGCCATTCCACAAATATTTCTTGTTGGATCCAGCCAGATATATGGCACGCATATTTTGATCCTGGAGGAGTGCCATTCATAAGCTCCATTTTCATGTTTTTTCGTGGGAAAATTATAAAGGGCGGTATGTATACTCCTGTTGCACTAAAACACATAACTGTGGTTAACAAAGACCCACGCTCAGCGGAGGTAATAGCACCGATTTGTTTTTTCCTTTTTTTTTCCACTACTTTAACGTGCTTGTGTTGCACTATGGTGAGGCCAGTTTCATCGCAGTTAAAAATTCTGGCTGGATTATGATTTATTTTTTCAAGAAGTGGCTCATACAAATCAAAAAATGCTGCAACATTTTCTCCATTGAAGGATTTAGTTCGTGCATATGATATTCCTTAAGGAGTTCGTAATGATAATTCTTTGTGCCTTGACAGAAAGCTGGCAAACCATTTCTTCCCAGCAGATTCTTTGGCTACGCTAAATGGATTTTTTATATTATTAGCTTTGCATAAGCTATATGCTAATATGCACACATCTTTTTGTGTCATACCAAAAAAATTTCTTTTCATTTCTAAGCAGTGCTTTGCGAACAGCGATTCCATTTCTTGTGAAAAGATAATTTTGCGTCCCAGAGAAGAATTCACAATATCTTCAGGATTGCCTTCCATTTTTACGTACTTTTCCAAGGTTGTTTGGGGCACATCGTGGGTTCTCGCACTCTTTTTGTAACCCATCTGACCTTGTCTGACAGCTAAAATTGCTGAAATCATTTGCTGCTTATCCCAAACTTTCCTTTTTTTAGGCATCTAAAATAAAATATTTGATATTAATCAAAAAGTAAATAATTATCTCCTAATATGGGGTACCCCAAATTAGGAATTGATAGGTACCCCATATTAGGAGCAAATTAGATTTTTGGGAGGGGCGATATTTTACAAAAATTAAGATGTTTTTTTAAAAATCATATTCATTTTCATAAACTACGCAAAATGTAATAAAGAATAGTATTATTAAAAGTTTTAAAACTTACCTTTAAGTCGCTTAAAATATCCAAATCTACAACCGGCAAAAAAACTTTATTTTTCAAATAAACCTATTTTAACCATTTACGTAATGCAGATAATAGATGTCGCAACTAGTTCCAGCTCAAAATTGAACTACCCCATATTAGGCGACTTTCCTCTATATTCGTATTTTGGATTTTTAGGGTATATTTATTCCCTGCTACTTCGAGTTAAATTTTATTGCGTCCTAAGAAAAGAGCACATGATTTATTAGCATTCGATTTTAGATTGTAATTTTCAGCATATTTAGAAATGTTATCCTAATAATTATTAAATTAAATTCGTAAATGATCGTGTTTAGTAGTATAAGTGTGCAAATAAATCAGTTAACTATTTTTATGCATCGAGCATTTTAATTCATACCTAACGAAAGGGAAAAACGTTACAATATTATTTTGATAAAAATGAATGACGTCATTTGAAATGCTATCAGGCAAATTATTACAGTAAGCAAAGTAGACATTAAATATATTAGCATCATTTAAATTAGGAGGTATTTTACAATTAGTGCTATATGTATAATATTTAATTTTTTTACAGTATTTCAAAATAGTTTAACCTGTGTTTTTGATAATTTTTAGTAGTAATTAGATAGTAATTTATAAAATTTTTCATTTTATACTTTAAATTTCTCTTATGAGCTTGTTCCCACTTTTTTTTAATACTCGTATTAACCATTAAACTTAATAATAATTTATGTAGTACTTAATACGATTTTAGTCAAATATCCCGAGAATGTTCTGAAGATTTATGGGATCTTTTTGAAATATTCCAGATATATTTTTTTTTTAATAAAATAACATGTAAAAACTTAAAAACTTTTGGCCATGATTTAATATATTTAACTTTTTTAATTTAAGTTGAATTTAACATTAAAGTAATTGCATATGTTATTATTTCCTTTTTTTTAAACCAAAAGAGGATTTTTATTTTTATATTTATTTTACTTTAGAGTTAATTACAGGCCTTTGAATATTCTTGCATTTGCAGGACATTTATAAATAATAAACTTAACAAATATATGAATTATTTTGTAAAATTGAAAAAACGGATTATTATTAATTTTTCCACGTAAATAGAGAAGTACAAATTTCTTTTGTCTATCACAAACACGAAAAAATGCACACATGAATTTTATTATATTAAATTTGATTTTTATTACCTCTGCTTCACTTTAATCTCGATTAGGAACTACGGAAATTAATTTTTCGCAATTTGGTAAAGTTGCAAATAAAATTTTTTAAAAATGGGATGGAAGAGAGTGATCATTTGGTTTATATTTAAAAATAGCTATTATTGTAATTAAGGATACACATTACCTTAGTTAAGCGTGTGTGATATTAATATAATATTAGTTAAATTTAAAAAGGAAAATTACTCATCTGGGGCTGGTCTGTCAATAAGTGATATCCCTCACATCCCTAGAATTTGATGATATTTTTATTTTTTTTTATTTTTTTTAGACAGTTTCATTTTTAATTTTTTTCTAGATAGCTAAAGTCATTTTTTCAAACTGTTAAGTGCATTTTAAGTGTTTTTCCAGGCAATTCAAGTAATTTCTTTAAACAGTTGAGTGGATTTTAGTTTTTTTCTAGGCAGTTGCAGTCACTTTTTTAAGTACTTAAGCATATTTGTAGGTTCTTTCAGGAAATTTTCACTTTTTTAGGCGTTTTAGGTCATTTTTTAAATGTCTTTCAGGTACTTTAGGCCACTTTGTTAGATAATTTAGTGGATTTTTAGGCCATTTACAGGCAGTTTAAGTAAATTTTTTAGGCATTTGCAGAAATTTTTTTAAGGCATTTGAAGACATTTTTAGTTTCTTCCATACATTTGAGGATTTTTTTTTTCAAGCAATTTAAGTCATTTTTTCAGACCTTCGAGTGCATTTTAGATTTTTTCCAAGCATCACAAAGTAATTTTTGAGGCAGTTAGCATTTTTTTTCTTAAATACCTTTTTTAGACTATTTACTGTTTTTTAGTTTGACTGCATTTTTAAAATAATTCAAAATGTGACAATAAATGGCACTGAGATTCTGGGTGTTACTTTATCTTCATTGTGTCATCGTTGCTGCAAGTTGCTGAAGTAAGAATATAAAGATATCCTAGAAATATCTATATTAAAAAAATGTAATACGCAAGATTTCAACTATAAATTTCATAAAGACTTTATTCGGAAAAATTGACCATATTGACCATTTATTTATTAATTTTGTTTAATAGATTTTGCTAATATATATATTATAACACTATTACACTACTAAAATTTAATTTATTGTTTATTATTTCATTTATGTGTATATATTGTATATATGTGTTTCTTATGTAATCTCTACATGGAAGTTTTGATTTTTTTAAAATTTTCTTACAATGTTAAAATCAACTCTTAGAGGTCAGTTTTTGAACGGATTTTAATCCACAACTCTCTCTAAACATCGATTTTTTGCAAATTATTTAATTAAAAATTTCGAAAAATTTCTGTACGAGAGAAAAAATTGTCGTGACGAAGATACGGTCTGACATCAATCTAAGATTATTCAACAACGAAATTTGTGTTCATTCATTCATCTCTTCGTTTTTTAGGAAAGAAGTTTTAAATTAGGATAATTGATATAGTTTTCTAATAAAAAAATAATTGAGTATTACTTCTGGTTCTACCGGAAATAGCCCAAGCTAATAGTTTTATATGAAACCTTGTGTATTACGCCATTCTATAGAGTGAAACATGCGCTTCAATAAAATATCACGAAAATATGATGTGTACCAAATTGTGTATTGCTTATGTATTCCTCGAGTTTTTTGTAGATGATCTTTAAGAACAACTTCAAGGAGTGGCTCATAAAGCCACGGATGCGATGGATGGTAATATGAGCTATATGATTTTCTTAGATTTATTTTCTTGGAAATTGGAATCATTTTCATCTTCAGAAATGGATGAAAACCATTGTGCACAGGTAACCCTTGAAGAGGTTCAGAAGAATATCAATTACGTCATTATCAAAAAGTTTGATAAGCTCTATTGGTATCTAATCAGGATCAGCAACTTTACCGGGTTTCATAGTTTTCAAGGCATATAGTATTTTTGCTTTAAATATTTTTAGATATATACTTGCTTCTAAGATCTTTCATCATCAAACAGTTATGACAGGTATGCGTTCCACCTTTTAAGCTTTTCCTGATTTTAGTTTAGTTAATTATATGACCCTTTGTATCTATGATAATATTACTAGTTGCATTGACCTTATTACAACCAGTCATTTCGTTTATCTCTTTGTGCATGTGAAAGCTATCAAATTTCTTTCTTTCAACACTTCTGTTTCTTCATATTTATCAAAAAGCATCTACTCAATTAATCGCAAAAAATGAAACACTTAAAGATCCAAGAAAATTGACTTATCTTCAATTGCTGTTACGTTTAGTAGTTTTTTTTAAATTACAGATATTATCTTTTGTATTTTATCAAAAATTTGAGATTATATGTGACTCTTCTTTAAAAATATTTATTAAATTATATGTTCAGTTAAGTGGTATAGATCTATTGCTTTTGCATATACAGGGCATCCCAGATTGGAGCCTCACCATTGGGTGAACTAGAAGAGATAGGAAGTTAAATTGAGGCAAAGTTGCGCAAGTCCTCATTTTCATGAGGACTCGTGTTACGAGAAAGACAAAAAATATATTTTAAATGGGATTAAAAACAAACACCTTTTTATATAATAACGCATTAATAAAAAGAAACTTAAACACTAACATAATAAGAGGTTCAAAAATAACACAATTAAAGCAAATATTCAAATCTTAATCCGCCTGCTTAACTGCATTTTCGTGTCAGTCTGTGAATTTTATGGAGGGCACGCTTGCGGGGATAGCCCTGATATCCCTTGTTTCTTGACGTGAGGCTTCAAGATTATGTGACGTATTTTAATAAATACGGTTTTGAAAAAAATCCCCTAAAAAATTAATCTAAAGGGTTTAGGTCGGGCCTTCTAGCGGGCCAACGTACGGGTTCTTGGTTTCCAATCCATTTGTTAGGGAACATATAATTGAATAAATTAGTGACGCATCGTCCATTATGGGCACCGTCATGTTGCCACCATATTTGACGTAGTGCATTTAAAGGTTCTTCCATTAAGGAATCCATTATATTGGTCCTTATTAATTCTACATATCTTTCGGAAGTTAGATTTCCTTTAAGAAAAAATGGGCCGATAATTTTATTGTGCCACATACCGACCCATACATTAAATGATTGGCGTCCCTGAGGTCTTACTTCTTAATTCTGCCTGGGGTTTTCTATTGACTAATAGTGTTTCTAATGTCTATTAAATAGTCCATTTGTTGAAAAACTGCATTGATCTGTCTCTATAAGTCAGCATCTTCATTAACTTTAACTTGCATCCAGTATCAAAATTCTAAGCGTCTCTCAGCATCCCCAGGTCTTTGAATAATATGAATTTTGTAAAGTTTACATCCCGATTATGTAAAGTTGTCTAAACTGTCATTTGCGGCCACTTCGTTTGGAAAAACTCTAATTGAAGCTCGAGGATTATAATTTCCCTTAAAAATAATTTAAAATTATTCATTTTTCTTTTTACTCTGCAATGGTTTTAAAACTTTCTAACAGTATCTCAGATAATTTGTTCCTCTTTGGGATCGACTGTTTTTCCATATTTAATCTTTGGTTTAACAAAACTTTCGCATTGAGCTAAACTATTATCAATATTAGCAAAATAAGCGTAATTCGGCTGTCGTCTTTCTGGATATTCCAACAAATAGCGCTCACAAGCAATTTTTGAAATTCGATGCGACATATAGTAAATCCTTATCATGTCTCTTTTTTCTTCAGAGGAAAACGGCATTTTGGTTAAATACACATTAGTGAACGAATAGTGAACTATCAAAATATTCAATAGTTTAAAGTAAACAATTAAACAATGATTGTCAGCATGCACGACGCACCGCCACACAGTGTTTGCCCCAATGTACAAAAGTCACAAAAATAATAACACAATTTAAAACAAGAAAAGCCATTAATGGTAAGTATAATGATTGAAGATTACAAAAAAGCCAAATATTTTAAATTCCAAAGCTCATACAAAAAACTGCATAGCTTTAAACTGATAAGAGTGAGAATTTTTATTTTTAAATACATGAATGTTTGTGTGTGCAGCAGGTTTTTTATAAGTTTTCTGCAAGTGCAATTTATATTAGTAGTGTGCCCAAACATGGATTGTGATTTAAGAGGTATGTATTCCTTCCTTTCCCTATTACATTACTTATTATATTACAAAATTATAAAAAAATAGTTTGACAAAATTCAATTATGTTTTTTAAAAAATGTGCAAAAATGCCCCATACGATTTTTTGGAATATGATAGCCCCACTACTCTATCTTATTATAAAATATTAAAATCTTGCCTCAATTTGCCCCCCTCTTAGTAATTAATTTTTTTAGATGTGTCCTACAATATACCAAGAAAGATCCTATTTGAAGAGTGGCTAATAAGCCCTTCAAACGAAAAGGAACATAACAATATTTTTTTGAAAATTAAGTCATTTTTAATTCAAGAAAAGGTTTCTGAAGACATTCTAAAGCAAAATAAGGGCTATATACAGCCGAAAAGCCATATTTTTTGTTTAAAGCTTAAGGAATTTTGGGAAAGATATAATCGAACATGTAATAGAGTAGAAAAAAATCAGGAAAAGTGTCTTAATGGAAATATTACGGGAACTCTCAAAACCACAACTTCAACTTCAGAAGTAGCCAAAACTTCGAGTGACGACTCCAAGTTGATGGGCAGACCTAGAAAATCGTTCGCAGAGTTATGTCCAAAAAGCAAAAGAAGACGAGTAGAACCGCTACTTAAAAGCTATTCCATGGAAGAATTATCTTTTGCTACTAATAGGTCCATACATTTATCAGACAATAAATATTCCACTCAAAATTTAGCCAATAAAAAATATCTTACAACCTCACAGGCTTTGGCGCTTTTTACGACATTAATCTTTCTGTCAGAAAATAACACTGACAGACTGTTTCCGGAGCTACTATTCAGTGCTAATAATGAAAAAAGAATATTTACCAGACAAAATTAAAGTAACTGAAACCTCCGCTGAAGTCGACCTTCAACCACGGATAGCATTTTCAAAACTTTAAATTTTAATAATATTCAAGACCACCACCTCAAAGTTGTTTGTAAGTGGGGTTTCGATGGTAGCTTGGGACACAGTCTCTACAAACAAAAATTTTCATCGGCAACAGACACAGATGAATATATGTTTTTGACAGCAATGGTTCCGCTAAAGTTACTTGACCTTGACAGCCACGGCAATGTGATTTGGGAGAATCCAAAACCGTCATCTACATTTTACTGTCGGCCGATAAAATTTATGTTTGCCAAAGAAAACTCGGAAGTTGTTCGTAAGGAAGAAGAAAAAATATCCAAGTTAGTAAGAAAGCTTAAAGAATATAGAGTTCCCGTTCAAGAAAACACTATTCTTGTTGCCTTTGAAATGATTTTACCAATGTTTGACGGCAGTGTTGCAAATATTTTGTTCGATACAAACTCTACTGCAAAATGTATCATTTGTGGAGCCAGACCCAAAGAAATGAACACCGATAATGTTCTGGAAAAACCTCCCAAAGAACAAAATTATCGCTTTGATATATCAACTCTCCACTGTTGGATAAGATTTTTTGAGTGTTTGCTGCACATTGCATACCGTTTGCAAGTGAAAGTATGGCAAGTTAAAGGTGACGAAAATAAAAAAAAATAGAAAACACCAAAAAAGTTATCCAAGCTAATTTTAAAAGCAAAATGGGTCTGATAGTAGACTAATCAAATGGAGTAAATAAACCAAAACCTGGGTATGGCTCCACAAATGATGGAAATACTGCCAGGCGCTTCTTTCAGAATTCTGCTTTAGGCGCCGACATAACAGGCATTGATAAAGGCTTAATTGAAAAGTTTCATTTAATATTAAGAATATTGGCATCTGGTCGTAAAATTGACGTAACTAAATTTAGGGTTTTGCTTAATGAGGCTCGCCTTTTGTACTTAAGCCTTTATAGCTGGTATTACATGCCTAGTTCTGTTCATAAAGTCTTAGTCCACGCGTGCGACATTATTGACTTTTTTGAATTACCTATTGGCCAGCTTTCAGAGGACGCGTTAGAGGCTAGGCATAAGGAATTTCGAAAAATCCGGCTGTGTAACAGTCGTAAAACTTCAAGAGCAGATGCCAATACTGACATTATAAAAACTCTCTTACTAACTTCGGATCCTCATTTATGTACATATAGACGATCTTTAATTAAAAACAAAAAAACCGCCTGTGACAATGAAATTAAAAAATATCTGATAAATGAAGAATCCCACGATTCTCATTCATTTTTAGATATAAAAGAAGCTTTAGATACTGATACCGAAACAGAAACTGATAATTCAGACTAAATTTTAAGTGAAAAATGATTTAGAATAATATCCTTTAAGTTTTTATATAGGTATATGTAATTTTTATTTTTGTTAATAAATAATTTGATTTTTTATATATTTTATTACCTAGATACATTTTTTCAAAAATATCGAAAATACAGTTTTTTTAACTACGTATTTATTATTAAATAATTTCAATTACCCGCCTATAAAAACACCTTTTTAAAAATATAAAGGTATAAATGAAGCTGTATCTATATCTATAGATATAGGTGTTTACTTACTATAGGTTTTATAATAAACATAAATTCAACTTTATTTTGCTCAAACAAATACCTACACCTACATGATAGCCAGATATGATTTGTTTATGTTCTAAACATTTTCTTAATACAACCACAATTATTCTAGTTTTTATGGCATCTCACTAGCTCACATATTAAAAAAGGTAAGAGAGGTCCCGTATTAAAAAAACTGTTGAAATATGCTAGCTATGTCTCTGTAATGCATTTTGGTTGTTCTTTAATATTAATATATTAAGACATAAATATGTTTAAAACATATGTTGTATATTACTTTTGTTCCAAAACTCCTATCTTACGCAACACTGTGCGCCACTTTGATAAATAATTGTTAAAATTTCTACATATATAAAATATCTCAGAGCCTAAGATTTAAAGAATGCTACTTTAATTATTGCATTATTTATTTACCTTTTTTTGTTGTTATTGTAAAGAAAAGGTTTTTTAATCCTATTAAGAATATATTTTTGTCTTTCTCTTTAACACATGAGTCCTTATGGAAATATCCATTAATATAAAATTTTTGAATAAATGCGATACATCATTGGTTTAGGAACATAAAGGGCTCTTAAAATCTTTAATAAAAAATCCAGGGTCGTATTTAAAAAAATAAACTTGATGATGACAGCTCAACTACGAAACGTCGGTTTGAAAATCTGACGACACCATTTTGTAAAATAGAGAAAGTAGCAATGAGAATGAGTAATTTATTTTGTTACATCTATTTAAATAGAGTCATAAAAAAATTAAAATTAAATCGCGAATATTCGGTTTCTTCCAAATATCTTTAGAAATATTCGGAATTTTTGAAATTTCGAAAGGGCGTTTTAATGACCCCCAAATTGCGCAACTTTGCTTCAATTTAACCGACCTCGTATCTCTTCTAGTTTACGAGATCCCAATGGTGAGGCTCAAACTTGGGACACCCTGTACGTATTTTATTAAAAAAATCCTGAAAGATTTGTCTTTTTACTATACTTAAATTATAACTACATCTACAAAAATAATTTACATTTTTGGAAATTATAAGTTTTAGGCTGAGGAAAATATGACTTATATCAATGACTTAAAATTCAAAATTCTTATAAAGCACATAAATGATGCTCTGGCTAATTATTTCATTGTCTCACGGTATAATCATTTACAATATATACCACTGGTTCTTAATTTTTGCACATTTTTACTTGACTGGTGTTTTTATAGCTTACCCCAGGCAAATTAACTGTACAACTTAAAAAAATTTGGGCTCCATTAACAGTTTTTAGGTTCCATATACTGCGAGTTGCCGATGAATATTTGTTAGGATAGTTCGGGTTAACTAGGAAATACTTTTCGCCAGGCACTAATTCCAAATTAAATCCACAGTTTCTTATTGAAAATATTTCTAAAGGAAATATCACAAGAAGTAGATGAACGGTAAAGCGAGAAAGATTTGCTGAAATATTAATTTTTATTTTAACTGTTCTTTTGAGGATCAGTTTTGCTTACCCATGTTCGTAACAAGACCCTTGAAACTACTAAATTATTAACAAAAAAAAAACGTGCTTTTTATATTTTTTCCTATTGATAAAAAATAGTCGCCGGGAAAATTACCATGTAAGGTTACTTTTATGAAAAAAATAATATTTTAGAGTTTACACGAATGGGTGATAAAAAAACTACGTTCATTTTTTAAAAAATATAATGAGCTAATAAATTATATTTTTCTACAATATAATAATAATTTAAGGGCTAACAGCGATAAACAGAGTAATCAAACTAATCGTTACACTTTTAACTTAAGTTAATTATGCTTAATTGCATTTTTTTTACAAAATACACATTTTTTTGATAAAAGAGATTTATTATTATTTTAATTAAGGTAAGGTATAGAAAGATATATTATATCAATTAAAGGAAAGCTATCTTTGAGAGTTTAGTAAAATGAACAGTCTTCTAAGCCAGATTATGACATTCATCGTTCACATATTTTTTTCCAAATTGTTCATTTGGCATATCGGAGATCTTCTCGCTATAGAATATCTAGCTACTATAGTATTGCCTTAACGGTGAGAAGATCATTTTTGATAAAAAAAATTAAGGTAAATAATTAATATTTAAACTTAATTGTCGGTTATCTATGTTGCTCAAAAGAATTTTTTTCTTTTGTAAACTTTAGCTGGCTTCAGGCTTGATTTTGTGTTGCAGTATGTTTTAGACGCTGGATGATAATGGCATGGCACCAGCTGTAAAATCCATTGAATTT
This sequence comes from Anthonomus grandis grandis, assembly GCF_022605725.1. NCBI lineage: Eukaryota > Metazoa > Arthropoda > Insecta > Coleoptera > Curculionidae > Anthonomus > Anthonomus grandis. Next base: position 15,069,911 of record NC_065549.1, read on the forward strand.
TGGTTCTATCTAAATTTTTTTTTAATTCAAACCAATTAAACTCGATTCACATTATTACCACGTTTATACGGGAAATTAAACCACTTTAGCGGCTAAACCGGTTTAGAGATAGTTCACTTTGGCTAGTGTTTGCATAAGAGAATTAAGAAAGGAATTCCACCTTAAGATTAAACAACTGTTTTTCATTGCCAATCTATGAAAAAAAATATATTGAGTGAGCTGACTAGTTTATTAGTTGAAAGATGGCTAGTTTATCGGCTTATGTTTTGTTTTTACTTTATAGTTCTTTAAATTTTGCGAGACTATAAAACACAACTATAACAAAATCAAAGAGGAAAAATCCGTCTCGGTTTTCAATTTTTTATTAGTTGGCAGCACAGAAAATTAATGCGAATTTGGATCTTCTCCCGTATACACGGAACCTTAATGTGCATTTCAGCCAGATCATCCACACATTTAAAATGTTTTAAAATAATGCAAATTAGAAAGGCTAAAACGGTTTACGGGTGTCTACACATGCGTTTTATCTTAATTCGCATTTCGCTAATAGTCCAGGACTATTAGACGAAAAGAAGATCAATCTGCTGAAAAAATCCCACCTGGCTGAATTTTTTACCAGAGCTTCTTTTCGACATTATAAATCATCCCTTAAAAGTCCCCCATGATTGGTGGAGCTTTTTTTTATGGGGGGTCAAATGTCACAAAAAACACTTTTTTACAAATACCGTCGAAACTATCAATCCTACGATAAAATGAGCTATTGACTTTTTTGTTCAGTATGAAGTTCTCCACAAAAAAAGGTCTTATGCATTTTTTTCGTAGAGACCTTCGATTTGCAGAAAATTGCGGTCAAAATGTCGTAACTGTCAAAAATCATAAAATTCGAGTCAAAACGTGTTTTGAAATCGTTTTCTCATTGAATATTTATGGTAGGGGCTCTATAGGTATTCCCTCTTGTGACCTAGAGCACAGCTGGCCCTTTTTTTCTATGGTCGTATGTGCGTCACTGTATACCTGGCTGTGGGACATTGACGTCATTTGACCAGTCTTCAGGCCAGTATTCTGTTATTCTCAGTTGTAAACAGACATGTAGAATAATTTCTCACAGTTTTTTCGTGATATTATTCACCTAGTTATCGAGAAATGGCCGAAAATTACTAAATTTGCGACAAATCGCTGTCAGACGGAGCGACTGTTTGTGTCGAGCGCGGTATTAAAACCTTACGTGACGCCGGTATCGAGCGAAATGATGGAAAAATTGCATTTTTGCGGAGTGTCGATTCGATAAAAGTACACGTGATGTGTCGCAAGGAATATACTCGTGCAAGTGGTATTACTGGGGCTAAAAGGGAGCGAGATGCTGTCCCCAGTACCTCGACTGCTAGCCCTCCTCGACGAAGAATGCGTTCTGCCGAGAGCGAGCAATTTGAATTCGATAAAAATTTATTTTGTGGATTGGAGTGTTCTGAAGGACATGAAAGACGAGTTCCTATGAGTCGTCGGCGAAAAATCAAGCAGGTCTCCACATCGACATTTAAATCGACAGTGCTTGCTACAGCTCAAAAGCGTAATGATTCTTTCTTGGTAGGCTAGTTGAGAATCGTATTATTTAAGAAGAAGATTTAGTAGCAGTAAATGCGAAATATCATAGTGAGTGCTACGTCTCTTTCGCGCGACCTTTATTATTCCAAAAGCATGGGAGACCCCAAGATATGAGGATCTCCCATGCTTTTGGAATGATAAATTCTGAATTGAAAAAGGTATGTACAGATTTTGTTCCTGACGATGTTGCCGTAAAATCAAAAATCGTTGGAAAAAACAGTAAAAAAATCGCCATTACCACGAAGAGTCAAAGTTCGACTATGATTTGCTTCTCCGATGTTCGTCATGATATCTTGAACAAAACCTGGTATGAAAATCGAAAATACGATGAAAAAGAAGAACGTTTCAGAATTTTAAAGGCCGCTGCAGCAATCATTCGCGAAGATATTCAATCCACACCTATTAATAGTGATTACTATCCTCCTACAAATCAGATGTTCGACAATATTAATGAAGATATTCCTGAAAGTTTGCAATATTTATTGGAACAAATTATCATTTAAAAATAAAAAAGGAAAGATGCAGCCACTGAAATTAAAGTGTACTGCTTTGAGTCATTGCATTATGTTAGCAGTGCGACCACGATCCTTCATATCGCGTTTACAAATTGGCTTATCAGTTTTTCTACATAGAAGATTCGGGTCTAGGCGTATTCTTGACATATTATCAAGCTTGGGATTATCATCATCATCATATAAAGATACACTTCTCTATGAAGTTGCTGCTATTCACCATCCTCAACCGTTCATATTACCACCTGAAACTGGAACATTTATACAATTCGCTGCTGATAATGCTGATATTAATGTTTATACAATCGGTGGTCATAATACCATTCACATAATAAGATACGATAAAGCTGTTAAACTTTCAATGCTACCACCGACATCGAGTGCAGCTCAATCACATTTATGTTGTGTTTATTATCAAGTCCAGAAATGGCTTGGTAAGAATTTGAATCCATTGGATTGGGGATGGACCATGGTTGATAATTATTTACAGCCAATACAAACATTATTGCCACCTGCTCCTGATGTTTTATTAAACACAATCTTTTGTAATTGTACGAAAGGTTGTGGAGCTAATTGCGGATGTAGGAAACTTGGACTACACTGCTCTCCGATTTGCGGCTACTGCCATGGACAATCCTGTTTAAACATAAAATCGGACAATGAAGAGTCCAAAAACATTGAATTTGATGAAAATTTAGATCCAATGAATTTTTTGTGCTCAACACTTGAAGTTGGGGAAGACTTGGAAGATGCCGCATAATTTCACACTGATGACTAAATAAAAAATCCTATTTACTTCATATTTTCGTTGTAGCTTCGTGGATTAGGCCTATTGGAGAGACCACATGTAAAAAAAAACGCTTCTGGTACTTTAGCTCTATGGTGACGTGGAAAAAAGTACAATATTTTACAATTTTTTCAATGTCCAACATTGAAAGTAAAATTTCTATAATATAAAAATTACCTGTACGAAAAAAATGCATAAAGACCTTTTTTGTGGAGAATTTCGTACTGAACAAAAAAGGTAATAGCTCATTTTATCGTAGGATTGATAGTTTCGATGTTATTTGTAAAGAAGTGTTTTTTGTGATCTTTGACCCCCCATGAAAAAAGCTCCACATGGATTCATGGAGACTTTTGAGGGATGATTTGTAATGTCAAAAAGAAGCTCTGGTAAAAAAATCAGCCGGATGGGATTTTTTCAGCAGAGAAAGTCTAATCGTCCTGGACTATAATGCGGATTAGGCTACGGTTACAGTGCAAGCGATTTCGCGCGAACTGCCTTGAATTCACGCGAAAAATAAGTGTTTCCTGGTATTTCTAAAATTCGCGCGGTTAAAATCAATTTCATAAGTTTTAATTATTAAAGCACAGGTCATCAACAAAATTAATTTAAAGTTTTATATCGAAGAAGAATTTTATCTAGCTGAGAGTTCAGTATTGAAATTAATTACATTTAACAAAAGAAATAGGCGGTTCTGGATCAACAAAATATACCCAAATCATTATGTAAGCGAATACTACCAGATTTTCGAAGAATCCAAATTGTAACCGATAAAGTTCTTTGAATATTAACGAATGAGTAATAACACGTATTCTTATATATTGAACGCAATAGAGGAAGAAGTAAGAAAATAGTGCAACTTCAGTGAATGTATTTGTCCATCCAAAAAACTTACAGTAATATTAAGGTAAGTAATGCTCTCTCAGCAAATCTCATTTTAATTTTAAACCATGAGATTGGTAACAAACGTAGCCATATCATAATCCCGGTGTTCCTCTTGTGGAGTTTCATTTTCGAGGCCAGGTTTAATGCGTATTGATGAGTTGGAGTGCTGAAATACGGAACTGAAATACGGAAGGTGAAGGACAGAGTGATGGCGAAGATAACTCATACCAACTCGAGTTAGCTGAGGCACGTAAAACTGCTGACTGAAGAATAGTATTGGTAGAATACGCAACCTGGGCCGCGGAAGAACTATGTACTTGCATAAGTTATGGACTTCATTTTGTTAAGAAGGACGTGTTGTAGTTGTAACTGTATATTGAGCTTCTTTTCTTGTTTCACGTCTTTGAAATGAGATACTAAGCTCATTAAGAAATGATAGTCATAATCTTGATGTATTTCGGTTTCCACTTTGTTTAAAAAAGTTTAGTTTTTCTTGTTCTATTGCTATAATTCTTTTCGGGATATTTTTGGCAGAGTTTACTGCTTCTTGCTTAAGAATTCCTGCATTTTGCGTGATGATTCCTGTTGTTGTTTGGTAGCACTAGTAGATGGATAAACCTTTCCCACGTCGTTTGGATGGTCATCAACGGTATTTTGTGTTTTGGGAGATTCTGTTTCACCATCTAATTCTTCATTTGATTCCTTACTTATTGGTAATATTGGGTTATCTTTAGGTAGCGAAATATTTCTTGAAGTATCCCTCGGTGTTATTTGATCTGTCAAAAAATACAAACTCTTAAAGTGTGGCCTAGAAGAACCACCTTTTTCCCCTCCTGTCGCACCGGGCCCCATGTCTTTTTTTTGCCAGTTCACCTAAAAAAATCAGTATTGAAGAACTGCTTAAGTGAATTATAATATGCATGAACATTTATATTACTAAATATATTATATTTCTAAATTTTCTTCAAATTTCTGTCAACTGGACTTGGATTTCGCTCCTTAGCCTATTCATTCAGAATGTCACATAGCACAATAAGAAATTTCATATATGAAACTTGTATAGATATATGGAAAAAATTGCAGCCTTAGCACTTGCCTCAGTCTACAAAGAATTTGCAATTGAAAAGCTCTATAAAGCAAGTTGATGGCGAAACATTCGCTCCTGCCACATTATATGAGCAACTAGAATAAGGACATTGCCTTCCAGAAGACAAAAAACTTCCTAATTCCGAAATAGCCCTTCCACACGTTTTAGTAGGTAATGGTCTGGCACGAACACCTCTTAAATAAACTTTAAGTAGTATTGTTATCGCTTGCCACTAACTCTCATTGCTTGGCTTAAAATCTCTCTCAGGAACCGATTCATCCATGTTATTGTTGATACACACCTCATAGAGGTTTCAAATTAACGCTGGTGTCCCTCAGGGTCGCATCTTGTTCCGCACCTCTTTCTGTTTTATATCAAAGATCTTCTCGACGAGACTTCAAATTCAACAGCTTTGCCGCTTGACAATATATTGGTGTCTTCCTTCAAGTTGCCCAACTACTTCAGCCGACACCCAGTGTCATAGGCGTTTCTAAGTAACAACTATTAATGCCAACCTCCACAACATTTTCACCATTTTCACAAAATGAAAAGACTGTATACGACGCAGATTTGTCCATCTCTGGTGTATTGCTCCCACATATGAAACTCTTTATCAAAATACCCTTTAAAGTGGCTTGATTCATTACATATTGTTATATCTTAAAATCGCTTTAACAGGACTCCTTTTTTACGAAAAAGTTTAAGTCTGTGGAATGAACTGCGTGTTTTCCGAACATTAGTACTTGCAGAAGTTTAAGAAAAGTGTCAACAGACACCTTCGTAGCACTGGCACTACTCGTAAAACTCGATTAGCATATTATTTGCCCTTTTGTGACAGTGTATTTGGTTAAAAAAATTAGTATTAAAATATTGTAGAAAAAACTCAAAAAAAGGTTACTAAGTATTTCATTTTTCCCGTATCATCATCAAAATATCTATCATTACAGAGTATTTTTTACGTAATATTAAGCTTGTATTATTATTTACTAGTTAATATTAAATTTCGAGAAGTTTAGTAGTTAATGGAAGTAGTACCAAGAAGGAGATAATAAATAAAATAATGAAATCAAGTTAAATTATTTATAGCTTATATCAAAAATTCGTTTTCTCGATCTCTCAGCATAATCCTAATATTTTTATTTTAGCTTTTTAATACGTTTGTATTTACATTGTTAATATTTTATTTTAATTAATTGATTCTTCTTTTTATGAATTAGCTTATAGCTCTAAGATCTTAGCAAACAAAAGACTTAAAAAATAGTAAAATGTACTTTAACTAAAATAACTAATAAACTTGGCTATAAAATGTGATTTTGAATGATGAATGAATCAATTTTGCAAAAAATATTATTATTGTATTTTAAATTATTTCGTAAATACCGATAAAGAAAACTATTGAAATACCCTTCAATAGATTTCCGTAAAAGTTTCAGTAATTTTTTGAAAATTTTTCAATTAGTAATTTACATAATATAATATAAACTTAATAGCATATTATGCTAAGTAATAAAAAAAATGCAATAAAAATTAACAACAAGCCTAAAGATTGTTACATAAAAACCGGCGAAAGATACAAAATGAAAGTTGCTTCTTTACTTGCCCGTCGATGTCTCCATAAACGGGAAGACAAAATGCATCTGTTGTTTTGTTTGGTGAAAACCACGGTCTTATTAGAAAATGCATAAGGAAGAGTGACTTTTTTTATTTATTAAAAAAAACAATATTATTATTGTTATTACGTATTTGCAATCATGAAGTGTTCTTTTTATTGTCATTTCTTGTTATCTGATTTGAAACCACATTATAAATTTATAACCATATTCAATTATGTTTTTATTTAAAACATGCTTATTTTACGTAATAAACCGATAAAAAGCAAACGAGTTTGCCTGGATAACATTTCTTTTAATAAAAATAGTTATAATTATTTTTCTCTTTTAACTTACATCCGTTAATGTTGAAAAACTTAAAAATATTGGCTTTCCAGGAAAATAATTTAATAATTTTAAAAGTTATATAACTGGCAGGATTCATAACGGTGGTATAAATGGTGTCTAATTTATTTTGACAAAAGAGTGATGAAATCATAGAATGATTCAATTATCTTGGCTCCCTTAGTGTATATATTTATTGTAAACAATTATAGGGTAATTAAAAAATACTGATTATGAATGAAACTTCGCCTAGTTAAATACCATTATATTTCAATTACAAAGCAGCTATCAAATATATGAAACATAAATAAAGATGTTTTATTATTAGTACTGTTATTATTACTATTATCAATATAGTTTTTTTTAAGTGCTCGATTTACTTACATGTTTCGGCTCTGAATTTTTTATAGACTTCTGCATTAGCTGATAAGTATTTTTTTACAATATAGATTTTCATTAAATTTTTCTTCAAGTTTTTACTTTATTATTATTCTTATGGTACTGATAATCAGAGGCATAGTCTAAAAGTCCTTCAGATTCCACAACCCTTTGATTTCGCGAAATAGCACATTATGAGAAGGCTAGATATTGAGTCTTATTTTCTTGTGCAATATTGGGTATTTTAAGCAGTTTCTTTTATAGTATGGCTGCAACTTCATTGTATCTCTTCAGGTACTTATAAGTATTGGCAAGCAGAGATAATGCACTTTTCGTGCAATTTGCGCAGAGTTCAATTCTGTTTTGACTATTGCAGTCAATCGTGAATTTAATTTTCTGGTGAGTTTCTCCTTAATTGCTTTGTGCTCGACTCTCTACTTTGTTATTAAAATATTTATATGGGTCTCTTGCCATTGCTGTGGTTGTAAATGACTTTAGTCAGTAGTTCTCTATACTTTCTGTTTCATATGCTCTACACTTGACCACTTGCTTACATCCTTTTATAATTATTATTATTTTTTGGTTTTGGGTCTTTTAAGCTTCCACCGATGATTTTTTGGTATCCTGGTGAAAAAACATTTTAGTTTTTACCACTTAGGCACCAGTTAAGAATTTTCTGACTATATGACAGAGTGGAGTATGGACTGCGTTCTGCATATATGTTATGATCGTCGGTGATAATCCGATAACCTGAATGTTTTTAGTGAGCTTTGTCGATCTTTTCTCCTTTGCCCAAATTACCAGTACAATATTTAAGAGATGTGTTAAGAGACTTTATTCAACTGCCAGATTTGCTTCAGTTCTATACCTAGGATAGCCACTGCTATATCGATAATAAGATCAATTATCCTGTTTTTGTCAATAATGACGATATCATCCCAGTATAGTACTGTTGTGGGTATTTCTAAAACTGCCTGTGGCTCGTATATAATATGGTGGACAGGTTTTAAGAAGACTATTTTTGAGAGCCAGTTGTTGATGAATAATCGACAGTGGTTGGAACATAGTGGGTGAACTGTATTACATTTTCTGTTACTTCAATTTAAAGGTAGAGTTTCTGGTTATTTCGTGTTCTTATTACTTTACCTTGTATAGCTATAAAAAAACCCTCGGTCTCTGAGTAGAAATAACCAACTCTAAATCATGCTAACGAAGATAGTTTGTCAAAGTTATTTGGCTGTAGACTCTTTGGGAACTTGCTATGCAGCGCTTGCTCCATTCATGCAGCGCATTCTTGTTGGACTGAGTTTATGGTAAATTCGAGATTCTGTATTGCAGATTTAGAAGTATATACCCTTGATCTTTCTGGTCTGCAAATCTCATAAATGTATTAAGGAGTCGTCGCCTCAGACTTTGATCTTGGATTCTGCATAACTTGTAGATGTTTGTAGAAATTGCGTGTAATCAATGCGTTTATTTTGCGGCATTATCAAATATTTATAAGTTCTGGTTGCCGATTTTTAATGTCCTGAAACTGTTTTATTTGATTCTCTACTACGCCTTTCTTGATGTTTATAAAAGCGCACTTACCAAGTTCAAATAACATGCGTATGTCACTACTAAATATTTTAACGCTGTTAACTAAAGAGTATAGTCCGCTTTGACTTCTTCGGTAAAACAGGTGGAATATGTTGTGATTGTTACTTATATTGAGCCTCTTGTATCCAATATTTGTATTATTAAGGAATGTAGATAGAAGGTTCAATGCTAGGCGAAACCATGTCGGTGTTAAAGAATCTCCTTGGAAAATTTCTCTGGAATCTTTTAATTTACCCTCGTTATTATTATTGAGAAGAATATTGCTTCTTCAAGTGCCCATAAGGTAATGTAGTACTTTGGGACATATTTAGTAGATTTTCAGTTTCTTTAGTAGCCAGTTATGAGAAACAGAATCAAAAGCCTTGCGATAATCTATGTAGCCACATATTTTTTTTTGGCCTGGTTTTGTTTTATAAACACTGCATTACTAGAAACTTTACCGCAGCTGGCCCTAGGATGCAACCTTTTTGTTCTTCTTCTAGAATATTATTGGTAATATAGTAATTGTATATTCGGTTGTTGAAGGTGACGTAAATAGTTTGTATATAACTGACAGGCATGTTATTGGTCTGTAATTGCTTAGTATATTATGATATATATGAATATTTGTAGAATCAACTAGCGCTTCTCTAAAACAATGAGCCAAAGGTGAAAATCATGCTGGAAGATTCTTGAGCCAAAAATTTAGTAGCTGATTTTGACCTGGCGATTTCCAATTGCTTTCTTAAAGTTTGAGAAATTTCCTCAGCTCAAGCTTTTTGCATCTTTATCACCAGCTATTCAGGCGCTGCACGGCATGCTGATATCTTTCTTAGTTTTCCCACAAATGCATCTTTAGTCCCCCCTAGAACACCAATTATGAGTACCATCAAATGCACTGTGCATTGCGGATACAGCCTGCGCAGCCAACCAGATCTAAATACAGCTCGACATTTGTTTCTGCCGGGGCAGAAAACTTTATGACATACATTAAACTGTTCGATTCATCTAGTAGAAATATACCAGGTTTTTTAGCGTGGAGACGTGTAGTTTAGTAATTCCTAATTCAAATTAGCGCAGTATTATTCTCCACTATTGTTTCGCTGTCATTGGGAGAGGTAAGAGAGATAGTCGACACCACAGAAACGTCGCAGATGATAATAAAGCACTCGAAATGCCGCATTCTGATATCGGCAAAAAGTGGAGAAATATTTAAAATATTGTATTATTTTTAGCTGTATAACATTTATTTTCCTACCGAGCTCTAATATCAAATCTCTTTAGAGTGTTTTTTGTTGTGTTGCCAATAAATATTGAAATACCCGCCTTTTTTATAAATAATTTTAATTTTATGATTTAGCAGAGGCAAAAAGTGAAGAAACATTCCTGTCTCATCTCTTTGTTTTTTTAATTCTGCAAATTGTATGACTGAAATTGAGTTCAGTTAAACCTAGGTTGTATCCTATTTCGGTTTAAAAATGCCACGCGGATACAGTTTATCGGGCGATGTAAAAAAAATAATTGTTGACAAATTTAATAGTGGGCAAAAGCAAGCTTCAATAGCTAAAGATTTAAATCTTAATAGATCAATTATAAGCAAGGTTATTCTCTTTTGGAAGATCAGATCAGAAGACCCAAAAACTAATGATGCCGAAGATAGAAAAATTAAGAGGTTTGTAACCAGTAACCCATTTGCTTCAGCTAGTAGTGTTAAACAAGAATTACCAGAAGTTTCACTCTCAATTCGAAGCATTCGGTATCGCCTTAGTAAAATGGGACTGTATGGGCGGCGTTCAGCAAAGAAACCTTTTATTTCACCTAGGAACAGGGCTGCCAGACTACAGTTTGCAAGAGATCATCTTTCATGGACCGTGGAAAAATGGAAAAATGTTTTATTTTCGGATAAGAGCAAATTAAATTTGTTTGGATCCGATGGTGTAAAGTGTGTATGACGTCCGAAGAGTTGTAACTTTGTACTTAATCCTAAATACACTTTGCCCACTATAAAACATGGAAGTGGAAATGTCATGGTGTGGAGGTGTTCTTTAGGAAGAGGTGTTCGTCCATTAGTGCGTGTAAAAGGTAAAATGGATCGTTTTAAATATCTACGCATTCTTAAGTAGCAAATGCTTTCACATGCTGAAGACAACATGCCATTATTGTGGACGTTTCAACACGATAACGATCCAAAGCATACCTCAGTACTTGTGAAACAGTGGTTAGCTAGCAATAAAGTTAATGTCATGAGGTGGCCTGCTCAGAACCCGGATATTAACCCTATAGAAAATCTTTGGGAAGAATTCGACCGATGTCTAGGATTGAAGAACAAGGCTAAATTCAGAAACCAGGACGAATTATTTTAAAAATTAAATAAAATATGGTTGACCAGCAGTCCAGAATATATTAACAATCTAATGCTGTCACTGAATTCTAGGTGTATAGAGGTTATTAACACTAAGGGGTTTCCAACCCGATATTAATTGTACTCTATGGAAAAATTAAATAAATAAATTGTTTTTCCACTTTTTGCCGATAGTGTATCTATAGACATGCACTGGGCAAAGTGACAGTAAATGTACAACTGTTTCGGAATGCTGACAACATATTCTGCAACTAGGGTTGGTGACGTCATAAAATTGACTACGGTAGACTAGGATGTTAATTACTTCATCCTAGCAAGCAAGTAGAAAGCCCTCAGTGTCAGACTTTAGATCGGCAGATTTAAGAAAACGAAACGTGAGTCTTCTGAATAGATCCAGGTTTTATAGACCACTCCGTGCTGCGGCTTGTTGAGATTGTCCTCAAAAAGTATTTCGAGCCTCCACTCTAATAAGCGACAGTGCATCATCTGCATCCAATCAAAATCTCAGACCTAAGTAATCTGCTGCTTGCCCTTCTGCCCTAGGAAGAAATGCTCCGACCTTAGCGGCTTCATGATCTTTACGAGGCGTGGCAGTGGGACTTCGTTATTGATGATTTTGCAGGCTCCAAGCTTAAAAGACCTCTTCCTTCTTGATCCCTTAGCAGGTATATTATACTCTGGAAACTGACGAGCATGGATGAATGCTGCGGTTGCGATGCATCATCTTACGTGTGCTCACATCCAGCTTACGCAAATAGTCCCGCCTCTACTTCAGCACTTCAAAGGGGTAGAGAAGTATAGGCACTGCAAGCATATTTGCAGCAGTGACTTTGCTTACATCTGCTTCGGAGCATTATCTTGGCATTTCCGGTAACCTGTGCTTAGTTTTTAGCGATACCACACATTGAGATATTTGTATATCTCACTTGCTTCTAAGTGATTCAAAATAGCACCGAGTTGTTCGTTTCTGGATCGTTTCCATATCGGTTCTTTTCTAGACACCCATTTATCAAGATCAAACTCAGTACCTATGTCTCTGAAATATTCGTGGACCACTTTTAGGGATTGTTTTATGTTTGTTTGGCTGGAAGAATATAGTTTAAGGTCGTCCATATAAAAGAAATGGGTGATCTTATGCTCTCGATTTCCAGGTGGTTCACAGCAGTAGTCGCAAGTTTTCCGAAATAAGGAGTAGCGAAATGCAGAAGAGTTAAGAAGACTGAAGTACACACTATTTAAAAATAATCGGCTCTCTAGAAGTTTTTCCATTGTCCGATGATAAAGAAGACTTTGTTCTCCAGAGCGGCACTAATTTTATCAAACAACAAACAAACTATATAAAAACTTTTAGGTCGTTTACTTATTTTGGACCAATTTCGTCACAACTATCCCGCTTTTTTTCTCCCTTTGGCATAACCCCAGCTTTTAAAACCAATAATACAATAAAAAGGCATCTTAATTAAAACTAAAGATAAACTACCCCCGCTATCTTCTCCGGGAGTTTATGAGATTAGGTATAAAGAGTGCCCTGCAGTATACGTCGGCCAGTCTGGTAGGAAGATTTCTACTAGGATTAGTGAACACAAGTCCCAATATAAGAAATTTAAAAATACGATATCACAGTCACCAGATCGGCTTTTGCTAACCACCTCCTCAACTCCAAACATAATTTTCCTGACAGCCAAAATATAAAAATACTTTATCAGTGCAATAAAAATAAAAAACTAGACTTGTTGGAGACAATGGAAATTAGTAAAGCTTTTAAAAGCCCAGATCTGTCCTGTGTTAATGAAAGGTTTGAATTTGATGGCCACCTAGTTTTTAATAACCTTAAATAGTTCTAGACTCTCAAATAATGGTTAGATTTCCAAAATTTATAAGGTGATTTGATTGTTTAGTTGAGCTCTTTGTACATAGATAGTGCCACTTTATTGTAAGCTTTGTTTATTTATATGTTAGGTGTTTTGTATATGTTATGGTAAGTTTTTGTTGAATTTTCCTTTTTTCGGGTTACATCATTTTAACCATTATTTAGGTCTGATGATGCTCTAGTCAAGCGAAACATGTAACCTTTGTCATTTTATTAAATGTATTTGTGATGCTGTAGATTTTTTGTGTTTTTACCTTTTATAAAAGAGTTTTAGGTTTGACTGAAGATGCTTCTTGTTTGCAGCGTACAGTTTTGGATCATCTATAAAAAACAGATGACTTATTGTTTTTGCAGTTCTCCAGTTTCCCTGTTTTTAGAGATGTGCGATATCCAGCGCGGTTTAGACTCCGTGATAGGGGGTTCAGACATAGATAGAACCATAGTCTTTTGATGTTAATATTATTATTACCTTTTATTATTATTTATAACTATAAAAAGAACTATTCGTTTAGTGCAAATATCATAATTCTTAATTTTTTTTTAAATACGGGGGTTTTCTTCTTTAGTAGGGAAGAGTACTGAAGGTTACTAAATTCTAAGTTCTAGCCTTGAGACTTTTGATTTTAAAAATATCTCCATCGAATCGATATTTGACGGCTACGTCTTATTCTACAGCTTTGACACATCTACCGAAATTTCTTGGGTATAGGCGCCTGTTAAAGTAAATTTTTTCGAGCCACCATGTAGCCGGTGGTTATACCCACCATACCTCCACGCTGGGTGAGCACCATCGAACAGGTGAACCGCGGTATCGCGACGGTATGCATGCACGGCCAACGTCGCGGTCTTTCAGTGTCGAGCTACAACATGGCCGAGAAATAGCTCTTTTATTATAAACTGCGCGGTCACACTTTAGGTTATTCTTTTTTTTTTCGTTTGTCTAATTTCCATTGCCGTACGGGTGCTGTAACTTCTAACTAAAGGAACTTCTGGTTTCTGTGAGTGTCAAGTTCGGTGGTTCCAACTTGGATTTAGCAGAGTTCGGAGATACGACGACGTATGTAAGTGTCAAGTCGGTGAAGGATAAACGCGTAGACGTACGTATGTCCATATAAGATGTTTTAAAGTCGATGAAGGTTGCCTTTTTTAGATATTGTGTCGAGGTTTTATGGGTTTGTGGTGCTAAAGATGGGTTTTATATGGGTTTTAAAGGGTTGTAAGCTTTGTAAGGAAGCGCTAAACACTTTATGTTATAATATATTAAAATTATTGATAAATTTGTAATGAAAATCTTGTAAACTAGCAAACATTTTTATTATTTATTAACGAATATTTGTGAATTGATAGAACAAATAATATTTGGCAAAACTTGAATATTAAAAAATAATAATAATTTTGATGTAAATGCGAGTATATTTTACAAGGACAAGATATATTTTTGAAATGTATGTTAATAATGTTAAAGATTTTTCCTTACTTACGATGAAAAGATAAAATTGTCATCTTGGAAGTATATAAGCTTTTAAAAATAGTGGGTCAGCTTTTAACCAACCTTATGTCAAAATATGTTTCTTTTTGTTACTTTTTATTTGGATCCTTTCCTTCCAATATATAGGGTGATTTTTGAAAGTTAGTATTCTCACATTTTTGGCTACTAATTCAATGCCTATTAATTGAACAATTTTTTCCAATGAAATTTTGACTTAAAGTTTTCTTCTTGATTAGAATAATTTTAGCTAGGGAAGCAGCAGGGTCATAAGATAAACTCAAAACTCTTTTTATAAAAATTAGCCGACGTTTATTTGTCGTCTTCTTTAAGGCTGAAAGATACCATTTTATAAGCCATAAAATTCCTAATTTTCTAATACATAGATAAAATAAGTAAATAACAGTATTGAAACTTAGAGATAACTTATTTTTTTCGCAGTTAAAGATATACGTTCATTCAAATTCTAAAATAGGTCTTCGCTAAAAAAAACATAACATTAAAAATTAACTTACACATCAATAACTGGCTTAAAACATAAAAAGTTAAAATATCAATGACTAAATAACTAAATAAATAAAAATAAGGTAGGCCTTATTACGGTCTTTATACACAAAGATATAATAGTAAAGAGATGAAAAAGTATTTAGTCATTCTAAATATGCAAGGATGGTGAACTCTAGTAAATCAATGCTATTGTACTTAATCGGCCTACTATGTCTAATATGCCTAATATGTTGATAATATAAAGCAAAACAAAACAAAATCAAAAAGTTCTTAAACAAAGAACAAAATAAAACCAAATAATATAATGGCGTAAATATATTAGTCTGTTGATTACCCTTAAGAATATAGAAAAAAGAAAGTTATTAAATCTTATTTTTGGAACAGCAAATAGTAATAGTCAAGCATCTAACTGGCACTTGAAAAAAAATGTGTTTTGGGAATTAAGTAAAATTTATTAAGGTTAGGTATGCAATTAAAGTTATTTTAATTAATAAAATCATTTTAAATCAATGTTGTTTTGAGACATATGCTGATGTTTTTTAAGTCAAACACAAGCATTCTTCATATTTTTATGAAGCATATTTTTAATACTATCCTTATCTTACAGCAGTGGCGGCTCGTGGCGTATGCTAAAGGAGGTTCACAAAAAGGTGTAAATTATATATATTTTTTCTTCTATCAAAAAATCTTTTAGGCATCGTATAAAAGAAAAACTAAAAAAAGCATCAAGTAAGGATTTTTTTATTTTTTAACTTTACAGAAAAATATCAATTTATTAAAAAAAAACACATTAATGTGCTTAGACGTAAAGTCCATTCTTCTATTTTTATTTTCAGAAAATTTATCATTAAAGTTTGGAATATTCTCTATAAACTTTTTTCAATATATAGCATTACTAAGGCTGACAGTCTCTCTTCATTCATAGAACTTCGCAAAAAAGTTTTTATTCTCTTCAATGTTGAAAAGCATCGTTTACGTTCGGCCATAGTCATTGGTATGATAATAATTATTTGTAAAAGTGTAAAGGTAGCAGAAAATGTGCTTTGAAGATTATTTTCTATAAAAAACTGCAGCAAACTAATAGCACTACTTATAGTTCTGAAATCAGTTCTTCGGTAAATGAATTCTAATTCAGTCTGTAGGCGAACTTTATTTAAAAACGAATATGCTTGCAGTTGCAAACAAAGATTTGAATATAGGAAACTTCGGCAAAGGAGAAAGCAACATCTCTTCTAGGAATAAATGATACTGGATCAACATCTGAGATTGGCATTCCTGACCAGTTCCAGAAACTTAAGCTGTTCACGCATTTGTTCTAGATCCGATCTCACAATATGATAAAAAATAGTTTTTGAGGAATTTTGAAAATTATAAAGTGACTCTTCTACTATCTAGTTTAATAGTATCAAACTTATTTCTAAAAAAAGGCACTAATCCCCTTTCAGCCTTTTCGTTTTATTTATAAAAGGCTCATTGATAGTAAATCTTATGTTTAGATATATAAATTCGCCTCGAGGTCAAACCCTAAATTTTTTAATGTAAATATGACACCTTTTTATTAATTTTATAAAACCGCAATCATTTGTAATATAATACATTACACAGTTACATAGTAATAATAATAATAATAATAATAATAATAATAATAATAATAATAATAATAATAATAATAATAATAATAATAATAATAATAATAATAATAATAATAATAATAATAATAATAATAATAATAATAATAATAATAACAATAAAAATAATAATAATATTAATAATAATAATTGTTGATTTTTCATTAAGTTTAGTTAATTCAATAGTTGCATAGCTTAATGACATTAAAGGCAAACAAATGCTAAAACATATGTATCCCATGTTCAGTTTTATCCTACTAGACCATCTGATATCTCTGGACTGAATATTAAAGCATGTTATAAATTTAGATTTAGAGGCCAGTAGATATGACGAATTTAATAGAATTTTAAATAAAAATTACTTAAGAACTACTTATATGTCTAAGATAATAAATGAATGAAAATAAATCAATATACATATACATATACATATTATATACATTGATAAATTGACAATCTTATACTACATTATAATATACATTATAATGCCATTCTTCTGGTAATTTAAATCACTTAACTGATGGATTTAAAATATCTACAAAATTACCTCTATGATAAAATGCGCTGGTCCAAAAGAGTGTATCTGGTTTGTTATTGAATATTTTATTATTTACAAGAATGAAAGTTGTTGGCAGTATTTTTGAAAATCGGTCCTTTCCAAGGCCTTTATTTCTTGCAAATAAAATGCTCTTTTTCTCTTTAGTTTATTCTTTTTTATCATATAACTTTGTCTGAAATAAGTTGGCATTACTTTTAATAGCATAATTTCTCCTCAAATATTGTTTTAATTAGGTAATAAATGCTTATTTGCCTGCCATTATTCAAGACAATTAATAACTTGTATATTTACACTAGAACTGCCTTTAAATTTTATTTGAAATTTTTCTCAAAAAATCAACTATGGACTGTTTTAAAAAAATTCTCAAAAATCTACAACATTTTCAAAGTAAACGTTAAAATTAATACTAAGACACTGCTTTTTATCTATTTATTTAATAAGTAATTTTTTATTAAATCAATAGCAGAATCTTGGGATATTGACAATTAAAATTTTTAATACGTAAAAATTTTGCAAGTAAATGCAATTTTTTTCTTTTTAATATTTTTTCATAATTTTTTTTAACTAGTTTGTCTTGGTCTTTAACTCTGTTCTCAATAAAACTTTATTAATTCCTTCTTTAAAAATTTTTTATTTGGAATAGTAGAAATGTGTTCCTAGATTCAGCATTCTCTGATATCTGTGATGTACGCAGTACTATAGCTTCTGAATCCACTATTTGAGAATCGTTCTCATCATTGAAAAAAAATATATATCATGTTTTGCAAATGTCAACTATAGGAAAATTAACAACTCCTGGCTTCTATTGACTGGTATGAGTCTTTAAATATGAATGATTTGATTTGATTTGTTACTCTTTGCTTTATTTGTATATGATATTATTTATTGTTTTAATAATAGTAAATGCCTGAAACTTGCTGATGATTTAAAGTTTTGGAGATCAATTATAAATCCGTAGGACCAGGAACTCCTGCAACAACATCTTGATAGATTATGTGTATGGTATGCGAAAAATCAACTGAATCTGAATCTAAAAAGAGTTCGTGTTTATTGATTTTACGCACAAAGTAAATAGGTTCCCATCTCCCTATTCTATCAATTACTATTTCCAGCACTTAATCTATCTATCTTAGCTCGTTTATACTCCTAGAACAGTTTCTGTGATCTATTCTCAATAATCGAAAGGTGTTTTAAATTTGTCTTGTTTCTCAGTTGTTTAGCATTGCATATTATAGCATTGGTGAGATCGGTGGAATTTTCTATCACCATAGTTCTATCTTTGCTCCCGGTCTACTGTCCCAAACGTGACACCTGGATATCTGGATCTCTGATTCGCGCACAGTGCTCAATGACCTGGACAGCAACCTCTTTAACATTAGTTACTCATTTTTTGAGACCTTTAGAAGTTCTACCTCAGCTGCCATTGACTCTGCTTAAAAAGCTGGTTGTTTTCTTTTAAAATATCATTCTTATAATAATAATACTAATAGTATATTAATGGTGATAAGATTATGATAAGATGAATAAGAATTCTATGTAAAAATATTTAACCATTGACAATATAAAAAAAAAATTGGAACAATCACAGACTTGATGACATATATCAGTGCCATTCAGTGTGTCACTACTAATACGGATCTGGGTGTCCTTTTAGATACAATGTTAACCTTTGTTGACCACACCAATTCCATATCTGCAAGGAGCTCAAAGATACTTGGGTTTTTTCAAATAAATTGCCAGTATTTTTTTGTGAGGGCTACCAGATTGGTCTACTGTACGTTAGTAAGGCCTGTCTTGGAATACTGCTTAGTTGTGTGGTCATCATCAATTACAGTATGATGGAACAACAATTAAACTTGTCTCCACTTAGTACTCGTAGAAAGAGATTTGTTTAAACTTGTGAATGGCATGTTGGACTGTCCTATTCATTTAAATTCAATTGGCTTTAATGTACCTATCGTGTCAATGAATGATGAACTTCAACCCAATAAATAATTAATACGTCTTCAAATTAGTTAAGAAGTTAGCTTGCTCGTAATATTTGAGATTATATATGTATTATAATTAGTAGTATTTTGTTGGCAAACCACATTTCAGCTAATGGCGTACTTAATAAATAAATAAATAAGCTCAAATTCGACTAATTACACCGCCCAACAGCATGTATGTTGCATGAAATATTTTTATGATTCTAGGCTTATTTTTAATGCTGATATTAAATAATGTCATCAGTTTATATGTGTCAGCTCTAGTTTTTGAGTTAAAAGGAGGGAGTATTTTTTGGGAATTAAAAATACACTCAACGTACAAACATTTTTAATTACAAGAACTATACACTCAGGAATTTTCTTTTATTTGATTTTCTACTAGTTTTGAATGAACTGCTACTCTGAATACTCCAGCAAAAATCGGCCAACATATGTGCATCCCAGCGACCCTGAAATCGTTCCTCCATGGTTCGAAGATCTTGGTGGAATCGTTCACTCTGTTCTTCACTCATGTCACCGAGATTTTTAGAAAAATGGTGTAAATGGCTGTGTAGGAAGTGCACTTTGATGCTTATGTTACATCCAAGTCGCTGGAAGTGTGACAACATCTCTTCGACGTGCGCAATGTAATCATCACCCTTCCTATTACCTAAGAAATTTTGGATAACCCAAACAAAGGAATCCCATGCATTCTTCTCAATTTCTGACATTGAGCTGGTGAAATTAGGATCGTTTACCAACTTGCGAATTTGTGGACCATCAAATATACCTGCCTTGAGTTTTTCTGAACTTAGACTTGGAAATTTCCTTGAAATATATTTGAAACATTCACCATCTTTATTTAATGCCTGAACATATTGCTTCATTAAACCTAGTTTAATGTGCAGGGGTGGCAATATGATACGATCTCGTGGCACTAGAGGTTCATTTATAATATTAAGACTACCTGGAAGTAGTGCTTCCCTAGAGGGCCATTCTTTTTTTGACCAATGTTCTGATTTTGCTCTACTATCCCATAAACACATAAAACAAGGATATTTAGTGTAGCCTCCTTGTTGTCCTAAAAGGAAGTTCACCATCTTAAGATCAACGCAAATCACCCATTTATGATTGTTATATTTGATTTTGTTCATGACCAGTGCTAATGTGGGGTATTCTTCCTTAACTTTAGTTGAATGTGCTATTGGTATGGAGCCTAGTTTATTTCCGTTGTGCAATAGTACACACTTCAAACTCCGTTTTGACGAGTCAATAAATAAACGCCAATCGATTGGTTCATATTTCTGCAAGCCCATGGCAGTCATTAAACCAGAAATATTAGTACAAAATACAAAATTATCCTCCTCAGCGAAAATGGGAAGTAAGTCTTTTTCTCGAGTGCGGTAATAAGAAACTTTAGTTTCTTTAGTTAAAAGATTTCTCTCTTTTAATCTAAAGGCCAATAATTCAGACGAAGTTTTGGATAGTCCAAGGTCTCTAATTAAATCATCAAGTGCACTTTGATCGAATGGTTTTGGTTCAAAGAGATTTTCTGGAACAAACTCGTCATCGCTCATGCTACTCAGTTCATTCAATTCATCAGAACTTTCTGTAGATGTAGATGGTAATGGTAAAGATGTATCTTTTGAGCTCCTTACAGGCCTTACAGCTGATGTTGATGTGGGGTAAATCCATTTGGAGCGGTTCGTCTTGTTGATTCCTTTTATATTAACAACGCAAAAATAGCAGTCATCGTGATGATTTAAAGGTTCACGCCAAATCATTGGGGATTGGAATTTAAAAGAGACTTAGTGGCCCATAAACGTAATTCTTCAACACAAATTTTGCACACAATATTGGGCACCCAGCACTTGTTATCTGTTTCCAAAGGAAAACCAAAACACTCTAAATACGCTCGTTTCACAAAGTCTGACATATTCAATCGAAATTTTTGAAAAACATATTCACCACAAATATAACAAAAACAATTCGGATCGTTAATGCAGACCCTTCTTAGCGAAGTCATGATGAAAATTACAGTAATTTATCTAAAACGCGACTATAATAGATAAAAAACCAAAAATAAAGATAAATGAGAAGAACGTAGCTATATCTAAACAACTCGAGCTGTTAGAGTAAAACTGACGACAGATTCGAAATCAGATGCCTCGAATTAGTAAACAACAATAAAAATATTTCAGTCAACATAAAATAACCTTCGATTTGTTGTGCAGTGTTATATGACTACGATTTGCTGCTATCATGGAGAGTGTTGCGAAATAAGCATCATAAAGAATCAGAAATACGATCTTAGTATGAAATGGAGAAAAAATTTACAAAACTTAAGAAAAAATAAGTTATTGGAGTTTAAACTTAAACAGAACTTACACCTTTATCTGTGTTAATTCATTTTAAATTTTTTCGATGAAATGGACGGTTAATAATCTCATCCATTATTATCCAAGAGACCAACATACAAAATTGTTGAAAACAAAAACAAAGACACGATCTCATAATATACAACATCAATTGACAATGATAGACACACCTCTCGCAATAAGTGTGAAATGTGTGTATGGCTTTTAAAGGCCTGATGGTGTAGCTCTAGCTAGATCGAAACACGTGTAGCCTGTAATTATATGTTGTGAGACCGTGACTTTGTTTTTTTCCTTTGTTTTCGACAATGGTTAAGTCGTTTTCTTTTATTAGTTCTTGATAACTATTCTTGGTGATATACAAAACCAGGACATTAAGTTAATTTTGTAATAATAATCAGTCTTTCACACGCTGAAGTCGCCTTATACATATACAAAGTTTCTACATTAATTGCCGGTTGATCTCATCGAATAAAAATGTTACTAATCTAATACTGAGCTACTGCGACTCAAACAATTTATGGAAAAAGCTTGAAAAATACCTAAAATACAAAAAACGTTGCTAAGAATTTAGTTTTTTATTCTCTCAGATACCATCCACTCTATCCTCTAACGTTAGATATAAATAATCCGAGAAACTTCCTATGAAATGCTAAATAAATCTGTCAAATCGAACGTTACACAAACAGATTAAAATAATACCTCTATGATCGCTTATAAATTATTAAACTGGGTTCTTATAACTTTAATTTACTTTTTAATGCAACAGGCACCGGCTGCTGCTGCCGCGGAGAAACTTCGCAAGAATGTTTCAATTGCCTTGGAGCTAAGTTATACATTCCGCGGGCATATTTTTTTCGGTTTCGTAGAATTGTGTACAAGGTGCTTGAAATATGAGATTGTGTGAAGAAAATTTTTGTTTTGACACCATATTTGCTAGGTGGGTCATTCTTAACACGTTTTTGAAGAATAATCTGTTAGTGAATAGTGGGAACCGTTATTGTGTTAAAAAAGATCTTTCTCATTTTCTTGGTTTTTATCTCTCTCAGGGTTGCCACATACTGTCCTATCAGCTTACTATAATAAAAGATTTGTCTTGGTTGAACTAATAAAAATACGACGCTGACTTCAAACAGACCAGATATAATCTTAATAAACAAAGCCCAAAAGAAAACCTTTCTAATTGGCATCGCAGTGCCAAATACCAATAATGTCCTAGAAACGACACACACTAAACTTGCTAAATACGCAGATCTGGCTCACGAGATAAAACAACAATGGAGGCAAGATAATGTATATATACTTCCTCTAGTTATTTCATCCACTTGAATTGTCCCTTTAACACTGTCCAAAAACTTAACGCATTGGGTCTTTTCTCCTGGACGATTGTCACTATATAGAAATCTGTCATACTGAATACTGAATACATGCAAGATTGTTCGAAAGCTCTTAAATCTATCATAGCAAAATTCATCTTGCCTTCAGGCCGATGAAATTGACAACACCGCTATCAGCGAGCTAAAACAGAAAAATAATAATATTAATAATAATATTTTGCTGTATTACGGAAGATATCTCGTGGGTATCGTGTATACCGTAATCGTGGGTACAAGCAATATTACAATTACAGAAAATTTACCAATTACTTTTAAAAATAATACAAATGACCATACAAATGCAACACAAAAAGTCCAACTAATACTTAATTTATGCAGTAATGGATAAGGACCAATGTTGTCATTCAAAAATACTTAATACCGTAATAACTCCAGATTTCAGAGCAAGAATAATTCTTATGGAGAAAGGAACATTGGTTGTAAATGTTTTGTCTCAGATAAATCAACAAATGCCTAGTAAGAGAAGAATTGGGTGTCAAGAGGGGAAAGTCATTCAACTGCTGGTAACATGTGGGAATTTTCGAGGAGACCTAACATACTTGTGAATCAGCGCCGATGTTTCCAAGATAAATAATGAATAGAGTGTCAGGATCCTTTCCGAAATAAACAGTGATATACATAAAGCTCTTAAGTCAGAGGAACATAGATGCCTAACTGCCTTCTTTTGTAATAAAAATATTATATTCAATAGACCCTTGTAAGCCAAACCCCAGAATGGCATACCATATCTGATATGTGATTCTATCAAGGCAAAAAACACCGGACCGGCAACATCCTTTCCAAGTTAAATCTTTCACAACCCTAAGAGCAAAGCAGCCGGAATGCTAGATTTATAATATGATCCATAAATTTCAGTTGACCATCAATAGTAATACCAAGAACCTGCAACTCTCTTTATTCTGTAGAGCTGTTTATTAAACATAAGATTCCCTACGTCCCAATTAAACTAAAATGAAAGATTTTGGAAGAAATTATGGTATCATCTGCAAATAAAACCAATCGGTCGAAAAGTTACAGAAAGTTTCAGTTCTTCATGTAGAATAAAAATAAAAGAGACCCCAACACTGATCCTTGTAGAGCACCCGATTTAAGTGTTCTTTATCGAGACAGAGATCCACCAACTGCAACTCTCTGAGTGCTATGAATCAGATAAGAGCTGAGTCACTACATCCGCAAACCCGTATCAGTCAAGCTTAGATACAACAGTATTCCATGATTGATACAATCAAACGCTTTTGGCAGATCACAGCCGTGGACATCCCAGCATTAAGAGATGCATTAACACCATCCCAGAAGTTAAATATAGCATCGTGAGTACCTTTGGTTTTTGGAATCTATACTGATTAGCGCATAAAATCCTATTGTGAGACAAAAACTCATATTTCTGGTCTTCAATACGTTAAAGTGTACGGATAGAATATAATAGACGATAGTTACAAACCTGATTCAAATCACCCTCCACAAAAAATTTGCCAGTATGCCAGAAGGAATTCACGTCACAGGCTAAAGAACTCCAAGCATTCTGTAGTAAACATAAAATAATCTCACTGAAATTCAATCAAGTCCCAAAGATTTGTGGTTTTTAATGATCACGACCGCCTCGAGAACTTGTTGATTATAGGATGGAAAAAAAAAACCAATAAGGAACTGAAACCTACTGAATGTATTTAACTGGATCCCTGCTACCAGAATTAACCTCCAACAGCTCTTTAACCCTATCACAAAAAGAGTCATTTTACTTATTCACTTTCAACGTAACTTGTATGATTGTGTAAGCTAATTTATAACAATAGAATAGAATAGGATAGAACAACTCATTTGACAAATCGAGATTTCTTTAAATTATTTGGCTGACGTAAAATACGCATAATATAAATAATATGAAATAAGCTTTAAATTCTTAAAACCTTTTTTAATTGGACCAGTAGAGTTACAACTTTCTTAAAAAATTGCTGTTGATCTGTAAGTGTAAGTAGAAATTTCCTCATAAGATTTTCCTCATAAGAGAGGAGTACAATTAATGGACATATCTTTAAAAAAATGTTTGGAGTATTTCTAAGCTTTTCTATAAAGCATAAAATTATCTGCGATTATGTTCTTAAAGATTTGAAGATCCTTGTCGTTTGTATATGATAAAGTCCGGATATAAAAGCGCTTAAAAATCACACAGATTATAAAAAAGTATATTTTTATGCAATAAAGGTATTAAACAAGCATATAAAGTTTGAAAATTTAAATTTTTGTATGAGAACAGGAATACAACATTTATAAACTTTATAATTATCTGCCATAGAAAATTTCACACTAGTTCTATTTAGTAATTAATATACCTTTTATGAGAATTTATTTAACCCATATTTTACTGTGAAAAAAAAAATCCTTTAAAAAGCGAAATATTGAGAGCTAACCTTTCTACCCAGGTCTAAGTTGTTACTAATAGATCTTCTATAAAGAACCAATTCGTTAAACAGATCTACTCGTACTTATATGTTCTTCAAAAACCCATTTTGTTCCTTATTCATGTAAAGAACATTTTAAATTATTTTAGTATGGAATAACGAGCAGTGCTACGACATAAAAATTTGGCAATCATTTCTTTTTAGCTAATTTTGTAATTTATTAATTTGTACAGGGTGTCAATTTGAAAACTTGTATTGCAAATATCTCTGAAACTAAAAAAGTTAGAAAAGCGCAATTTAATACAAATGTTATACAGGTAGGAGGAACCAATACCACCATATTTTATAGGGTGAGTCATTCCTTCAGCCCGATGCACCCCAACCCCAAAAATTTTAATAGTACACGTTTTGTGATACCTTAAAGTAAAGATCTTTTATAGTAGTATTCATTTGCACAAGAATTTCTTCTAAATTTTCTACAGGGTTAAGAAAATTTATAGGTTAAATAAAATAAACTGTTTTTATTAAGTGTTATTTTATTTAATTAAATGCTCCAAATGCATTCCATTTTAAGCAAACAATAGTATAATCTATTTTCAAACTCATGTTTCATATTTTGAATACTTCTCTTGGAATAGATGCAGATCCTGTAATAACCTCATTGTCGAAGATCATCGAGTGAAGCTGGTTGCGTTTTAAACACAACAGTTTTTAAATGACTCCAGAGAAAAAAAAGTCGAAAAGTATTAGATCTGGTGAGCTTGCCGGCCATTCCATTGGACCTCTTCTCCCAATCCAGTGATCTGGAAATATATCATGCAAAAATTGCCTAACAGGTGGGGTGGCGCTCAGTCTGAGGAAAATGTAATAAATATGCATTAAGGTTCCTACTCCCATAAATGTTCAACTAAATTACTATTTCTTCAACAATTTTAGGTTGAATGGTGATTTTCAACATTTCCAAGTAAGTTTCGCCATTAAGGTTACTATTAATAAATAGATGCGCGACAATAGTATCACCCAATATTCCCGCCAAACACATTGATTTTTTCTAGATATTGCGTGTGTCCCTCCCTGAAAACATGTGGATTTTTATCACTCTAGTATCTAGAATTGTGTTTATTTATAAAACCATTAAAAAAAACTCAGAAGTAATCGTCATTTTTCTGTCATTCCATCGCAAGAAATTCCCTCTTCTATTCTTTAGTCAGGGTCGTCTTCACGCAATTCCTGAAGAATTTGCATTTTGTATGGATGGAGATGACTCATTTTAAGTACCTGACATATAGACATGACAAATGTTTATTATCCCTGAAACTTGGCGTAGAGGCATTGAAAGATTCATAGCAAAATATCCTAATAGCTCTACTTGTGCCGCTTTGTCAAGTACTTCACGCTGAATTCTTTTTTTGGTTTCCACCGATCCTGTTTCTTAAAATTTGAGAGTCAAACTTACGTGCAGCAACTCACTGTAGAATTGATACTATTAAGGACTGCATTAAACTCCAAGCAGCTATTAACTCAGTTAATTAATGGTGCAAGAATAACAACTTGTCTCTAAATGTGGTGGGGTTTCCTACTTCTTAAAAAAGAGCTGTGTTACTTACCAGTACAAAATTGATGATGTGACATTAACAAGATCAACTCACTTTTAAGACTTTGGGATCATTTTTGATAGCTCACTTTCATTTAATTTACATATCGAAGATATGATAAAAAGAAATTATAAAATGCTGGTTTTGTTGTTAGGAACTCTCCATTCTTTGAGAATTTCTTTAGCATAAAACTCCTGTATGTTACCTATGTTCGTTCAATTTTGGAATATTCTTCCTAAGTTTGATCGACATACTATCAGAACTACATTCAAGAACTTAAAATGTAAATGTACTAGGGAATCGGCTTCTCATATGATCGTTTTCTTGAAAGATTTCAGGTAAAATGTTTATAGGAAGGAAGGGATTCGGCAGATCTATAATTATTATAGAAATTAATTAATGACTTGATTGACCAGCCAGAACTCTTGCAACGTCTAAACTTACACAATCCTCGGCTCGCAGTCCTCAAAATTTTACCTTGCAAGACCTAGAACCAACATTATAAAATTTTCGCCTGTACGTAGAGCTTGCAATACATACAATTCTATACAGGATCAATGGGATATATTTCACTGTACCCTATCGGAAATTAAAAGTATTCCCTTAGTTTACAATACAATACAATCGCTTTATTGTCAAAAAATTATACATTTTGTAGACAAAGCTAATATAAATAAATAAATAAACACATGAGTACACAAAAAACAAAAACACAAGACATTTAGATCTTATACAAAATAGGTTACCTATTGTACATGGTCAAATTAATTATACAACTAAATGTTTATAAAGTCAAAAGTTGATATTAAAAAGAATATAAAACAATACAAAAATGCAAATTAGGTAAAAGAAGTATACAAAATAAGTTGAAGTTAAATTACGACTATTATCACAATATAGGTATAACTAATTCTAGAGATGGAGACTAAAAGTAAATAGGGCCAGTGTGTGTGTGGTATTTAAAAGGAAAGATTAAAACAGTTTTCTACTGTGTATAAAGCCTTTTCCAATAGTAAAGCTTTTAAGGCATGGCAAAAACAGGAAAACGTTGTCATAGATTTAATCGTAAAACGAAGATGATTGTGATGATGAATGATGGTGCATTTTTTTGCTCTATAGAGTATAGAAGTTTTTACTAATTCCGACCGTGGGGTTGGCAGATAAATATTATGCTCTGCTTTTCTAAGTGGATAGTTATGAGAAGGCCTCTTTGGAAATTCTGACACATGCTTTCGGATTAAGCAAACAGATTCAAATATAAACAGTGAAGGAAGAGTTAATATTCTATGTTTTTTAAAGTATTCTTGGCAGTGAGCTGTACTGTCAAGTCCCAGTAAATAGCGTATCAATATAAGGCATAGAAGATTGGAATCGCACCAGGACTTAATGGTAAGTAAATCGTTAGATATAGTTGCATGCAGAGACGTGATATCTGGAGTGCTCCAAGTAAAGCTGGTATTGTCGGCGAACAGACAAATTTTGCCGCTGATATCCAGATTGGCCATGTCATTAATAAATAGGAGAAACAAAATAGGGCCCAAAACTGAATCTTGCGGCACACCACATTCAATTGGTTGGCATGAAAATGTTGTCGTATTAACCTTCACGAGTTGACTTCTGAAACTAAGATATGACTTAAACCATTTGAGAGAAGATCCTCTAAACCCATAGTGTTGCAGTTTGTTAATTAAAATATTATGATTAACACAATCAAATGCCTTTGAGAAATCGGAGAAAACTGTAGCTGTGGAGTGTTAATTGTTTAGGCTAGAATAAACACTATTTAGAAGCGAAAACATAGCATCACAGGTGCATTTATTTCTCAAAAATCCAAATTGATTCGGTGTTAAAATTCTATATTTAAGCAAAAATGACAAAACCCTTTTTTAACCAGTCTTTCAACAATCTTAGATAAGGTTGGGAGAAGTGCTATTGGGCGATAATTTAAGGCTTGATCTTTATCCCCTCCTTTATGCAGTGGAATAATAATTGCAGTCTTAAGGCAGCTTGGAAAGATTCCCCTCTGAAATGACATGTTAATTAGGTTCACCAAGTGACTTAAGGTGCAATCAGGCAGGTTTGCAAACATTTTGAGAGTTAGGCCGTCTGTACCAGACGATGATTTATTTTTTATTTCGTTATTTGTACTTCTTCGGTGAATGATACACGGGTAAAAAAGAAACTGTGCAGATTATCATTAAAAAGATACGATAGTGGATCGTGAGAAGGTGATATGGTGGTTATCAGGTTCTTAGCCACATTTACAAAGTAATTGTTAAGGTCTTCCGGTGAAGTAGTGATAGTGCTAGGCGAGGAAGATTTATTATATTATACATCCTTTGCAGCTTTTATTGTCTTGTGATAAACTCTTCTGTATCGCCTGACGTAATTGTGGAAAACATCGCTAACGGAGAATTTTTTTAGATGCGATAATGAGCGCATGTTTTTTGCTGATATACGTAAGCCACAAGTAGACCAAGGCTTATGATGTTTAATTTTTATAGGCCTCATAGGAAAACACTTATCTGAAATTTTTGATAAAGTCCTTGTAAATCTAGAAAACTCATCATTGATATCATCATAAAGAAAATCCCAATTGCACTCAAGGCACTGATTCTTGAAATTTAATAAATTCTTGTCACCAAAAACACGGCCTAATCCACGTAAAGTATTTTTGTTTTTAGATTCCAAAGAAAATCTACAAATTTCAGCTTCATGATCAGAAAACCCTGCATTTAAGACAGTACAATCAACGAATGATGGAATAAATGATGACACAATATATTCGATTGTGCTAGTACTATTTTTAGTTATTCTGGTTGGAGAGTTGATGTGCATTTCTAAACCCAATGAATCAAAAATTGATTGCAGAGACTCTTGAGCAGCACACACTGGTGAAGTCAATGTTAATTAGATAATCTTTAGATAATCTTGTTTTCTTTTTTTAAAGTTTTTATTAATAATTTGTTTTTTTTTTTTAATTTTATTTTGATTAGAAGATTTCATTGTTATATGTATCTTTTCCGCTCTATTATTGGAATTTCTCTGTTGACTGATATAAATAAATAAATAAAGTTTGATGGAGAACTTTTAAACCATTCTAAGGGTATGCCTCTTACACTTATTTGTTTTACCTTTATAAAATATTATGGTCAAAAATCTTTCGCAAGTCGAGAAAGATAATGGAACAGGCCAAACCATTATCTGTTATTAAATGAATATCACAAATTAATCTTACAACAACTACAATACAATATAATGACCATATTTTTATTTCAATATCTCTAATACTAATTTCATACTTAGATATTTGTAATTTAAGTCATAGTATTACCACTAACCCAAAATCTTTATTTCATTCTTCAGACGTGTTGTATTGAATTGAGTTGTCGAAACAGTGGGCTGCCAAGGCAGTTATGCTTATAGGTCTCCTAATGGACCCGTCATGCCCCACCGGGGGTTACCAGAGCCCAACGGCCTTAGAGAAACCGATAAGGCTCTCTGGTCTGAAGAACTTAAAGTCACTCGGTACACTGAAAGTGTTACCCAAGTTTTTAACCTGGCGCGCGTGAGTGCTGGGCACTTCCCGACTACATGGTCAACGGTTTCATCCTCCTCACAGCACCATCGGCATTCCGGGTTGTCCGCAATACCGATAGTATGGAGATGGCTTCTTAAGTACCAGTGACCGGTTAAAAGACCTGTCACTAGCCGAATTTCGCGTCTTTTTAGGCGTAGTAGATTTTTGGTGAACAGGCAGAGGGCCCACCTATGTGCGCTTTGCCTGTCTCATACCAGGGGACTCAGTCCATCTTCGGTGGGTCCACTTGTCCA
This sequence comes from Anthonomus grandis grandis, assembly GCF_022605725.1. Taxonomy (NCBI): domain Eukaryota; kingdom Metazoa; phylum Arthropoda; class Insecta; order Coleoptera; family Curculionidae; genus Anthonomus; species Anthonomus grandis. Next base: position 15,100,650 of record NC_065549.1, read on the forward strand.
GCAGACCCATTTGGCGATACCAACTATGGGTTCCGGCCCCATCGGCACATTCGCGATTCCCAGTCTGGCAAGAGAGTCCGCTTCCTCATTACCTGCATGGCCTGCGTGGCCAGGTATCCAGACGAGCTGGACCCTGTAGCCAACCTGCACCAGTTTTTTCAGGACTTTTATGCACTCAGACTTCAGACGTGTTTCGCTAACGATGTTAACATCTTTAAGAGAAGATTAAAACTACTGTTTTTTCTAAATCTTTTGAAGATGCTAACATCGTTAGCAAAATACGTGTCGAAAGTCAAATAAAGTTTTGTAACTTGAGTGTGACACTAAAAGTTCTAACCATAAGACTGTATAATTTAAGAGCTACTCTTTACATCTCCACTCTTGAACAACGGTTGAATTCTGAAAATTCAACTGAAATATCTTGCATTTATCTTACTCGATCCCAAATTCTAAGGAAAAGGAATTATTCTGTATTAAATAATGGGAGACTCGCTACATAATTGATCATTATCATGACATTAACTTCATCAGTCCCCACTTTCTAGTTATTCCTAAATCAGAGGAAAATTAGAAATTCTGAAAAAAGAGTGTTCAAAATATTTTTAGATAGTTGGCTTCCATTATTATTCAAAAAACCATTTGCTACAATAGGCAGATCAATATGTTACCGATAACTTATTATTGAAGACCACTCACAATGTTCATTGCTTTTGTTGTATAAAATATTTTTAACTACTCGATAAATCTTATTATTGTTGCTGACGTTCTTATATTCAAAATCCTACCTTGTCAATAATTTAAATGTTAAGAAGAAAGAGATAAACCATCTTTTTGTTAAAACTCTTTGATAGTTCTATAGGCACAAGCAGTCCAATTATGCTCAATTACCACCGTTTGTCTATTGATAGAGTAAGAGAGAGCAAAGCACCAGCATATTTCTTTATATAAGTCTAATGTAGATTCTAAATATTATTAGATAGTATAAGAGAAAAAGAAATATATCAGTTCAGTTACAATTAATTCTAATTAGTAGTATAGTTCTGTTTGAAAATCATGAAATAAATGCAACTATTAAAAGAAATTACGTACTATATAAAAGAGGACAAGTAATGTGATTTTTAGGTATATTATACTAAAGTTAGTTAATAACTTATTTTTTATTTCAGACAGAGGCCCCCATAAAACTCTACCAGAATCAACCACAAGAAAAGATACAAGTAGACTCACATGTGCTAAAAGAAAATCCAAAGAAAAATGATCCAAAGCAGTTACAAGGCAATGTATCGGCCAAACTTCTACGAGTCTACATGCCTCAGGTGCGACGAGACGGTCTACCAGGTAGATCGCGTGGGTCCATTAAAAGATTTTACCTTTTTCCATAGCGGGTGTTTTAAATGCGCGGTGTGCGGTACCAAATTGACATTAAAAACGTATTATAATAACCAGCACCGGCAGGAGGACAAGGAGGTGTACTGTAGCGGGCACGTGCCGAAAATCGGACCGGGACATTTGGACGGTAGTAGTGTCGGTATTCGAAGTGCGTTGAATGTTCCAAAGAGTTCGAATTTTGTGAATGAGCAAATTAGGGGACCGGGTAGGAGTAGTGTGGACGCCGATGGTAAGATTTTATGTTTTTCATATTATTTTTTTATAATAACTTAAATATATTCAGATTTCGTTGAACTTTTATCAGTGATAATTCATATATTTATAATAATTTATCAGTTGATTTCTAGTAAATGCAACTCTTTTTTCAGTTAGAAGTTTAGTCATTTCGAATTTCCCGATATTTGAAAAAATTATTACTCTGACCTTAAGTTTACTTCTAGTAGATGCATGGAAAGTAATGAATTCAGAACTTTTAGTATCAAAAAGCAGTCGTAATAATTGAGAATTACTTGATTTTTTTAACAAAGAAACATTCTAATTCTTACTTAAGAATTGCTAATTTAAATATTAAGGTGCGTCCAGACCAGGCGCGTCGAACCGCGCCAAGCCGCGCTGAGCATTTGTGAACGTTGCAGCAACGTTAGCGAACATAATTTGGCCTTTGCGCGAGAAACGTCCAAGCCGGTTGTTCCGCTCTGCAACAAACAGTTGTTCATCAGTGCTTCAACCGCTGCGATTAGTTGTTCAATAAAATGGCCAATTTCGACCAGGCTGTTGGCGACAAGGGAAGATTTTAAAAAATCGATTCTTTCTCTTCCTCGTTATTTTCGATGTAATAATATCGACATACACATTTAGTCATATTTTATCAATTTATTTGTTTTGGATAGTTCTTCTCCTTTTGTTGTGAATATCATTTATTTTTTTTAAAGTATTTGTATTGTTTAGTCAAGTCGGTCATGCGCTAGGTGAGGCCTAACTTATTTATTTATTTATTTATATGTGTACCTTGGCCATGAGGTCTGCATCTCAAGGGATAACCAGTCATACGAAGTAACGAGAATACTCACTCTCTAATGGACAGCTTTTGCAAGACTTAAAAATGTTTTTAAGAGTGATATTCCCGTCAATCCAGTCATCTTACCAGTATGGCTGAAATCAAACCAAAAACCAAAACATTTCTCAATGAGAGACAGTATTGATTTAGTAGATAATATTGTTGCATATTCAAAGAACTGTACTTTAAAAGAAGTCTACGCATCTTTAATAAGTTTAATTTAATATCTTTGTAATTGAGTAATATAATGTATAGAAATTTGAATTTTTCTGAAATTGAACATCTAGAATTATTTACTTGACTTAATTAATGATATTCATATACTCAAGTAAAACAGAAAGCAAATTTTTCTCTGCAGCTATGAATTTGGGTAATTTCTGTCACTTTTTTTCATTTTACCTTTCTTCTGACGTTTTAATGATTGTCTTGATCACGTTATTTAGATATCATCAGTTAAAAATGTGAATCGGAATTCAGTAGAGAATTTTCATGAAGTATTAAATTTTTTTTAAAAATGTTAATGCTTCATCAAAAATTATACATTATTATAATTAAAGATTTAGGAGTGTCAAATTAGGAATATCTATAGTTAAACTTCGACTAAATGTAAAAAAAAACAGGTGATCGTTTCGTAGCTTTTAAACTATTAGGACTTTATTTTATTTACAAAATACATCCTTATATTTATATTTTAAAGAAAAAGTAGAACTTTTAATAATTTAAAAAGAATTCATCTGATTTATCAATAAAATGTTAAGCACTCCACCTTGGGTTCAACTTCAATTAAATGAAATTGGAAGACTAGGCACAAAATCAGAAGTGGTGAATAAAACTATGAAAACAAATAGGGTTAACTGAATTAAGGTCAAAAGAACTCAAGAAAATAACTTTCGAAAGCATATTTTGATGTTTCGTTTTTTTTTATTCAATTGATGTTTATATAAGTTAACTGCTTCACTTAATTAAAATTAATTCTTAAAACATTTTCATGAAAGATCATTAAAATAACAGAGGAAATCACTAAAATATTCATAAGTTCTCACAGATTACTCAATGACAATCTTTCAATAGGGCTCTAGGCAAGGCTAGCTTCAATATTAATTTTTCTTGTAACCCTAATTGGTATCTACTTTAAATTTCAAATCATGAATGCAGATTGTATTCAATAATTAGAAACAAAAATATTTATTTACCGGTTTCGTATGGCTTGAAGGTTACACCATAATTATATTGCTTAAAAAGTTTAAATAGTTGTTGTACTATTTCTAGGTGCTATTAAAAATGCGTTTTAAAAGGTCATCTGGCTAGTATCAACAGTAATTAAGCGACGTTTCAAATAAGTATGTCTTAATAAATATAATTTGAATAAATAATTTAAAATGCTGGTAAATTTTTATTTTAATAGTTAACTCTCATGACAACTTTCTTTTACAAGGAAGCTAAAATAAACTTAAATCTATGAAATAAAAAAAAAAGTTTATTAACATATTCTACTTCAATTAAACTCTTTTTTCTATATTCTATGTTTAAAGAAATGTGAGGTAGTACCTCAAAAATTAATAACTCTAATAAGGTGCACAATGGTCTTTAAGAAATAGTTCTGCACTTCTCTTGGGTCTCTTACTATCTGAACTAGTGACACAGTTTCACTATCTCACACAATGATCTGAAAGGCTCAGTTAAAAAATATATTCGAAACTATTAATTTTCTTTAAAGCCTGAAATTGGTGAAAATCGTACTAATTCTATTTCTAGCAAAAGTTGGCGAAAAAATTTAAAAAAGTTGAATATAAACTTGCATAGAAATATCACCTTAGTGTTTTTTCGGCACAAGTTGTTAAACTAGACAAAAAAATATCAACTTTTCCATCTTTTTCCTATATCCTAATCTCAGCGTGACAAATAGAAGAGTATAACGCTAAGGTGATATTTTCCTTGTATTATTTTCCTTATATTACTTGTATAAGAGTAATATTTTAACTTAACCTTAAAATATCTGAAATAAAAAAAAATCCTTTAAGTAAAAATTATGTTAGAATTAATCGACTTAGATGGTGTATGTTTTTAAAAAAGTTTTTTAAAAAATAATAAAAATATGTACTTACAACATATACTCAAAAAAAAAGCAAAAAATGTATTCTACTGCAATGAAATATTCAGTAATTGTTAATAATTCATTTAAATTATTATTAAATAGATAAAACTTTTTACACCATTAAATTCTACAGAATAAATACATATGAAATTCGTTAATTAACTTATGGAACAAAATAGGAAAACTTATAAAATATCCATTTTAGGAAAGAAATTATTTCAAACAAAAGTTGTATATATTTTAGTTCTAAATAACTTTTGTTGTTAGTATCTTTTTTAAAAAGTCAATATATTCCATGAAAATGGATATAATCTGTTATAGCGTATGTACATGCCTACTACAGCATACCTGTATAGAACATAATAAAGTATACAGGTTGGGGAATTGAAGATTACGCATTGTCGCAGATTACGCAACTTCTGGCTGTTTATAATCCTATTATATAAACAAAAACAATATTTATAAACAAAAGAGTTAAAATTATTAAAGGGTTTTATGGAGGCAATTTGGCAGTACAATGTAGGGATTAGTTTTTTCAAATACATTTGAAAATAGATGGATTCCTTGTGAAAGAACAATCTTAAATGTGGTTTTAAGTTTTGAGGCATCATTTTGTCTTCAAGATTTTCATACATGTATCACGCTAAAGTGCAAGAAGTTTCTATCGGAAGAATTCAGGAGTAAGAACGACTGGAAGAAATGGTTTGCAGTTTCCTAGAAGGGTATTCTAAATGATTAAAAAGAAATATTATAGAGGACCTGATGGAAAAACCAAATGAAAATTAAAATTATTTACGAAATATGTAATTTTCAGCTAAATATTCTTTCAATTTCGTAGTTCTCAAAAATTGATTGCTTAGGCTAGTATTTTGGGCGACCATATTATAGGACTTTTTTTTATGTACTTTAACACTTTGACCCCTGCACCCGGTTTCACAACCCGAACTAAAAATTTTTTTTCATAAATTTGTTTTGAAAATTACTTGTCAAGACAATAAGGATACAATAACAGTATTTTTTTTTTAAAGTAGTGATTTTAGAATGCGTGTATTTTTTTGATATACGCAGTTCACAGAAGCTGACATTTACTCATTACGGTTATATTAACCTGCATGTATGAAAACCAATACACAATTTTTTTATAATAAGTTTATTCAAAAAGTAGAAAAACTTACATTAGACTTAAATTTACATTTTTTTGGATACATTATGTGTTTTGAAAAAGCAATTTAAACATAAAATTTTGTTGTCTGTACATCCTGAACATCTAGTGTTACATTGTTTCGAATTTTTGGATGCATGCGCTCTTCCGTATCTTTCTGAGTAATAGTTATAACAAACCACGCATCTTCCTCTCTTTGCTTGTTCTTCCAATCGATGAGTTAATGCTGGCAGGAGAGGAACATCTTCATTGTCCTTGCACAAACTCTCAACAAGTCTCTCCCTAAAAGTCGTAATATCCATTTTTTTGTCTAAAGCTTTATTACACAGTTTTAGTGCATTGACAACGCTAGTACTTGCTATGACTTCTATCCCCACTTTCCGATACCATTTCAAAGAACGCCTCACGGGATTACTATAGGAAGTTACTTGGTCCGAGACATCAATGTAGGACTTAACAGCGTTATATTCGATTATGGTAGATGGCTTATTTTTTATACCAGTTCTTGTCTGGATTTCAGTCATTACTGGAGGCGACTTAGTTGTCAAAAAAGCAACATCTCGTTTGTCTACCCATTTGCCAACAACAACTTTCGTGTTGCTCGCTTGACACAGCATTTCTCCGCGATTTAATTTTTGCTCAAAGACACGTTTAGGGTTGTATTTTCTATTTTTTTCGCAGTGTTCCAATTAAATGAGTCTCATTGTCGTTCAGTAGGTGAGCTAAACTAACACTGGTGTAATAGTTGTCGGTAACTAAGGTCCTACCGCTGTTCAAAATAGGTTGCATTAACTCCATTACTACTTGAGTTGCTACTGGTTGATCCGTGGGTCGGACTTCCTTTCCAGCATAAACTTTTAAGTTGTACGTGTAACCACCTTGAGCACACAGCTTAAACATTTTTATGCCATACTTATGGCTTTTTCCAGGTATATATTGCAAAAATGATAGTTTCCTGGCACCAAAGCTGCCTGGAAATTTTTGATGGATATTCATAAAGGTGTTTCCAGTTTGAATAATCTGTTTCCCTCTGGACATAACTCATTATCCGAAAAATGTAAACAAGGCAGCAAAGCTTCAAATCGACATGGTAATATCTGTGTAACTTTATATATATCAGTTTTATAAATAAAACTAGTGCTCCAAAAATCTTTTAGACGAGGTTTTGGGCTAAGTCCCATCCATATAAGGATTCCAATAAATTTTAACATTTCTTTGTGATTTGTGTCACTCCAGTTGGCGAGAATTGAGTTTTTTGAGATAGACTCATTGACAATACCAGCAATAATCTTTTGATGGGCGTACCGATTTGTTTCGGTTACGAGAAGGTCAACCAATTCATCAGAAACTAATAGCCTAAAAAGAAAGCGGGCTGTCGTCATAACGCGTTTCGACAATCGGACCTAATGTACTATCCTCTTGTGGATTTGGAAATTTATTTAGATTCTTTTCATCAACATCATTCCAAATTACGTTTGGTTGTACTCTTGCCGCTTGAACTTGGGGAGCAACTAAATTTATATCTTGATCTTCGTCATCACTACTGGTACCCTAAAAATAGACATAATTTTTATTATTGAGGGTATAATATAAAAATACAAATATTACCTGTTGTGGCTGGTCTTGGTTTTTCGGTACTTGAGGTTGCTCTCAGCACCATGATCTCTCAGCGTACCATGATCTGCATCTGAATCATCAAATGGCTCGTCAGTATCGCTAACATCGCTTAAACTTTCAGCTAAATTGGCAAATTCTAACTCCGAAAGAGCACGTTTTCTTCTACCCGGCATATATGCGCGCGAAAATCGTCACTAGCAAGACGTACAAACACTCGATTACCGAACTGTAAACAAACACTGATCCTAAAAATTATATTTGCCGGTATTTAGGTTAAACGAGATTTTTGCCATGTTGCCGGACTTACATAACAATTTTTAACAACCTAGGAAAAAAAACTAGTTACCAGAACCTAAAGGTATTAAAAAGCCCATACGAATACATGTTAACTATGTTCGGATGAAATACACAGCACGTTGAATACACCAAATATCCGTGTATCAAAAAATATACACACAGGCTAATTTACAAATCTTCTTGCGTATTACTTTTGATACACATAGGGGTTAACGTGTTAAACGCCCACAAATACCTTAACTTGCTGCAAAACCGTTTTTCTTGGCATTTAAATACTCCTTTGAAAAACATAAAAAAAAGTTCATTAGTTGTTTCCACTTCTGTATAAGAACCAAAAAGGCCATTGTATATACGAATAATAAGCATTTTTTGTGACTCACTACGTTTATTATGTTTTTTACATATAATGATTATGGACTTTATTATGGTTTTTATTTTTTTATTGCCCTGAGGATGGTCTAATATAGCCCAAAATATCGGCAATATTAAAATTTAAAACCCCAGCTTTATTTGACCCTACATCCAATTAACTCATCAAGAAGCATAAAATCATTTTAAGAAAACGATTCTCTATGGGTTGTATACTATTTTGTATGTATGCAAAGCCTGGATCAAAAAAAAGTTTAGAAATGGCTGAACTTTCTCAATTTATTACAATTAATAAGACAGATACCCCCATTAAAATCAGAAGCTTACTAATGTCGTACTGAAAAATAACGATGTAGAAGGTGAGTAGCAGAGCGCACGAAATGCTTGCATGCGCGTTGCTATATTTTGCATTTAAGTATCTCTCTCTGCATAATGATCGATTCTCCAACCTGTATATTGCATATGTAAACCATTGTTCAAATTTTTGTTGTAACAGCGAAAAGTGGACTGAGATTTAAGAGAAGTAAAGCGTTAAATAATCTATAAATTATTTACAACAACTTACACGTCTAGCTAATGATTAATTTTATTATAATTAATTTTTTTACTTTATTGTAAAATTTTCTATAAATATTAATTTTTTCAATTAAATTATTTAAAAAATTACAACTTATAACATATTGCATTAATTAGATCTAATAGGTTATACAACAAGCAATGAAAAGAGTTTCTCTTTACCCTAAACTGATTAATCGTATTAAATGTTTATAATAATTAGCTTATTACTGAATGTTTATAACAATAGTACACAAAATTTATGTTAAAATATTGAAATATAGTTTTTTATGTATTTTTTTCATCTAAGTTGAATATTCTAATTAGTTTTTTTTCTATTTATTAATAATTTAAACAAATTATCAACAATTACTGAAAATTTCATTCTAGCAAATGATCTTTTCTTCTGCATTTTTGAGCATAATAAGTTTAAGAGGTGAGTGCATATCTTTATTATTTTATAAAAAAGTATACGTAAAAATGTATAAATAACCTATATAAACCATCAAAGTCGACTCATCAGACATTTTTTGTTTGGAAAAAAAAATATTATTCATAAAATGTGAAATTTTGAAAAAGTGTCGCATCAAAAATAATTCATTTTTGGGGAAATGAAAAATAAAAAGAAAATAAAATTAATATATATATAACTTTTAGATTTGTTTTTTTTATTTTGAGGTCAATTTTCTCCAAAAATTGAAATTGTACGATTTTTCACCGTTCCAAAACTTCTCAGTCTCACTATATAGAAAAGTATTTTCATGTTAATTGTAACCATATTTAACCATTACCCGTTGGAAAACTTCCTCTTTCAAGCAAATAATCTTTAGAGTTTTCCTTCAAAATAATGAAGGACACTAGTGTTAGATTTAAAGAAGAAAGAATATTCAAATAGGTTAAGTTAATAATTCAAACAAGTTTAGAAAATGCAATTCAAAAGTAGTTCATATATTTTTAAGTTAATTTATTTCTCTTACTTAGTGGAAGACTATAAAATATAAGATTTTTTATGTTTATTAATTCTTGTTTTACTCCATAAAGTTTTTGAGACTAGATGTAAAAGTATTCTTGCTACAGGATTAAAATTCTTCTTAAATCAACCCAATTCCTATCAACTTATGTTATAAAATAAAATTATTAGAATAAATTAATAATTACTTTAATTAATTTTTTAATCTTAGATAATAAAATAAATACTTCCGCATCTGGTAGAAAATCAATAAATACCTAAAACTCATTCAGTTGTAAACAAATGCATTCTATAGGCTACTTGAGTTGTTATTACATAAAAGTACACTAGATCTATGGCATTCCAATAAGAACCTTTTATTTCTTCGATATTAATACGTCAACTTTCTAATTAACAAATCGAGTGTCCGCGCTGTATGATATTATAACCAATAAATAAGACTATTATTATTAAAACTGTTACTTTACTTAAGCGATATTTCTTTAGGCTAACTGTATTCGAATTTATGTTCCTTAAGCTTGGTTTATAGTGGTATATGTATACAAAAAAATTGACGTCAATGTACTTTTAACCATATCAAATTTGTGACAGAAGAAGTTAAGATAATATATTTATTCTAATAAAAAGTTAGTGTATATTATTAATACAAGACAGAATAGGAATATATATATTTTTACTTGAACCAAATATGCCTTTATCAAAAAATATCAAAGATCCTATAGAAGTAGATATCAATACAAATAATGGATTTCTTTGAAGTTAATGGTTTGTACAATAGCTCTCAATTTAATTTGAGACAAACTACAAGTAGAAGAAAAAACTAAAGAAAGAGCTTTCACATCTAGTACTATAACACAGTAGTATTTAAGTAAGACCTTTGACTCTATAGGCTATGGAATTCTCTCATGAAAAGATCAGATATTATAGGTTTTCCCCTAACAATATTCAGCTTGTGCGGCTATGTCGCATGACGCAAAATAAAGTATTGTAATAGCAATTGAATACCTCAAGGGTTAGTTTTGGGACCTATACATTTTCTGATATATAAATGACTTTCCAAACATTTATTTAAATTCAATATACACCTTCTTTGCTGGTAATACGTGTCTCTTGACGTATTTGGGACTCACTCAGGAGTCACTGCATAGAGATTGGCTATAAAGGGTGGTTTAGTTCAAAGAGACTACTTTTAAGTACTAAAAAGATACTCAGGGTGTTTTTTTAATAGGGGAGCTGTATGATTTAAGTACTGACATTAAAAGTTGGAATTCCTTAATGCTAAGCTATAATGAACTATACATATAAACGCATTAGCATCACGATTAGCAAGTGATTTTGTTTCTCTGAAACCTGGCAAATAAGGTGTCTAAACGGATTTAAATAACTGCCCATTTTGTAACCTTTCACGCACAGTATTCCTACGCAATTATTGCATGTGGTCATACAGCTATCGGCACATTGATTTTATCCTGAATACTGAATACAGTGTCAACACTGTATTTTGGAAACGAGGCACTTCTGATTATCGATGTCCTATCTCAAACTACTTTTTTATGGTTCTTGTACATACCGTACATACCGACAAATATCTCCAGAAGTGTTAGAAAATGTCAGAAACGAATTTTATTATCGTCTTGGGCCTTGCCAACAAGTAAATGGTGCTCATTTTGAGCATCTTATACATTAAACGCAACTTTTAATAATTTAATGGTTTTAATTTTTTTTTCGTATTTCTCCTTTAGATAATCATAAAAGTAAATAGGGCAATTTAATCAAGAAAAGGGGCTCTTTTCAATGAGAGTTTAAAAAAAGTGGCTATCCATTTGAAAAAAAAAAGTTGGGGTTAATTTGGACTCCCCCTGTAGGTGAAAAAATACAAAAACTATCTTGAAATGTGAAAAAAAATTAACAAAAATCGACGGGTCTCAGGAAATTTGCGAGATAAATTTTGATTAGTTTTATCTGAATTTATTCCAGTTAAAGTCACCACAGTGTATATAACTCTACTAAGCTTGTACTTCTACAGATAACTAAAAATATCCTCTTTTTTTCAGCCCTTCATGTAAGAACCCAGACAAACGGTTCATCGAACCCCCCGCCTCACTCGCCCCCTTATGGGGAGAGACATTACAGTCCCACCACTTACACAGACGGCGCATCCCCTACGGGATACCAATATGGCAGGTTTGACGCCAGCGCCCTCCACATAGCACACGCATTAAAACAGACAGAATTGCAGAAAAGTTATAAAATACATCGAGAGAAACCTATTGACGCGTATTTGGTGAGTTTTTATTTATTAAAATACGCAGTTATTACTAACAAGTCATAAAATATGATTTTCTGCATGCAACCCATAAGGTTGCAAATCTGCCTGGCCGTAATGCCAAGCAAATTTAGGTACGTATTATTATGTCGATAAATCTTGTACTTAACAAAATAGATATTGTGCGGTATTATTGTAATTAAATTGACAAGAAGCTGTGCTTTCCAAATCCAAACCTTTCAAGTGCTGTACTTATGACATGTATTGAGAAATCAAGGTTGGAGTACAGCAAAGCATACATATGTTTGAGCGGATCAATATAGTCTCAATGAATTTCAGTTTAACATATATAGCTGTGTTTTCCAAACCATTAGTCCATGGTTGTTAGCAGCGATACCAGTTTTTGCGTTGTTTGATAGCTTTGATGATCTACTTATAGAGGATTGGATCAAAGTACAAATCTAGAATTAATTTTTCAAAAAAACTATATGTTATTATGAGCAACCTACGTCCTTTCCATGAGTCATTAAATTGTAATCCAAAGAACATGTAATATCAGAACTTCACGATCGTGTCAAATGCCTTCGATAAGTCTATGTACCTTAAATATCTTTTCTGGTGCTTCTCCAGGGGATTTTGTCAAGTGTATAAATAGATTTAAGTGGTACATGTTCCTTCATCCAGATAATTCAAAGATTTTGTCACTTAAGCTTGATTTAGATCTTAATTGATTTTATTGAGTTGAGGTTCCAAAAAAGATTAAAATGAAAATATATATTTAAAAATGTGTTTAAAAATCATGAAAAAGCAAGGTGTTATCTGTGAGGTCTAAAGCGAGAAACTATTGTCAGACTCGTATCATTTATATGGACTGATATTTATTAACTCCTTATAAATACTGATAATGAATATAATAATTAACTTATGGACACCTGACCCACGCAAATCCAGTTCCTTGATTCACTCAGTCAAAGGTTTCTGCAGTAAAAAATTCTCAAACGTCTTTCTTCAATAATAAATATGATGGCAAATTCACTAGTGCCTTTGTCTTGACATAAGTATTCTCATAATCTAGGGAGTAGCTAGCAATCAAAACTCTTGCATTGTTAGTCAGTATTAGGTAAGATGAATAGCAACTTATTAGAACATACCTTTTAATAATACATATGATTTGGATCGTACTTTCCTGTCTATTTATAGACTTGTTTACACAATTTATAGCATGCCTCTAACTGGTTTTACCTAGATGATCTTATACTCGAGAGTATTCTATTTCTTTCAATTTAACTTTATTTATTAAGCCTCAAATAATAATATTGGGTAGCACTTAGAAGATTTTAAAATTGATGAAAATCTGTTGAAAAAATCTTATAATGAAGCCTAGGGTCTTTAAAGAAGATCTTACGCTTGTATCTGTTTGAGCATTGAAGGTAAGCTCTTAATCAACACATACCCCCAGGTCACTAACAGAGTCACAAAGTGTGGTATCATTTATTATGTTACCAAAGTTAATATCATTTTTAAGCAAAGAAATTAAAATCTTACATTTCTGAAGATTAGGTGGGAGTCTTTAAATATTATAAACTCTATCAAGATCTACTTGTAGCTGCATGCAGTCATGACGATTCTTAACAAGAGGAAAAAACTGCCATATCATCGGCAAACAGTTGACATTATCAATATAGTGAATATCAATAATAAAACTCAAAAATAAAAATGGAGCAAGTATGTTCCTCTGGGGGCACCATTTAAGGCAATGTAGGTAGATGATCTGAACCGATTGAACTTAATAAATTGCGGTCTATTTAATAAGTAGGAGATGAAAAACTCTACTAGATGTTTATAAAATTCCATTTTATAAATATCAGGCCTTAGCAAAATCTGTATATACTACATTAGGTTGACATTTGCAATTTATAGCGTCATATGCATTTCGCACAAATTACATTAAATTTTATTTTTTTTTATTTTTATTTTATTTTATTTTAATTACACCACTCCACAGAAAAAATTCCAATTATTGAGTGGGGGAAAAAAATACAAAATTATACAAATTACAATCCAAAACTAGAGAAAAAAAAAGAATACATTATTAATAGTAATAGTTTCCTACAATATTATACAATACTTGAATAAAAAATAATTTTGTTTATTTCTACTATCTAGGAAAAGCGTACTCTTTTAATTTCGGACAAACTGCAGTTGAATATGTCACATTGATCCTGAACAGAATTAAAAGTGCCACATGCTCTACGCATTGGAGAATATTTACAAATATTCGTTCTAGGTCTAGATAGGTAAAATGTGTCAGAATTTCTAGATGATATGCGGGGCACATGAAGATTTACATGTCGTAATAAGTCTGGCGAATTAATTTTATTATTAAGAAGTTTAAATAAAAATTTCAGATCAGCAGATTTTCGCCTCTCCTCAAGGCTACTAAAGGAGTACCTTTCTAGTAGGCGTTGATGTGAAAAACCAATTTCTGGGTACACTCCGTCACATTTATATGAAAGGAACTTTAAGAATTTACGCTGAATATTTTCTAGTTCATGTATATGATTCATATAAAATGGTGACCACACAGAAGAAGCATATTCCAGTATTGATCTCACATAAGAAAAATACAAAATTTTAAGACTAAAAATATTATTAAAGCTATGTGCGTTCCTAATGACAAAACCCAGCATTCTGTAGCTCCGATTAACAATGTCCTGAATGTGTGGCTGAAAGGAAAAAGTGCTGTCGAATGTCACCCCCAAATCCTTAAACTCCGTTGATCTCAGGACAGTCTCACTGTCCATAGTATAGTCATACATAAAAGGGGTTTTCTTCAAAGAGTAAGAAACAACTTTACACTTGGCAGCATTAAGAGGAAGATTGTTATTTTTGCACCATGCATTGAGGAGATTAATATTATTTTGCAATTCCATACAATCTAAGATACTATTGATGCCATAATACAATTTTGTATCATCCGCATATAACAAACTATTTACAGTGAGCTGTTCCGATATACTATTAATAAATGTGTTGAAGAAGAGCAGCCCCAATATGGAGCCCTGTGGAACTCCAGACGTTGCAACAATCTGAGCCGAACTACGGCCATAACATTCCACGTGCTGAAGACGACCCGTAAGATAAGAGCTAAAAAAGTGTATTAGGTGAGAAGAGAAACCGTAGTTTTGGTCAAGATTATTTAGAAGAATACCATGATCCAGACGGTCAAAAGCCTTCGAGAAGTCTGTATAAATAACGTCAACCTGTGACCTGGTATTTATTGACTCAGATATATGTTCTGTAAGACAAACTAAGTTTGTGGTGGTAGATCTACCTTTCATAAATCCATGTTGACGATGATCTATAAGACCCCTCATTAAAGGAAATAAGGCCGAATGAAGAACACGTTCAAAACATTTAGAAAAGTTGTTGATTATTGTAATTGGCCGATAGTTCTCGATGAGATTTTTATCATTTTTTTTTGTGTACTGAAATTATCTTTGATGACTTCCAGATGTTCGGGAAACATTCTTGTTTTAGAGCCAGATTAAAGAGAACTATTAACGGTTTAGCAAAAATACAAGCACAATCATATAAGAGAAAAGCTGGTATTTTATCAGGGCCAACTATTGATTTAGGCTTGATAGTCTTTAAGGCCAGTAAAACATCATTTTCAGTGAAATCAGACAAAATTATGGACTGTACATAAGGCTTTTGAGTTATATCAACATTATTTTGCGGCGATTCACCAGTAGTGTAAGAACTCTGGAAGTAATCGGCAAATGCATTGGCAATACCCTGAGGGCTACTTAACAGCTCTCTTCTCTGATCAAACATAGATTGTGGTAACGAGCTATTTTCTTTTGAGTTCTGAATTAACTTCCAAAAATTATGAGGTTTTAATTTTAACTCATCTTCAAGCCCTCTACAATATTGCTTATAAGAGAGATCAATATCTCTTTTAATCTTAGAACGTAATCCTTTTAATCTGGCTAAATCTTGAAGATGAACAAAACGTTTAAATTTTTTCCACTTGTTATGTTTTTCTTTTAGGGTTTTTATTATCTCTGCGGTAAACCATGGCGGATAGGTTCGTGTTCGTTTTACAGTTTTTGGAACAAGCTCATTAAGACAGGAATAAATTTTTTGATAAAAGAGCTCCAGGGCATTATTGACATCCCCAGCGACTCCCAAATCACTCCAATCAATTCCGAGGAAGCTATCATATAAAACTCTAAGATCAGCTCTCTTAAAATTATAGAAAATATTTTCTACTTTACAAGTATTACATTTCTTGCTCTTGACGTCATTAATTCTTATGAGTAAAGATGGATGAACTGCTTCCTCCTCCACCAAAGAATCGGAGCAACCCTCCACTGTGCAAAGCTCAGAATCAGACGAGATGACAAGATCCAATATCCTACCTTGAGAATTCCTAATAGAATAAATTAGTGACTACCTTAAAAGAAACCACGGTGATTAGGTAAAATAAGATGTTTAATTTGGTAAATAAGATTGCTTTAAATTGTGATATAGGATAATAGTAACGAGGTGTTAAAGATCATCGCAGTTTATATAGCAAGGGTATAAATGAAATCAAACTGAAGTCTAATGAGTCTAAAACTCACTAGTCAGAACGATGCTTACGATGCGACTACTTGATGCGACTACTTGAATATTATGATTAGCACATAACTAAAGATAATTAGATTTCCTCTGGAAATGTTGCATGCTCCGAATTTTGGAAGTCCTCTGGACACTCTGGATTAATTAGAAAGGAGCAGGAAAGCATCACACTTGTAGAAGAAAAAAAATTGATAGTTTCATCATGTGCAAATGTGTCTTCTACTGTGGCTAACTCTGCACGGCACCTTAAAAGAATCAAATTAAAAAATCTTCAGTAACGACGAGTACTAGCTTGCTTACTACAGTTGTGAGTAAGATAAGATGAGTTAGTGATATAATTGCCAATGTTATGAAGATAAGAAATACTTCTAAATTGTATTATAGAAATGTGTTCCACATAGCTAATGAACCTGATCTCCAGGATCCGTTCACTATTCAATTCTATAACACCTGGATCCAGGTAGTCAATAATAAAGTGGTAAGTCAGTAATAAGTGGATAAAATTGCATATTTGGTATGCAAATTAAATGAAAATTGTGATCATTGGCGCAGCATATCATTAGAACTTAGATGCTATGTGTTCTCCAGTTTAATAATTATTATGTAGGCGAAAACCTTAACCAAAAACTAGCCCATGTCTTCAAAATGTGGAGCTATTATTGTATAAAAGAAGAAGAAAATACCTATTTTGTGCACGTGTAATGAAAACTACAGTATATTGTGAACAATTCTGCAAGGTAAAATAAAAGAACTAATGTGATTGATATGAGTGATTAATATTATTTGTGATTGATATGAGTAAGTTCAAGCATTTCGGTAGGAACAGGAAAAATCACGATGAAATCAAATCTTACGTGATCACAATCAAAATGATCACGTAAGATAAAAAATCTTAGACAGTGACCAGCTTGATAAGTAGCAACTTCTGTGCCATAGCTGTGAAGAAGATTAAATAGATTAGTTATCTTATTGGTAATATCACACAGAGAGTGCCCAATAGTTACTTATAGACCATATAGTACCAATGTATAAATGATACCAAATGATGGCATTTAGTATCAGTATTCAGTTAACAATTGCCACCTTAAACACGAAGACAGAATTATAAATTTAAGATGCAAATTAAGTGCAGATTGTAATTATTTATATGTATTGAGGCGAAGAATACCAAGAATGGTTTAGAATTTAAGATTATGAATATTCTTTGCACTTGACTGCTCTCTGCACCATACCATTTTTGAAATTATATCAAATTATGGTGTGGAGTCAGTCGAGTGAACATGTAAATTGATTAATGAACTGAAAGTTCTGTTCCAAATTTCACAATATGCGCCCAAATTAATATTATATGTTATAAAAATAATAGCAGTCATTAAAAAAAAGAAGCGTATGTATATTTTTATTCTGGTTTGGATAGCGGCACGAAATAGTGAATTTAATCGGGGATCTTCAGTGCACCGCGGAATTTTGCGCTCCAGTAACTCGGTTTTCCTTGTGCAACTACACCGGCCTTTGAGAATATAATTTCTGTGGTTTACTGTTTGTTTTTTTTTGCATAACGTAATATTAATATATAAACTTAAATTATAAATATTATTATTTCAACGTTGCGGAAGTTAGCAGGAGATTCTAAATCAAAAATTAAATTTTTAAAGTCGCCGATGTAAGTTTAATTTACAATAATTTTTTTTATATAAGGATTAAATTCGATTGGAAACTTCTAGATTCATTGATTATTCTTAAGAGCTATATGTTTTTTTCTGAAAAATAAATATTTATTAAAAAGAATTTTATACACTTTTACAATTGATCTATAAAGAAAAAAAATATAAAAAATTATTAAAAATTCAAAGTGAACCTCAAAAAAAAAGTAATCAAAAATATGTCCGCGTTGATTTAGCAGCGACCTAAAAACATTAATTTTAGAAGTGAAAAAACTTAACAAAATATTTGAAATAAGCGAATTTTCCATTGATTCATAATATAGAAAAGTATTTTTTTTTAGTTTCTGAGACATGTAAGTATATACCAGTGTCATATAGAGATCAGAATGCAGTAGACTATAACTTAACTGCGTGAAAGAATGTCTTTATTTATTACATTTTACTCAAGACTCAACCATCACATAAAGAGCCTGAAAGGATAAGTTTTTCCAGGTATTTGAGCATATTGAACTAGCTTATAGAAAGCACTAGAATTCAGCTAACTTGGATGTTTACTTGTTACTTTCTGGTAACAGAATTTTAATATAAAGGTCAAAAAGTAATCTCATTTCAAATCCAATTATTGTAAGAAATCTTTTAAATTCATTCTTGGGTCAATTAGTTTATAATTCTAAGGGAATAGAAAATATAAAAACAAAAACTCAAAGTAATTGTTAACTTACTTCTCAATATTTGTTCCAAATATCCAAATATTATATCCAAATTGCAAAATATTACATGTTTTCTACTTACCATCTGTTTACTAATGCATATGTTTTAATTTACATTTTATTTTCTAGTATTATCTTAAAATCTAAATTTTCTTAAAAATAAATATATATCTAAATAGTTTGGACCTTTCTTTAACATTTGGATTTGAGAAAATTATTATATTTGTAAAAGAAAAAAAAAATTCTTTTACTTTTATTCTTTTTCTGTTTTAAAGATGTATTTATTTAGATCCAATAATATTTTAGTGTAGGATGGGCTATCTCATAATGGAAAAAAAATTGGCTTATAAAGAACTAAGATCTAATTTTTAATTTACCTACTTAGAAAATTGTTTTTAAATCATGGAAAACGCAGAGCATTAAAAGACTCCAATAAATCATCTGGAATAGTGTTATTATTTATTACAGGTAAATTTAAAGCCTTTAGCCATCTTGCAAAACTTAAACTACCTAAAAACATTTTAGGTTTGCCAGGCATTTGAGTAAATTAAATTAGCATTAACATTTGGTATAACAAATCATCCAACTGAAAACATTCAAAACTTCCTTTCTTCGTTTCTTTGGAATGATGTCTGTTTTAAAACCAATGATCCTTCAGCGTGTACGAACGAGATTTCAGAGGAGATTTTAGCTGGTGTGAAGCCTTATATTCCAAACAACAAGCTTCTTAATTGCCCAAATGGTTCAAGATCATTCTGGTCTGTAGCAAAAGCAGTTGGCCAAGGTTTTTGTATATCAAAAATTCCACCATTAACTAGGGAAGAGGGTTTCATTACAATTACCGCAATGGTAAAGACTTGCTAGGTCAGATGTTCGCATCAAACTCTACTGTAGGCCCACAAGACAAAACAGCACCGACTTTGCCAAGAAAGGCTTTTTCGATGCCAGAGATAGTCTTGCGTTATAGCAATCTTAAAAAAGTTTTCAAAGATTTAAATATTAATAAGGTTACTAGCCCTGAGGAATAATATTTAAGAAATATGCGGTCGTGCTAACACCACCGTTGCGCAAACTGTTTTCTCTTTCATACAGAAGAGGTCTGTTCCTTCCTGTTACTGGAAACTTGCACGGATTCAACCCATAAAAAAGGAAAAATGACGGTGGCCATCAATTAACGTCCAATTGCTTTAGTCCCGGCAGTCGCTTTGCCGGGTGTGAAGCTTTACACCCATATACCCAGAAGAGGGCCATACGTCTTATAGGAGGTCCAGAGATAACTAAAACTTGGACAGTTCGGCGCATAGAAGGAAGGTGGTGGCATCACGGATATAAGGTATATAACTTACTAGATGAATACCAAGAGCATTTTACCAAAGAGTTATTAACATCTTTTAATGCTGATCCTAAGTTTTATTTCTTACCTGAGATGCAAAAATGGCTAGATACTTGAAACCCATCTAGATTTTCTCATATACTGACATCGCTTTAAGTCTTGAGGTGTCCGAATACTACTTAGCTGAATTGGACATGAGTTATGTATTGTTAGGTAAATTTCAATCTTACCCGTTGGATGGACATTTTTAAAAATACATGCAATTAGCTAGTGGGCATTATCGTATATTAGTATGCCAGCTATGAATCAGAGAAAAGGCTAAGGATTTTCTCTTCCGAACTAGTTCATATCATTCCAGCTAGAGGTATACACGCAAGATCTAATCGACAGGCAGATGCGATTTATTAATATCGAGTGAAAAGAAATGCTTCTAGGAAGCACTCAGAATGTAACAAATAAATGTTACAAAATTTATATCTTTAATAAATAAAGCTCAGGCTGCTTCTGGCAAAAAAAGTATTTCAGAATAGTCCTATGGTTGGAAACTTTGGCGTGACACTAACACAAACAGTTTTATATACTAAAGATGTTATTAGTAGAGCAAAAAATTCAATGGCGCATGACTGCACAAAGCTAAAACACCAACTAAACTATACAATTGACTCTAAGGGATTGAGCCTTTATCCCTATTAAGAACGCTTTATTTGGTTTTTGAATGTTGCTAAATTTTTATATTGTTTTCTATAATTGATATCTATAATTTCACATTTTCATTTTGGTTTTACTAATTTTTAATTATCTATTTCTATAAAGTGGCCAGTATTTAAAAAATGTTCAGCCAAACATGACTTTTCATCCCTAATATATTTCACCTGAGGTACTTGTTCTTTAAATTTGGTATAGTCAACCAACACTAACAATTGCTTTAATTGTTTCTTTCTCTCTATTAAATTTGTTACTACAAGAAATGAGACTAAACAATGTACTAAGAAATGCATGGCCATTTTATGTTGAAAATAATAGTTAAAATTACTGGTTATGTATCTGAACAGATTTGTTTCTTTTCTATAAATATCAAAATCTCCCCTATCATTATTTTTGGTAACAAGAGTATCTAAAAATGAAAGTTAATTATTTGTATTTGTATCTTATTCTAAGGTAAATTTATTAAATAAAAAAGTTTGTTTTGAGTTGTTGACAAAATTATCAATATTGGATTTGCTTTTCTCGAACATGGCCAATACATCATCAACATATCTTAATTATTTTATTGAAAAATATTTCGTGTGATGTAAAGTTGTTATAAGTTGTTTTTTTTTTATATAATTATAATTTTATAATTATAATTTATATATAATATATAATTTATATAATTATAATTTTATAATTTAATGATTTTTCGTATATTATGGAAACCACTATTTTCTGAAGGTTCAGTCAGACATTCCAAAGTTTCTAATATTGACACTAAAGGCATGTCAGATCTCTTTGCAAATATTTGTCCGTCAATATATAACGACTTCTAATCATAGACAGATCGGGGTTGATAATTGAACATCATGACAATTAAAACCACGCTTGATGTCAGTAAAATATCAAGACATGATAAAATTTCACCCTTATCACTCAAAAAATGTTGCAACGGTCTAACTGAACCAGTTCTTGACACTTTTACAACTAGGGCAATAAAAATTTAAATCAGGCAATAAATCCGATATTCGAAACTACAGACCAATCCCAGAAACTTATTCGTGATGTAACCTTGAGACGTGACATTTTAGATCATTAGTATTGGTAGCAAATGCCTTGAAGAAAAGTGTCCAGATTAATGTTTACGAGACTTTTCAAAGCGTTTGACTAAGTCAATTATGAGATATAGGCCTGTTATGGCGTCATATCAAACTTTAGAATTCATAAAACTATACACTATGTTAGAATAGCTGAAATGTATAATTGGTTTAAAGATGTTTTGCATTTGATTGTAAAGAGAACCACAACCTGGCTTAAACTTTATAGTTCAACTCTGCTAAGTATGGACTTCTACACTACTATTAAATCAAATTGTGCTTTTTGTTGTCGAATTTAAAAAATATATAAAAACAAAATATCTTACTTATGTCATGCATACTATAAGGTATTCTAAAATAGGATTTATTATTTGTAGAATTGGAATCAATAAAACTCACCTTTGCATAATTTAATTTCAGAGTTTGCTTAATATGCAGTAAATCAAATTTACATACGAAAAAAAATTCTGACTGGAAGAAAATCACCACCTCTCGCTATCTAATACAGTACTTACAGGGATATATTGTATAAATAAAAACCTCCTTTTTGAAGTCATTCATATAAAAACTAGTTTATGTTAATAAGCCATATCGGCGTGAAAAAAAACCTTATGGCACCTACTTAAATTTACCAATCCTTACGGTACCTAGTATCATATTTCGTCTAAACCCCCAAACAATGGCATATAAACTAGTTGTTACACTAATGGGCATTTACGCTACATCCATAATGAATGAGTGAAATCTGACTGCCCGGTCAGTTATAAACTATATGGTCTCCGGATGTGTGTACGTTAAACTTTATTGATTTCACTTATAATTATCACCTAACTTGCTTATAAGCACCAAATTTTCATTCATGCATTTTTTCATTAATTTTAAAATAACGATAGCATTTGGGCCCCCACACAATAAGGTACTACTCGATATATTACGTAAACATCTGTTTCAACAAAACCTGCCACAGACGTCACAAGAAGAGGTTGGTTGTACCATAAATGGTCGACCGAATGTCGTTGATTATCATTTTATTAATAAACGATATATTTTTTTAAAGCAGATCCATCGTGGGTTAATACTAATTTATTTGCATAATTTGCACATAATTTAAAGACTTTTAACTATAATGGCAATGATCTTTGGTTTTACAGATTACACAACGACGCTCCTGACGGTTTCATTAAAGTTAGCAATGGAATCAAAAACCTAAATTTGAACAGTCGCCCAGTTATGTTTTGCTAGTATTTTGTTCTAATTTAATTTTCAACGAAACTTCTTCTTTTTGAAAAGACTTCGAAAGACCTTTTAAACAAGCTATTACTCCATACCCCTTGTCATTTAAAATTTTTAAGGGCATGACCCTGTGGGGCAGAGGGTGAAAGGGGGTGAAGTTATTTTAGGTTAGAAAGTTGTCCCCCTTGACAAACCTTTTGACGTATTTGGGCGTTTTTTTTTTTAACAGTGGTTTTCGATAAATCCGTGGTGGGAAGTTTTCAAATGAACATTCTGTATATACTAGGTATATATACTACTATATTATACTGTTTATTAAAGCTAAAGTTTTATCTCATACGCCGATGATACTGTTCTCCTTTATCATGGAAAAACTTGGGAAGAAATCTATAAGAGAGCGAAGATAGTTCTTACTAGCGTACATGGTTGGCTGGACAAGAACTTGCTTAGCGTTAATTGTTCAAAAACATTTTTTCTCACTTTTTATAAGGACCATAAGGACTATTTGCAAATTCATTGTTTGAAGCAATGTTCTTGTCAAAATGATGTCTTAAAAAATCTGTTGAACAAGGACTTTAATTAAATTCAAGAGGGAAATCAAGTGTTTTCTTTTGAAAAACCCCAGTTACTTTCTACTCATGATTACCTAATCCCACCACTGATGTTTCATATATTTTTAATTTAAGATGAAAAATCGAAAAAATCTAAAGTTAAACATAAATCATAAGTACATAAATTGTTCTTGTATGTGTGTTGTAGGTATTCTTCCCACAATCCTTATGTTACTTTATTAATTTTATTTCATACATTTATTTTATATTTTTTTATATAAATTTAGTTTGCGGCATCGAATTATTGTGATATTTAATTATTAATAAACGTATTTCACGGTTTTTGAACATGCACTTTTTAAGATGGAAGGGTATTAAGCGCATAAGCCTCAAAAGAGCCTTTTGAGACTTACATGTCCACATATTAGTTTATAAGAAATATATAGTCTGTGTATTTTCTAAAAATGTTTCTTCTGTATTTAAGCTACTTAATAAATAATTGAGTTGAATATCTTTATAAAAAGTGTGGGACATAACGAAGAAAAAAAAGTAGCGATTTCCAATGAGTGTTATAGTAATTCACACGGATCAGAAATTATACTTTCGATGCGTGATTTATTATGCTGGTCTATAAACTAGCAAGATGGGGGCCAAAATGTATTTAAAAATACCTTTCGGCCCCATGAGGCAATAATTCAAAACGCAATAACTGTCACTTTTATTTTCGACGTTTACTAGAGAATTTTAATAAAATAAATAAAATATTAACTACGTCACATAATCAGCCAAAAAACTTTATATTTTCTAAATATTTGACAAGAAACTATAATTTTTTATTATATTTTTGCATAATATTTAACAAAAATTTATAAATACTGCCAATTATAGGTTTCAATCAAAGAAAGACTGTTAAATACGGTATTGAAATTTCGCATAAATTGATTTTAGTTCTAAAAATAAAAAATTAATTTTATCAATACTCGTACATTTAATATTTAATCCTTAAGATTTAGTTATTTTATTCCATCTTTTATTAGAATTTAAACGACAATATCATAATTACGAGCGTTTCGCCTATTAATAAATTTAAAAATATAAGTTGAAGCTTGTGAGTTACTAAAAGTTTTGTTAGTTAATATGATCAAAAAATAGTAAAAATCTGACAGCAATCGAAAAAAGGAAAAGTTAAAACACTTAGAAACTAACTAGTTCCTGGAAACATAATTTTTAACACTTTCAATTATATTTTTTAATCTAATTTGACTATCCAGAGAGAACACTGGTAAACCATCTTTGAGATTGCCCCACCTTGAAAAGAGAATACTTACTTGGATAAAAAGAAATCATGTTTCAAGCTTGACTGCGGGTATAATGAAAAGAAAGCGTCAACATAATGTGTCATTAGGAATAGATGATTTGATTAAATTGAATACATTAAGCTATTAATTTGTAGCACCCTATAAAAAGTAATTATCTCTAGCATGGAAATGAATCACTTATAAACCTATAAATTCAAGATACATTCCAAATAGAAAGGAAAATGATTTATTATTAACTAATTCCCTGTTGTCTCAAACGGCAATAAAAACCATTTTTATTTCGGTACCGCACCGTTCTTCAAATAAGGTGTGTCTCAAAAATGTGCGCCGCACCGTGTTGCAAGAAATTTCTTATGTTCTCATTCCGCTATCTTTATATTATCGGAGTCATCTTTGTTTGTGTGATTTGTCATGCTTTCGAAACTTTTACTCATTTGTTCATGAAACAAGAGTACTTGGAATTAACGTTAAGTTTTTTGCAAACTGAATGGTAATTTTATATTTTTGAAAAACTGCCCATTAAATGATGCAATAAATATGCAAATTTTGACTGCAAAAACTTGGGATTATCGCATGATATTGGCCTTTAATTTGTAATTCTATAGGCAAAAACTAAACACTTCACATGTTTGTAATAAGAGTTTAATACGATTTTTTGCAGTTGTCAATTACGGCACTAGGCGGAGATTTAAGTGCGTATATATAAAAAACAACAAAATGTACATATAGGTGCGATTTTAGTCTTATTGTAGAGAAAAAATTTTAGATTTAAGATACATTTTTTATTTTAAAATGAACATTTCAACATTCACAATATGCTTGTTACGAGATATATGTGTTTCGATATAGGTTCATAACCTTTATTCCGCAATCAGTTCAATCGATTAGGAGGGTATCTGGAACCAAAAAAAGTAAACTATTGAAACAAATATAAATTTAAAAGAAGGAAACAAAACTAAGTTTATAGTGGTACAAGAAGTACTATACTCGAGCCGTTTCCAAATAAAGCTTTCTGTACTTTTGAATATTTTATACCTCGTATGGAATATTATATTCTTGAGCACTTTTGTCTACATACAAATTTTAATCAAAGATTTCTCTATTCTTGGAAAATATGATAGGAGATATTTTAATTAAAAATCTTAGCACGATGCATTGCCATATATGACCACTTATGTCTTCTAATGGCCAGATATAGA
This sequence comes from Anthonomus grandis grandis, assembly GCF_022605725.1. Taxonomy (NCBI): domain Eukaryota; kingdom Metazoa; phylum Arthropoda; class Insecta; order Coleoptera; family Curculionidae; genus Anthonomus; species Anthonomus grandis. The sequence goes on from NC_065549.1 coordinate 15,126,849, forward strand.
TAGCCTGATTTATTTAGAGTTTATTTTGTTGCGAATCCACTTCTTAATAATAAAGATCGTGTCAGCATTACTCTTAATAATATTAATTGTTTTGTTATATCACGAAGTAATATTTTTCCACACATAAGCAAACTTCTTGCCCTTCTTATATCTGGTCCTGAGTGCATAAGCACTATAAATTGTCCACTTTTTCCACATATATTCTGTTTAGTAGATCATTGCAGCCTGTTTTTTCAGATGAATGGAAAATGGAAAAAAGAATTTATTGAAAACTATACAATGCGTCCCTGCAGTCAACAATTCCTAAGCTATTTGAGAGTCTGGTAAATAATCAACTAGCATGGTTGTATAAAGACCTAATGAATAAAGAGTAGCATGGCTTTTTTTAATATCAATGTGTGATAAATTAAGTCAAAGGATTAAAGTGAGATGTAATCTTTTTGACGTAATAGTGGTTACCTCTGGTGTTCTGCAAGGACGTGTTGTTCACCTCCCCTTTTTATTATTTTTATAAAGGATATTATTGAATGTCTTTAGAATAGCAAATGCTTGAAATTTGCATATAACTTTTGCAAATTTTGAAGAGCATTCAAGATTAAGAGCTCTTTCAAGCAGATATTGGTGATCATCGATAGTGTGTGATTTGTGTCACTAACACTATCGATGTCTAATCACTATCTAATCACTAACAAATTATTTTTTCCTGAAAGTCAAACACGTGCAGGAGGAACTGCCCTATAAATGATAAGCCACTTAAATATGTGTCTTTCTTCTTTTACCAGGTACTTAAGTTTCATGAAAAGTTGACATATGTCAAACACATTCAGGAATTATTCATGTGTGAGATCAAGTCTAGTTTGGAACAACAATTATCTTTGTTCTTTAAAAGACCATCGATATGTTTGATTATTTGTATATTTTTTAAATTGTTAATAAACCAATTGATTATTCTGATCTAACGAAAAATTTGTATTAAGGTATCTAGTTATCTGGCATTACGTCACAAACCTATGATTAATATATTATTTCATCCCGTATGATATTACAATCTTATCCCCCAGAGCCAGAGAGTAATTTTATTCTCTACATAGCCGTATTTTTATTTTATCAATTCTTTCTCAAGAAACGTGAATAATAATTATTCACGTTTCTTGAGAAAGAGTTGTTCTGGATTTTGAAGATAAGAAATCATGCTTCGAAGAGATACCTATTTATTTTCCAACACCTTGCTTTCTGATTGCAGCTTCATTATATTAGCCTGTCTGAGTCCAGCTAAAGTTTTTCCTTTCTTTAAAACATTAACTTGCATCCCTTCTTCAAAATCAGAAAATGAAGTTTTTATCTTAATAAGTGTAGGATTCGTAGCTTCGATCGTTATTACTGTAACTTTACTGATATTTAACTTGGTAGTGTTAATATACTCATCCGCCGCTTGTTTTAGGTCCCAAAATCCGCGTGGAGTCATGTCAACAACATTAAAAGGTGGAGCGTACGTTGCTGATTTTACTATTGCTTGGAGGTCTGAGGGTACAAATGCTTTAGATACTTTCTTCCGTTTTTCTACTAAAGCAAAATCTCTATCGCAGGGCATGAAACTATGGCCACCAAAAAGATCAATGTAAACAATAAAATTCTATTCTCATTTTGGCCCCCGCAATTATCACACCATATTACCAAATGCTCCTTAAGGGTCAATCCACGGTTAACAATGTATAAAAGACATGATGCAATTTCGTTGGCTCCACGAGAAGCTACTCCCTCGTGCCACCTACACATGTAGGCCTCATTTATATCCCCAATATGAACTCCTAAGTTGTAGCAGGACAGCTGCGAAAGGTAGAAGATGTCACTGTGTGTCAATGATGGAACAAACATGACCTGCTGTAGATCCATGGATAAACAACACTTTGTGCTTTCGGCATCTTGAGACTCAATCGTATCTTGCTTTAATATCTCTCTTGCCCTTTCGGCCTTTCGATGATGGATTTCCAGCTGATCTTTTGCAGATTGACTTGACTTAAAGTTGGCTTTAATTTGACACTCTAGTTTGTCACATGTGCTACACGTATCAACTCGTGGTCTGTGGAAACTTAGGTTGGGAAAATCCTTGATGAAAACAGATCTATAAAATTTATCTAATCTAGCAATTACACCCAGACTGGCGAATCTGGGTGTAATTGCGTATAGGCTTTAAACAGTCTGTGGATATTTAAGTCCGGACTAAGGTATTCTTTTTCGGATTTGGCCCTTGAATAATGACCAACTTCCCTTGGTATCATGTTTACATGATTTTTTACCAGAAGACGATGAGCTTCAGAAAATTTTGGAGCAGCATGTCTGGTACGTTTATCATTATAACAGGTCTTACCCATTTTCTTCTTTTCAATGAGGACCCGTACTTTTTTATCGTTAATACCGAATGTATTCTGAAATGTTTTCTTACATATACCCGTTCAAATTTTCCTTGGCCATTAGGAAGGGAGTAATATATTGTTGCTTGACGTCTGCTATTTTGCTCATCCTCATACGAACCATGTCGCCTTCTTTGAACATCACAAACACTTATAAGCCCCATTAGAAAAGTGCTTTGTGTTTTCATATTTTTATATCTTTTCAAAAAAGAGAACGTCTTGTTTTGTGGGTAACACCTTTGCAGCTGAACTTACATTTGCATGTAATCTACAAAAAAATAAACAAAGTTATAACCGGAAAAGAAAACGGTAGCTATTTTCGCGGAGATCATCCCGAACCGGTTCTGAACACTAAGGCCTACCCTACAAATACATTCACAAACCAACGTCAACACACATACCATTTTCTTAGTGTAATTCCTGCCTTAGCGTTGAGAACCGGTTCGGAATAATCTCCGCGAAAATAGCTAATAAGTTTGTATTCCATACCTGCTGTTCTGGATAGTTTTTTTCAGGTACTATCTTCTTTTTATAAGTTTTGTATGACTTTCCACTTGTTTTTAAACGACTCTGTTCACTTCTAAATGAACCACTGCCTTTACTTCTTCTTCTTTGGGTTTCTTCCATTATAATGTATTTCAAATCAAGAAATTATCACACACAACGTACACGTGCAAATGTCTAGACATAACTAAGGTAATAAATATATGGGACTCGGGACCTTTCTAAGCAAAATGCTTGCGCACATAAAACTATCGACATTTACGAGGGACTCTTATAAAGGTAAAAATGTAATTTTGGCACTTAGAACCTTTCGTAGGACATAAAGCATGGCACATAGAACGTTTCTATGTAAAAAAACTGAATTTCGGAAAAAAAGCACTTAGGCCCTTTCTAATTTCCACTCTTCAATTGTGGATAAAAAAATCGACTTTATTTTAAACGAAAAAAAAAAATTATCTATCACCTATTCTATTAAGTGTTGAAAATGATCTTATGGATAATTAATGGTTAAAACGTCTACGCACATTAGCGAATATTTCGGGCGTTATTAACTGACTTTAGTTAACCATTCTATTTCGAAGATCTTCAAGGGAGTCAGGCTTTCTGACAAAGACTTTTGTTTTAAGATGACCCCATAAAAAATCCAAAAGGATAAGATCGGGAGATCTAGCAGGCCATTCTACGGTACCTCTTCATCGCCAATCCATCGTCCAGGAAATACGTCGTTCAAAAAATGACGAACGGCAGCAACGTAATGTGGTGATACCTTATCTTGTTGAAACATTAGTTTTTTTGAAACATTATTTTCAATATTAAGATTTGTATTAATAAAAAAAGGTCCAACAATATGATCTCTCAGGTTACCAGCCCATACATTTTTCATAGCGACTATATTTTTGAGGTCGCTACGTATGTGTTTTTTCAAATAAATAAGGCTTAATGTCACTCCAGTATTGACAGTTGTATCTATGGACTTCACCATGTAAATAAAAGGAGCATTCGTTCGAGAAACAGACATTGTATAGAAAATTTCTCTCACTAAAGTATTCACAAAATTGTACACGACCATCAAAATCAGCTTCATTTTGCTCATGTACTAGTTTGATTTTTTTTAGACATGATATTAGCGTATATTTAAAATTTTGGTGCGGTAGCAATTTTTCGAGAAGATATATTATGTGCCATCCCAAGATGACCCAACACTGCAATTTCTACTACTTGATTTCTCACTGAAAGCAAATTTTTTCTGTTTTGTACTGACCCTGTTTCTTAAAACTTCCTCATCAAATCCATTACATAAGGATGATTTACTCTTTTATCCAAAAGATTACCAAAACTAACACTATTAATATTACCAGGACTAGATTAAACAAATACATCGTGCTACTGTTGTTATTGCTTTCTTCAAAAAAAACACCGATACCAAAATAAAATTAACTAAACCATACTATACAGGGTGTAAATGATGACTTTAATTTTAAGGGGTGATTCCTTGCAATTTTTTAATTAAAAAAGTTCATATAAACATATGTCCGGAGACGCTTCGTTTTCGAGGTACAGGGTGTTAAAATTTTTTTGTTAAATCGATTTTGCATTAATATCTAAAAAACACGTTTACTCAATTTGTTGACATTTTTATATAACTTTATAAGGTATCTTTTGGCTTATTTGTACGTCGCTTAATTTTTGTGAAAAATCAGAATGAGAGCCACGACTGGCAATACAAGCATGCAATCTTCTTCCCATCGATTGTCGCACACGTTGAAATATTCCTGGAATGTTGCGTATAATAGTAGAAGAATCTACAATTATGTTTCTTAAATCAGTTTCAACAACTGGCTTCGCATAAACAAGCGATTTCAGATATCCCCAAAAGAAATCTCAATAGACCAATCCATTGCTGAGGAAAAGTGTTATTAAGATAGTTTCGAGCGTCAAACTAAAACAAGCAGGTGCACCGCCGTGCATAAACCACATTGTATTTCTTGTTGCTAGTGGTAATTCATCTAACAGACCTGGCAATGTTTCTTCTATAAATTATCTGTAAATGTCACCATTCAGCCGAGGAGGGAAAAAATACCATCTGATAAGATGATCGCCAAGAATTTCTGCCCAAACATTCACTGCAAACTGTTGTTGGAATCCACTTTCTCCAGTGGCATGGGGATTTTCGTATTTTCTCGGCACAACTTTAATAGTGCAGAAGAATCTCTTTTTTCTTAGAAAAAAACAGTGCTTGCACCCGTTAAATGTGGTATGGATAAAGTAATTTTGATCGCAAAATCCTTTGAACACTTCGGTGGCTAATATCAAACTGTAAAGATAATCTTCGCGTACTAGTTGGCGGATCGTCTTCCAATGCTTGCAGAATTGCTTCCTCTAATTATTGAGTCATTATTATTCTCGGTCTACCAACGCGCTCAGCATTAGCAGTTAAAGATTCAGTTTTGCATAGTCGGGAATGGAGTCTTATGAAAGTCGTTTCTCATGGAATTATTCTATTGGGAAAGCGTTTGTGGTAAAGTCGATGGGCTTCCGCAGCATTTCCATCTGCATAATTCTGCAAGCCCTTAAATAAAATACATTTTAGCTAATTCGATGTTATTCATAGTTATCTGCACACTAAAACACATTTTATAAAATATTAAATGGAATTTTTTATTCCCCTGATATTTTGAAAACTGTACCTTTAACTATCAATATCAATATTAGATGTCAGAATCCTACTCTGTTTCGTTGTCTTTCTATCATGTCCTAATCTGTATCATTGTCATCAATCCTACTCTGTATCGTTGTCTTTCCATCATGCTAATTACAGATTTCTTGTAGACTCTGTTAATTCATTTAAATTAAGACTTAAAAAACTAAAGTGCAGAAATTGTTTTACGTTTATGTAATTTTTGCTTCTTTGTCCTTTATTTTTGCTATATTTATGTTCATTCTCATATTATTGACTATTGTTATATTCTTTGCCACTTATTGTTATTATTTTTTTAATTGGCTGTGCCGTTAAAATAAATAAATAAAATTTAAGGAACAAGACAGTTCCATTTTAAATTGTTTTATTAAAAAAAATTAAACACTCTGTATCTCGAAAACAAAGCGGCTCCGGACATATGTTTATATGAATTTTTTTAATTAAAAAATTCCAAGGAATAACCCCTTAAAATTAAAGTCATCACTTATGTTACACCCTGTATACTATATGTATATTTTGACGTTTTTGTCAAAACGACTTGAATTTTCGGAATGTATTTTTTTCCTTGATTAGAGATAACACCTAGATAATTTAAAAAAATTAAATTTATGCAGGCATTGCAACAAAATTTAAACTTTTGAAAAATGTCAACCACGTTTGTTCATATTAAATTTGACGTGTTCGACGGCTTTTGGCTAAACAATTGATTTTTTAAAATTTTCAGGGTGGCTGTTTTGTCTCGGACACCCTGTATGTTAATGATTTTTAGTTCTTTGTTGGAAATTAAATTAATAATAAAAAACGAATATATCGACAGGAAAAGGACAAAAGGTCAAAACGTTGTATCATCATCTCATTAAATTCTTCTGTTGTATCACCTAGGAATTGAGACAAAATAGTGAAAAGTTAATAATATTCAAAATGCCTTTATCTTACGCTTCTAGTTAAATTATATTGAACAAGTATGCATCCGTAACATTTATATATAATATTTTTTTAATAGAGTCTAGCTGTGTTTATCGGCTTGCATAAGGCTTTTAATGTTGTAAGTCGTAATCTATTATTTATTGCCTAAATTAGAGTATATGGGCTTCAAGGGTATAATATCAAAACTTTTAGATCATATTTGTAGGATAGAGAACATTATTTATTTTATTTGTCAAAGGTCCCGCTAACGGATCCTTTGCGCAGCATCTTTGACAATATACTGCAAAATAGAATATTGACAGAGGCAAATGTACAAACAAGCTATAGACGTTGTTTGAAAAGCTGTGTTCAAACATAGATGTTTTATTTAGAAGAGGGACTATTAACCCTTCATATCTAAGATTTAGATTATGTAAAGCCGTTCTATATTGCACTGTACTTCTTAAATATGGAAGGATCTTAATTTTTATTATTTTATGAAAAAAATTTTAAGAACGCAACTCTGCTTGTTCATGTCCAGGCATTTTGCTAGAGATGAAGGTTGGACCTTGGTTCTATGTCGATTATAAGTCCTACATTTTTAGCACAAACTTAAACACAATCGTTAAATTTATCCTCCTGCTATTTGTTTTTTCTAAAGTAAAGCACTTCTGGTTTTTTTGTATTTACACTTAAATTATATTTTTTAGAACTATTCATTAAACGCTCCATGTTTGTTTTGCAAGCACTCAATCTTAAGGAATATCTGATTTGCGTGTCATCAGCTTGCTAATCTGATTTACAGCTAAATGGATCCTTGTGGAACCCAACTTTTAATTATAGTGTATTCATATTGTCTTGATCATGTTGTAACAAACTAAAACCTTTTATTTAAATAATTTATGACACGTACTGATTATTTGGGAAATCAGAGTAATTTAGAAAGACCAATCATTATCCAGATATTTTAATAGAAGTCTTAAAAAAATATATTAAAAGTTTTAGTGAAATCTATCTATGTCCCAAAAGCTTTTTTTTGCACTTCTGCGATCCCAAGAAAACCTATTGTGATATTCCAATTTTAGAATAATTAAGAGTTTTTCTAGTACCAAGTGAAGCAAATATTTATTACCGTTATTACTTATTCTTCTCCTAAAGATAATGACATGGATAATAAACTACAGACAGAAAACTTAAATTTGGTAAAGCAGTAGAATTCTAATATTCAGTTAGAATTTCTAATACAATCCAAATACTTAGCAGTTAGGTAAGAATAAAGGTGAAAATTTACCTAAACACCAAACAAAATTATATCTTGGCTCATTACTAATAAACCAACCCGAAATGTGGCAACAAATGTTAATTTAATAAATATTCCTACAGTGCTTCCGGAAGACAATGTGGGTATTCTTTAACATTGATAGTATAGATGGTGGGTAAAAACAAACACAAGAAAACTTTTTCGGCCTACATATATGTGAGAAAGAACGCCAACGGGGTGACGTAGTCGATCGAAGGTCGCCATAAAAAGACATCTTGAATGGCGCCAATCTAGATTGAATTCGTTCGTTTCATAGTATTGCAAAATTTTAGCATTAAATTAGTTTAGAGATTAAATTAATATTTTAACTAATTTTAATAAATTCAATGGAAAAATATCCTTTAAATGCACACATCAAAATGGTCTAGGGGACAAAGGTATTAAGGGACAATTAAATGAAGTAAAATATCGAAAACTCGTAATAACAAGATTTAAAGAAAAGTTAATGAAAAAGAAAAAGTCCTTTGTACTAGAGCGTATGACCTGCTTTTATTAATAGCTCCCATCTGTTTGACATGCTTCTAATTAAATTATTATTGTCGTTTTGCTCAATTTGTAGCCATTGCTTTTGCATCAATTTCAGCAAGAGTTGCTAAAATTGATGCAAAAGCAATGGCTTTTTTGGGAAATTGCCTTGCCTGAAACACTATTCATTGATTTAAAACATGCCTTTTCAACATATTCCAAACGTGCAGTTTTTGCAAGATGTGATCCCCTCCCTAAGCTCATTTCATCCCGAAATGACTCCAAAGATGGTGGAATGGGCATGGTATGGGCAGAAGGTGCCCTTCTTGCAACTGGACCTCTTGTAAATATAACAATTAATGTCTTTCTCTAGAGAACGAAGTTGGGAAATATAACAGCACTTGCATGCCTGTAGTCTGAGTCCGCGTGCCAGTTTAGGAATTCTCAGATCCTCGGCAAACAATTTCTCCTTTAGAGAACACAAAGCATTACAAACGATCTTATAGGTTGGTTTCTGATGTAACTTGGCTTCTTTGGTAACCAGATAAAAGATATATATATATATATATCTACCAGTCAGTTTATCCATTATCTTAAGTGCTTGCCCGACTCTGGGCTTAGACCAAATTCATTTTTGTCAGAATTAATCGAATGACAAATCCGACTCTGATTGGATTTGCCGCAGCTCAGCGTTTTCGTGGTTTCCTGCACCCTGCATCTGTCTCTTACGTCTGCTATTAACCTAGTAAAATCTTTCCCTCACTTGTCCCAGGGTTTTTGTTATTCCAAGATGTCCTCCTGATTAACCCCGATAGATTTCCTATAGCAACTCTAAAGGCCGACATTAAGGTTCAACGATTTGCTTTCTTTTCTCATTACTGTCATGGTAGACCGTTTTCCGCCGCAAGATCCGACCATCTTTCAAAATTGGGGAGTTCCATTGTGCTCAATATGACTTAATATTGAGACTTTGACTTTTCAACTTCTTTAAGTTGACAAGTCAAACCTTCTTTCATTGATCCAGGCAAGGACTCTCTGGATATCGGGATCTTCCTCTTGATCTCTTATAAGATCCTCATTTTGCCAAGTATCATCGACAATGGAGGTTCTTAACAACTGAGCATCTTTCTTTTTCCAAAGCTCCAAAAGCTTCCAAAGCCCACTCGCAATGCTTGCAGTCCTCTGGACAGAGTCTTCTTGCTACGGCTTGCTGAACACAGGTCTAATCTAATTTGGCGGGAGTGGATCTAGGGCCTTCTGGAGAGTGTCTGTTTATGTGCGTTGTTTTTTCGGTCCCAGCAACTAGGTCTTCCATTAACCTCCCTAATGATCCGCTTAACCGATTTCTCGAAGTCGTCCTCTCCTGAAATCATTTGCCGGACACTAGCCTGACCCTTGATCGTGTTTGGGCAGCTTGGAATTCAAGAGCTCGTGTTAGTATATCTTGTCTATCTCTAGTCTATCTCTGTTAGTATAGCTTAGGTGGATGTGCTAGTAGTACGTATTGCCTCATTTTATTATCGCGAAGTTCATCCGGAAATGGTTGGACTGCCAAACGTTCCATAATTCTTTTCTGGATATGCCAGTCGAACCAAACAACCTTTCAAATTCTTGCAAGGATTCTCCTGACTTTTGGCACCGATTTTTTAATAGCATGTGGTAGACATGTTCCAAATTTGAATGTCCATAACGCATCTCCAAATTTCTCGCTAGAAGCGTTTTTACCGTTCAATAAGGTGTGAATTAAAACTCTCGATGCACAAAAATAGTCAACTGATTTATTTACATCTTAAATTACTAAACACGATTACTTAAGACTACTAGAAATATTTATTTACATCGTATTTATTTAGCACTATCTATGTCCGATTTAAATATTGCGCCAATAATCATGGTTCCGGAAGATTCGCTAACCTTCCACGCGACTCCAGAGATGTCGTGCGGTGTGCCCGCTTGTCCTGCCGGCAGTATTGCCTACTATAAACTTTCAGAATTCTCAAAAGTTAACCTCATAATTTTTTTAGAGTTCATCAAATATTACGTCCGTGGAGGGTAGGTTACCTAGTAGTTTTTAAACTAATGAGAAGCTCGTATTGATCCTCTGAAATTCCCAGCAGTACGTCATCCTGTGAAGTTATTTAAAATGTTTTGGACCTACAGGACTAATGAGGCCAACGTAATTATAAGCAATTAACAAGATTGCAACCACACTATAATTTAATGATAACTTCCTCTGGATGACATAAAAATTCCGTCTCGCTCGTTTTTGTCCTAATGTTACTGGACCATCTTTGTTCAAAATACATCTAGATTAAAATACATAGAAAACATCATTCTGTACTCTCTATTCGATTTTACAGATGTTTTCTTTCCCTAGTCGATTTAAAACATACGACATGACACCTATAAGAATAAAATTCCTTAATTCACAGTCGCATCAGGGATTTTTGTTTTTTTCGTTAGGTATTTAGCAGGTGGATCTGCCTATATTCTCAATGGAAAATAACCTTATGCTTAATCCCTACGAACTTTACTGCTAGGATTGTACAACAATAATTGGATTTTGGATTCCCTAGTTAGAACAAAGTTTATTTTAAATAATGAAACAAAAACAGATTAATAAAAATATTTATTAAAAGAAATAATTGTTTGCAAGGGAACATACCCAAACAGCACAGATAAGTGCTCCACAAAGGTAGAGTCCGTCCCCAAAGGACGTATTACGTACTATGGAATACAGTCTTCAATTTTCTTTGTGCTTTCAATCCCTGCTTGTAGTGCTGAACCTTAAAATTATTTTAAAATAAGCAAATGATGAAATAAGTAATATAAATTCAATACCACTAAAATGAATACATATCCTCTTACTATGAATTGAGCAAAATCGTAGTAGATCCTTCCTATCACTGAGTGAACTATTAAATTCAAATGTAACAAGAAAATATTATTATAAGCCGAATTTTGATAAATCTTAAATTCACAGTACAAGTGCGTTCGTTCTTGCATCTGTCACTTGTCTTAAACACTGGCAACAGTGTCAACTCCCTAATGTTGCCAATTATTTATTTGACAGTCAGTAGGGGTAACAAATATTGATAATTTTGATATAATATTATGACAAATACTCCATTATCTATAATTTTTCGATGCTTTGAAAATTCTATACCTAATTACTTTTTGACCAGATCAATATGTAAATTAACTAAATTTATAGGGTATGTTAGTCCTTTGGAAAGAGGGAATCTCGATTTGACAGTTGTTGTCAAGTAATTTATACCGAATTCTTTGACTTTTTCTATCAAAGCAAAGAGGCATGCAAATGCTGTTTTTTTCTGTTTACCCTACGAAAATTAAGAATATTGAAAATAAAACTTAGAAGTATTTAAAAATACATATATTTAAGAAAAAATCTTTCCTGTCATATAGTTTTCTGTATTAACAAAAATTTATATGTTTTTTTTTATTCTTGTGTAATCCATAGGAGCTAAAACATTTTCTAAGTATTTATATGTACATGTATGTACGTCCGCGAGACGTAATTAATGTACGTACGAACTACGTATCCAAAAGTACGTACTAAATACGTTATTTTTATAACGTATGGACATAAAAATTACGTACCCAGGACATATGATGCTATTTGGGTAATATATACAGACGTATTCCTTTCTTGATAATATAACGTTCTTTCTACCTCTGTTCAGAAGGAAAAAAAGCGAATATTTAATTTCACTAAGTATTCTCCAAATAAAATCAAATATACACCAGGTTAGAGACACTCCTCAATTTCATCTTCAAATTCTCTTTGAAGCACTAAAATTATCCGTTTTTGGTGAAAAATACACGGAGTTGGCGACACTGCATTCCGGAATCACGGAGAACAGCTGGTATTCGTGGTGTTGCCAATATCGCATAGAGTAATTAAAAGTATAAGAGGGTTCAATCCCATAGTAACAAGTAGGCACCATCTTTACCCTAAACTCGATTGCAGCATCACGGATGCGGTCTAACCGAACTAAAATAATTGACATTTGTCACAGTCGGTAAAATAGTCTACTGTAATACCGATCCGTCATAGAAATGAAAGGCGGGCTATTCAAAATTTTAGAATGGCGCAAAATTTAAAATTATTGACCCATTAAATCAATTTTTAACAGCGTAAAGGCTGAGAATCTCGATCACAAACCCTAAAAAATTAAGAAATAGTGCAAGTGTATTGATTTAATTTTTGAAGAGGCTAAGAGTGATAATGTATGTAATTTAAGTTTATTTTTTACATTTTTTAATTGAATTCGTTAGTGTTTTTGACATTAAATTCATCAAATTTGCTTTTAAGCTGTTAAGTTAATGCATTTAGGCCCTTCAAAAAAATAAATTGTTAATAATGCACTTTTTCATTGATTTTTAGAGAATGTGAAAGAGATTTTACAGCCCAATAAGCTATCAAAAAAAAGGTTTAATGGGTCAATTATGTAAGACAATATTTTAGAGATTTAAGTATAATGTATTAAGTCCTATTTTGAGAATTAAATCGATACTAACAATGTTAATTTCACTGTTATCAACAAATTAGCAAGGGTAGGGGTAGAATTAAAGTCAATTGTAAAGTAAGTTTATAATTTATTTTCTTAAAAGGGATCCTGATACAATTTGTTTTTGTGCTGCTTTAGCACAACACTGTCCATGGTATGTATTTTGCTTTTTCTACAATTTGAGGATATGATACAAAAATTACAACTTATCAAATATATAAATTAATTATTTATAGACATAAGAACTATATTTCTCAAAAATATGCCCTAAAAATTTTACGTTTACTACCAATTTTTTTGTACAGAGGGTACCCAAAAATGTTAGGGGAGTGGTAATATATAAAAACTAACCCTGTAATTAAAATATTTTTTATGGTGAGTATGATATTAAAAAATTAGTTGACAGTGATGTATACCCTAAATTCTAGATGTCATCGGTCCTTTTTCTTAAATATTCAAGGAGAATCCCTGGATCTTACTCCCATCTTATCGAGGTAAGGTACCTCCTTGAGTAGTGACCTGGTAGAATGGAAGTTGTTTCACTTATTGTGATTTTGGTACTTCCTAGCCGCAAAGCACTGATAATACCTTTCCTCAGACCTAGTAAAAAAAGTCTAAAAGTTTTTGTAGGGTGAATTTACTTGGTAAAGCTAGACTGCTTTTTAAAAACCTGTATGATTTTAGACCTCTTTTGTAGAGTGCTAGGGCATATACCTTATCTTTGGTTGTCCATGTTGGTCTTTTTGTTTTTAAATTTGTAAAGGAATTTTGAAAAAAAGAGGGTACTGAAGGATTTATATTTTGCTCTAATTCTTTAAAAACTTAGGTTTTTGACAACTGATATGCCGCTTTCAATTTATGTTTGCTCGAAAACAGTTTGCTTTTTAATTTGCAGATTCTGGTGCTTTGGGTTTTGTTTAGATAATATTTTTTTTCTAGGAGTAAGTTTTTTTACCCTTGTTTCAGAAATTTGACTCAACATACTAAATCTCTATTTTTTTTTGTGCCATTTTCTCCATCAAAATGCCCTATGCTTCCCACAACGTTTCTTTTCGAATTAGGGTGAATGACCATTGGCCTAGCATAATTATGTTCATTCTAAACATTATATTGAGATTGCTGGATTATGACAGCAGGTAATAAAGTCAATGTATCTTCCCAAGGTACTTGTGCCTCAACCAGTACTGGGGCATTTTGAATAATACTTGGGCCAGCAATTGGGAGAGCACACTTTCTTAAACGAGTATGTATAGTACTAGTAAATGAAATATCATCAAAATCGTCTTGACATAAATAACACCTTGTTGAGGTTGGGCTTAAACCATGTATTTTAAACCATTCGGACCTCCTAATAATGTCACTTTCAGGAAATTTAAAGAAAATTTTATTTTTGTATGAATCCTCAATAGGCCAATAGTATGTATTAGAACAAGTAGGTGCCTTGTATTTAAAAATGAATCTTTCTGGTGATAACATTATTAGGGCAGTTTTAAAATGGTAAACAACAATTTTCGGTAACCTACAATATGGTGAAAACTATTTGATAAAAAAAATTGCACTTACCCCATCGTAGGGATCTGAAACAACACAATAAAACAACAAAAATGCTTCTATATGATGAAATTACACTTTAATGACTTTAAGCTACATTTTTAACTATTTTTTGTTGAGAAATCGATAATCTAATGACAATTATGACAGAAGTTGGCCCTCGATGCAGTCTAACCGAACTAAATTTTTTAGGTTAAGTTTTAGAACTTGATGATCAGGTTAGGCTACCTTTCGGACACTTTTTTAATATTCATTTCTCTGTGCAATATCGTTACAATATTAACAAAAATTACTGAATATGGTGAATGTGGTAATGTATGTTCAAAGGAAGGTCCAACAAATAACAAATCCAATTTATCTTGAAAACTATTTTTTCCGTCTAAAATTAAAACCGCTTTTTTTCTTTGTCTCCTAGACTATACATTTTTAATTTGATTAAGATGTTTTTAATGACACATTTTAAACCAAACCAGACCACAATATAGGAAGAAAAGTTAATGATAATAGTCGAAAGGCAAGATCAAGTAAGAAGGAACCATTGGTACCATCAAGGTACCATTATCTAGCAGATAAAGAAGGGACAACGAAAATGAGCAATTTACTAAGAGCAAGATCGGTTTTAAATTATTTTTTAATGGTATATTATAAACCAGACAAATGAGAAACTTTGTCCTAATTTAACCATTTTTGTAAATATTAATTAAGTCATCAAAAACTTGGTTATTTAACATCATTGTATTAATATTACACAAAAAATGATTTCTTTTAATTCTTCTGAGAACTCGTCTCGTTTTTTCGAGCCGTGAGACCAGGAAACGTACAACAATAGACATTAGGTGCATGATGCTTCATAATCTTCCTAAAGCAGATTGTAATCAGTTTAATATGGTTTATTAACGGTAAAATTTCATGTTATAAAGTAGCTTTTTTAGTTAATTCCGAAGTGTGCCTACTTTGTAGATGACAAGGCCGCTTATTTTATGCAGTTAGGCCTGTAACAACGCGCACGAAGGTTAAAACTATATATGACTTAATTGCTTGTAAACAGATGTTTATTATCCGTGACATACAGCAAACATAATTTGTAAATAGAATCACGTCTTTTTCGCCTTTTTTTATTTGCATTTTGTAAACTGTTATTCCATCATAACACTACTAACTATAACAAACCTAATTGGTTAAAACAGATTTTTATGGAAAAAATTTTTGGTGCGTGAAACAGAATAGCTTAATTTCTCAGTAATTTGAAATTAATTACGAGATATAATACGTTTTTTAATTCGATTCTAACCGCGGTTTTAACGGTTTTAAAGCTTTTAGTAAAAATGGTGCCCCCACACGTTTGTTTGGAAGAAAACGAAAAAGGAATTATAGTTTATAGAGACCATAATAAAATTAGAAAGTTACATATGCGTGTTGGTCAGTACGGTATTAGCAAATGACGCGTATTGCTATTTATAGAGCGAATTATATTCCTTATTTAGGTGCAGAATGACGAAAACAATTGTCAATAAAACCAGTATGGTTTTACCTTAAGCTAGTTTAAAGGATTTTGTCATGAAACCATTTTTATTTTAAGTACCTGCAATGATTGTTTTTTAACAGCTAGCGTAATAGTAATCGAAGATTAATTAGAAAATTACAATATTAAAACATAAAAATACATTATTATTCAGAGAAATATTAAGTTTCCTAGAATGTTTCCAAGTAGCATTAAAAACCAATTAAGACTGCCTTTAAACAAAGAAATAAGAATATATTTAGATAGAATATGATTGAGGTTCATGTTTATAATAAATTATGGGGAGTTGCTCTAAATTAACTGCAGAAGCGACCCTGAATGACCTACATATATTTTTGTCAAAGTAACTTGATGCCAAAAGAATAATAATAATTACGAGAAATACTGCCATCAACTTAAAGTTGAAGATAGAGGCAGAAAATGTAATAAAGTGGGTGAGACAATTGAACACATCATTGCAGGTTGCCAACAACGCCTACATCTAGGTCACCACAATCAAGCTGCTAAAATTATTTCTTAGCTCTCAAAAATGGTCTTCTTGAACCCTATCCACTATATTATAAATACAAGTCACAAGCAGTTTTAGAAACACCCAGAATAGTGCTATACTGGGATCGACGTTTCACGACCGATAGGACAGTCGACTACAATTAGTAGGTCGGAGACCTACAGAGTATAACGGGAGGATACATGTACAAGTATCTCGCTTACTCGTAAGCTAAGGGAATTTAACATAACAAAATAAAGAAAAACCACCCAAAAGAGTAGATCGTGAGAGTCAAAAGAGTGTGCAGGATCAATCTACTGAACAGGAACACGTTCAAAGCTCTCAACATAATGGCAATATCTGCCGTACATGTAGTACTGCTCATATTCTTTTTTGGAGTGATCTCGTAGAACGACGGATACCTCGGCAATATCATGAGGAAGACCAGAACCTAGATGACTCTATATCGCAAATAGCATCCTAAGTCAAGCACTCTCAGAATGACACGCGCAATAAGGGAGGTAGAAGACTTATTACCACCACACAACACCTTTACTAAAATCAAGTTATGCCGCTAAGAACTACTTGCATTAGCGTAGTGAGGTGTTACTCCTCCATCGAAGTATATGCCTGGCAGGCAAGAGATCCACGCCGCTCAACTTAGCAAGTGAGGAGAGATAAAAAAATAAAGAGATATGCAAGGAGAAGAAATGGTGAAGACAAACACTTTATGGGACTTACACCCTTACCCCTTGATGAAGTGAGGATAGCTATGTTCTGAACAGAAGGAATGCAAAGAAAAATCAAAGACAATTCAATAAATCACAGCATGTCCTTATTTTTTTTTAATAATAATAATACCACTGGCAACATTCCTAGATGTAGTAGGAGCGTTTAATAATATCTGTCCATACAAGGACAATAAGTTCAGTAGCTGTTTTACCGCCAGTATACACCATATCCATAGACGATGTACTGATAAGAATAATAAATAAAACAATGCAAGTTAATTAAAGTTTTGAGTGTTTTATTTTTGACAAAAGTCAGCATAGTTATCTAGCCAATAAGTCGACGCATAGCGCTATCTTTCAATTTACGCAAGCAGTTTTGAGACACTTGGAAGTAGGTGATATTTCTGGACCTGTCAAAAACATTTAATTATGTAACAACTTACTTTAAAATGGATATGGAGATACGCTCTTGATTGGTTTAGTTAGATCTTATTTGAGTAATAGGTCGCAAAGGGTTATTATCCAGAGGGGTGGTATACAATATAAATCGATTATATCGCAAAATATAGTTAGTAACAGTACCTGAAGCCAGTACTTTATATTATTTTTGTACACGACTTAAATTTTCAAATTCTCTATCCGGATTTTCACTCGAAAAGGATCAAACCTCTGTGAGCTTACCGAAAACGCTGGCAATGTTTTTAAAGTAGTAGAAAAATGGTTTAAAAGAAATAGATTATGTTCAAATTAAGAAAAACATCATTCTGCTTAGAACTAAAATAAAATAGACACACATAAATCCATTTTAATCAATGACTCTCAGTTTCGGGTAATCAAAATAGCAAATTTTTTAGGAATCCAAATTGATGAGTGTTTAAACCGATTTAACTATATCGAAAGCTTCAATACAAAACTCCAGATTCCAAGATTCCAACATTTTCCGCATGGTAGCGAATTAAGCCGATCTTAATTACAGAGTACGAAATATCGATACAATAGAAGTTACACGATCGCTTTTTACGTTAAAAAGACTCGCTTTAAATCGTATGTCTGTTGGAGTACCCTGAAGTATTGGCACTAGGCTATAGAGGCTACCATGGAAATGTAGTATCCAGGAAAACCTCAAGCCACAAAATGAATAGTCCCCGAGCCAGTCTCTGGCATTGCGGAAGGACTCAGTAGTAGTAGCAGTAGTAGTAGTAACTAGGGGGAACCAAAGTCCGTCCTCCTACTGAAGGAAAGCAGGGCTTCCTGGTCCAGGTGATTGATTTCCACCCGTGGCAGGTGTAGAGATCCCATACTTTCTTTTCACATTTATCGCATACCGCTATGAAATAATAAACGATCTGTTTGACCACACTGCTAGGATGCAACGGGCTTGGAGCCACCTCTAAGAGATCGAGCCGACAGGAGCCGATGGATCCTACAGTGATCTGTCAGCACTACAGTTAGTTGGTCCAGGAAGTCCGCTATGGTTTTCCTAGGTCGTTCCCCTTCACTTTCGTTGGGGTTGAGAGCAGTTCTATGGGATCTGTTATTCCTAGTAAAATTTTTCCTAGTTTTCCCATGTCCAGTTCATTATCTAGAATAAGAGAAATGTGCCTTTTGCTTAGTCCGATATAGGGTTAGGCATCGGAATTATGACCAGATGATCCGTTCTTGCCCGTGATTTCCTTGCTTCTTTTCCTTCAATTTAGTAGTCTGTCTTCCTTTTACTCAACTTATTTAGAGCACTCTTGCACCAGTTTTAAACTGGTTCTCAGCACTTGGATGGTCTTAAGGCAGCCTGCCATTCTTAAAGCTGAGGTTTAAAACTTAGTCATGAACTACTCGTAATCGTACAGCTGGTGGCTTTAAGCATTAGGACTAAGGCAGGCTAAAACCTGCAAGGCCAAATATATAATATATATATAATTATATATATTATACCAAACACCTTTTGAACAATCTCAGACAATAATCTCTGCAGCCACTATCTTAATTCCCGTTAATTTCTTAACCAATAGATTTTATATAAAAAAATAATTGTGAATTTTTAGAGCAAATTCATAAATCTACTCTACTTCTCTCGATCATCTAAACATAATTCTCCAAGAACATTATAAATTGTAAGAGAAATTTTTATACAATAATTACAAAACATGACTGTGTGCGACTTATCAGATACAAATTACAAAAAGATTTTTGCATATACGGGATATGCCAAAAATCTATAACGTGCCTAACATACACTTTCAAAAAAATAACATTTTATAATTACTTTATGTCTATAACTTTATATCTCATATCTATCCATATAAAATTCCAAAAATATGTATTTATTTAATTTTGAAATCTCTATGCTACTTTGGCAGTTAGAATTGATGATTTTCTCGATTGTGTTAGTAATTTCTCATTAATCTTTCGCACGATACACAAGACCGTTATAAAAGTCAATATTTTTAACAATCATTATGTTGTTATTGGTTACATAATGCGATTCACCAGCTATTCAAACGTTCGCTTTGTACCCACGCCGATCAACATGAAGTAATAAAAAATTCTATTGTTTTAGTTTTAATTATATGGATATTAAAGATCCTTCCAGCATAAATAATTTTGTATTTTTTAGCATAACTTCTAATTAAATTTGAAATTTATAGAAAATACATGAAAATTGTTGAAAATGATACAGTTCAAAAAATGTTAATGAATCTTCTAAAAAAGTTTGTGACTGTCAGGTAAAAATAAAATTGACATATTTGTGAATAATTTATAGTAATATTATGGTCTTTGCGAGGTCCCAATTTTAAGCCCATATTTATGCAGTGGCGCCTCGTAGATTTTTGAATAGGGGAGCCTACTTATATGTATTTCATTATGATAAAAAACATGAAAAAATATTATGAATCATCAGGAATTTTTTTAAAATCTGGGTATCCTTAGTCTTAGTCCGATTTGCTTGGTAATTTAACATATCGAATTTCGACCTGTCATTAACGTAATTATTATACAAGGTGTTCTATTTGCTATGTGTGACTATTGAAACTATAGGAGTTACTAGGGCGGTTATTTTGGTAATACCACATTACGAACAATGTTAACATGAATAAAAACTGACGCAAAAGCTTGATGACTTCTATCAAAAATATTATTTTTGTTTGGTAACTATAATAACGCAAACTTCAACTACATTCGCAGCCAACTAAATTGAATGGATAATATCAATAAGTATCATAATTTAAAACTAAATTTTTTAACATATTTAGATTAGGGTTCATCGGGTTTAACATAAATAACCACTAGCTTAATAAGCTTAAGCTTTTAATTAAGTAAATTTTAATTCATGAGGAACAGAATCAACATTTACAAGTATTTAGCATAGTATTTAGTATTTTAGCATGTATTAGTAAGTTTTTAGCAAAAGTCAGATCCACACTAAAGAAAAATTCCTGATGACGGTTATTAATACGTCGAAATATTGGGAAAGGTATGAATGAGACCATCATTTTAAAGCAAATAAAAAATGCAGGTCCGTATTTAAAGAAAAAGAAGTTGATAGCCGCTGCCAAGATACCAAACGTCATAAAAAAAACTAAAGGATGAAGTTTTATATAGCACAAAAAATTACAAAAATTTATAATTACAAGTAAGTTTCTGAAATTAATAGTTTTGAAAATAATAATTAAAATTAAATTTGGGGTTTTTCATAAATCACCCTGTAATTTACGAATCAATAAACATTTTGCAACGCTGTAAAATGATTTAGAATCATTTACATCAAAATTGGCAACTTTTTTATAATTTAACCGCCCTCGTATTTCCTATAGCTTCGCAAACAGCAATAATCATACATAGCAATTAAGGACTCTATTAATGACTATATTTCTGACCTGAAAATTGGAATTTTTTAGAAATAAAAATTCATATCGGTCATTGGGTGTATAAGTAAACATTAGAATTTGACATGCACCTCTCAATACATGAAGCATAGTGAATCCATAAAAAAATTTTAGTCTGGCGGCATCGAGGAGGGCCGTACAGTATTAAATTAAAAAATTCACAAACAAATGGCTGGAATTGGAGTTCCTCATCAGAACTTAATTTTAATACATATTTTCAAATTGCTTAAAAGTATCAAGCCTCAAAGCATATAGGGGGATGTGGGAGCGCCATGTGTACTACCAGTGGACACAGAACTTCTTACCTTCCAAGCCATGTGTACATGGGGCGGCCACATTAAGCGTTGATTGAAATATATGTATGGATTGGTCTGGCGTAGGAAATAGTTTGTTGTAGTGGTTGGGTTGGATTGGGTTGGGATTGATCCGGATCATTCGCCAACCTTCCACGTGTGCCTCGAGATGTCGCGAGGTGTGCCTGCACTTGGCTCCATCCTTGTTGCACCTTCGGTCAAAGAAGGACGACTTCGATGATTTCCGAATGCCGAAGAACAACTGGTATCTGTGGCTGTTAAGATCGTTATAGTATGTTCCAATATGGAAAACGACAAAATTTTTAAAAAAATGGTCAATGTCAAATATATTAGTAATGAATAAAAGTTTACTTTTTATATAAAAAATAATAATTTTTAAATAAATTTGGCAGTTTTCAGGATTTGATAATAGCGACCGACTAAATGTTCTATATATACAGTATGTTTCATTAAGGGTGCTGAGGTGATATATATTTCAGAAATATATAGGAGTCTTAGGAAAATATCGCTCAGTGAAAATGGTAAAAAAACATCTACAAATAATTTTTAAGTTCCTAACTCTGTGGCTAGGAGACTATGTTTAATGAAAAAGGGCAGCTTCTTTAAAAAACATTTGCATAAAAGTTATAAAAAATATTACGTCGATAAGTTTACTATAATTCTATATCTTTTTTATTTTACACTTTTAAAAAAATACAGTAGTAAGAAATTTTTATATAAAAATCAGAAAAGCATCGAAAATTGTTATAAGAGTCCAAATGTTGTAAAATTATTCCAAAATCATTGGAATTTAGTTTACATACATTTTTTCCGTTATAGATATAAGATTAAACTTATAATTAATTATAAATCAAGAAAGTAAATAAACAGAAATTCCGTTAAATTTGAAACAAGAAAGGAACCAATTAAAAATAACAGAATAAAAGATTTTGTACAAAAATATGAAATGGTATTTTTCAAACACCATTTTTGACAAAATTCTCCAAGAAGATACTGAATTCCTGGAGAAACTATCATTGATACTTCCAGAATGTTCCAAAGTCATTATTACGACATACATTAACACGTTAACTGCCATGTGTACCATATATGGACACAGGCAATTTTTATTCAGCTCAGCGCCATGTGTACCACCAGTGGACACAGAACTTCTTACCTTCCAAGCCATGTGTACATGGGGCGGCCACATTAAGCGTTGATTGAAATATATGTATGGATTGGTCTGGCGTAGGAAATAGTTTGTTTGAGAATGGCTCGGGAATATTTTTGTTTTTTGAAATAATATGACACAAAATATTGACGTTTTTAAATGATACGTTTATTTTTTCAATGGGCAGTAATTTAACATGTAAAATTGTTATTTATAATTATAAAATAAACAAACTAATTTTAAAAACAAAATACTTCAAAGTGAAAACATTATTTTATATTTTTAAAAATATGTTTTTGGAAAAAACAGTCCATACAAAAAAAATATTTTCGTCACAACCTAGACATACGTAGGAAAGGCTTTTGGTATTATTACAGCATAATTACGCCCCTGTTCTTGGGAGTTTTTTTCGTAGCAATATCTGCACTTGCATCTTTTTAGCTTTTTCTCGTTATCTATCTTTTCGGAAATATTGTGCTCTTTTGAGGGATTCATTGGGATTGGCGGTACTGCCGTTTCCAAAAATTGCATGGCAAGATTTTCTTTGAAAGTCGTTATTGAAATTTTTTTCTCGTTAATTTTATTGTACAGATTTAAGGCATTTACGACTGAGGTACCTGTGATAAATTCAAAGGCCAATTTTCTGTACCATTTAATTGACTTTCTAAGAGAATTTGAATAAGCTGACATTTGGTCTGACATATCAACAAATGATTTGACCTTATTATAGTTGATTATTGCAGAAGTTTTGAGCCTAGGACCCTCTCTATGGTGTACTTCCTTTAGTTCCTCTGTATGTTTTGTGGATAAGAAGAGCACGTCCCTCTTGTCATGCCACTTCATAAGAACAACTTTATTTTTATTTTGTTTTGCAACAATTTCCCCTTTTTTTAATTTTGCATCAACTACAGACTTTGGTAGGTTTCTTCTGTTTTTACGAATCGTTCCAACTAGATGAGTTGATCTATTTTGCAAGTTTTGCGCAAGAGGAATAGAGGTGTACCAATTGTCTGCAAAAAGGGTCCGGCCACTATCAAGCAATGGTTGCAACATTTCCATAACAATAGATTCCGCAACCGATTGTTCATTTATTTTCTCTTTACCACAATATACTTTCAGGCTGTAAGTAAATCCTCCATCTAGACATACTTTATAAACTTTAATGCCGAACTTATGTCGTTTTCCTTTTATATACTGTCGAAAGGATAATTTATCTCGGAAAGGTATCATGGTTTCATCGATGCAAAGAGACTCTTTTGGAATAATGCAGAAAGAAGCATTCTTATTCAGCATATCAACAGGGCATTGCATTTTATGAAGCCGGTCATTGGGAGGACAATCTTCATTATTTGCCAAATGAAACATACGTAAAATCAGCTCAAATCTATTCCGCGGCAAATATTTTGATATTTCGTTTTTATATAATGGATGTTTGCGCCAATAATCTTTTAGTGATGGGTTTTTATCCAATCCCATCCAAATTAAAATAGCAATAAATGTTCGTATTTTGTTATAATTAGTATCCACCCATGCATTTAGGCGAGAATATTGGCCAATATTTTCATTCGTTATGGCAAGAATAATTTGCTGTTCCGCGTATCTATTTGTTTCGACAACGATCCTATGAATAATATCGTCAGATACAAGTAATTCAAAAAAATGAAGTTCATCCTTACCGCGCATTTGGGTCTGCAAGGCTAGTAAAATTCCAATATTCATTGGTAGAGTGAATGTCGAAAAATTTCCTGAAGCTGGTCTCCACTCCGGTCTTTCATCATTGCCTAAAGAATCTATGTCTATATCTAACTGAGCAGATGTTGAAGACTCGGAAGTATCTAAAAAAATGGAGGGTAGTGTATAAGAAGATAATCATTACTAGGAAGAGAAAATATGAATTTTAGATATTAAATTTGATATATTTAAGTATTCCACTTAGTTTCGCAGGCGAGTTAGTATATTGAAACTTTTTGCAACACTGTTTTTTTCTAATAACATTTTAGAAAATAAACTATGTATAAAAATGGAATTGCCAAACCTCCTACGTACATACTTCATCTTTTTCTTTTTAGGGCGGTCTTCTTCAGAACTGCTTGAAGATATCTCTCCGGCCAAATATGTCGGATCAAAATCAGAATCTGAGATATTTGAAAACTCGTCACTCATGTCGAGGTCTCTATAAATCTCTATTTCTTCTGCTGCAGCCTCCACTGCTTGTTGCATCTCAGTATCAGAAATAATTCTTTTCTTTGCCGCCATTGCTCGTCCAAATTATAGCCCACAAAACAACATGTTTTTACATCGATTTTTATAGAAAGAATGAATGAAGAAGGCAACAAACATAAAATGCACGCGGTATTTGCGCTTCTAGTGAAAACCGTACAACTGCTGCCATCTCTCCAGGCGAATCAACATTGACCTTGTACGTGTCCAGATAAGGTACACATGGCACACGACATTAAAAAATAAAACCTGTACAATCAGGTGCCATGTGTACTATATTTGGACACAGCTTTTTTAAACTAAAAAAAGCAAAAATTACATAAATTTTTACACATGCGTTCGTTTTGATGCACACAGACACTGTTTTTAATAAAAAAAGTTACATGGTCCGTAGGACCCGGTAATTTTTTTTTCTAATTGGGACTGGCAGTTAACGTGTTAAAAATGTACATTGTACTTGAACAAAGAAATAAGAATATTCTTAAAAATTTAAACCTATAAAAAAGAATTTTATAGACACAAAAAGTTTTTTAATTTTACTGGGTGATTTCCATATTCTTTTTTCGAATAAAATATGTAAAATACTTATCGAAATATTTTTTAAAAATGCTTATAAAGGTTTTGCTAGACTTACGTCCATTATATGAAAAAAATTAATTGACAATTATTACCCCGTACTAGTCACAAGGCTTCGGGGATATTCGCTTATTCTAAAACGATTTTATGGTATTAGTTTAAGTTTTGTAGATTGTAATATTTGTAGATCTCCAAAAATCCTTCGATGCTGTGTGAAAATCCTGTGATGCTGTGATGTGTGAATTTGTGCCAACGATACTGCATTAATATTGTCTGCTAATAATTCTTGGGAACTGGAATATCGAGCAAGTGAAGATTTTGCTTTATATTTAATTGGTTATGAAGGAATAAATAATCAATATTTATACCAAAAATAGTGTACATGAAAGTAAAACAAAAAAGTTAATTGCAAATTACCCTATGGATATTTTCTTATTCTTAAAGGAATTTATTATATTTTTTTTGTATTGAATTAGGCCTTGAAGAAAGTACATTTTCTTCACATATGCATCATTATCTAACTTCAGTAGAATTAATAATGAATCCCTACGAAGACTTATTAGCTTATCTATATTTTGAGATATGAAGAAACAATAAAATTACATGGAAAAGCCAGTAAAAAGTGTTATTGTATGAAAATAATATGTAATTATTACTTTTTAAAAAGCCAAAAGAAATGAGTGATTTTTTTTTTAATTATCAAAATTGACTTATTATAGACACTTTCCACTATAATTTATAATAATAAATGAAGATAAAATAAGTTAAATAAATGTTAGGAATAAAGTAAAAAAAATATGAAATTAACAATATTTCATTTGATTTGTTTATAATATAATAATTTTTAAGACATCAAACTTGAAATATATTAAATAAAATTTATTTTTGTTTTAGGATCGCGATGAACAAAGAAGATTAGAGATGAAACATCGAAAAGAAGAAGACGACCTATTCAGAAAATTTGCTAGACAACGCGAGGAAGAAGATCGACGAATAAGGGACGAATTCAGGGTAAGAAATTAATTAATAAGAGACAGATCAAATTTAAAAAAAAACTTAAAATATTACATTAATAAGATACTACTTTCTAGGCTATAAAAGGTTTTTAAGAAGACTAATTTGATAGGCAATTAAAAAATACAGTTTTCCTTATTTTTAAAAGAAGGTCATTTGGTCATAATTTTTCAATCAAGTTTTGTCGAAAATAGATATTTTAAGAGCAATAAAAGTCCCATAAAATAGCAAATTATATTATTTATAAATGCAACGTTTCAATATAAAATACTAATATATACATAATAGTTATTTCAGCCCATGACACAACCAAACCAACATCATCTTAATCTTCATGCATAAAATAGCCGTAAAAAGTTTACTATGAAGAAAACGTTTTTTTATGTTCACTATATTTAAACAACTGCGCAAAACGTTGAAAACTTATTTAGCGACTATCAAAGGTAATTATCTCCTATAGGCACCTGCGTGTGCTTCTTCTATGGCCATAGGAATCGGCAATCAATGATTCAGATGTTTGGAATTGGGGACACATTCTTTCGTGTAACACACTTTAGATACATATAAAATTTTGTGAATTAAAAAAATACTACTTGATTGAGGCTTTCCAATGTTAATACTTATTTTAATTCTATTTTGTTTTTTAAGGATCCAATAATTTTTTTAGGTTTACAGACCGATAAATAAAAGTCGAAATGAATTTAAATTGCTCCACTTTTCACCAAATATATTGGCTTCTTCAGGGGTTTTATTTAGGTCTCAGACAATACATGGATATTGTAATTCGAAGACAGAAATATCATAAATAAAATCCTAGCCAAGTAACTTAAAGATTATCCTATCAGTAGTCTTCAAAAATTTTTAGATTTATTATTTAACCATTTTCTTTTTTTTATAACTTATTATAGCAGAACATTGTACCAATAGTACGGGTACATTTTCATAGGAATTTTATTCTTCATCTACATTTTTAATTTCCTATACTATTCCTATTTACTAATTACTATAGTTTCTTATTTCGGTTTAGAAAGGTTGATTCAAATTTAAATTTAGTTTTTACACTTTCATCTCTATTACTCCTATTAGTACAGGTACATTTTCAATCTGCCACTGAAAACCATATGATATACTCGTATATTGCTGGCGCGGAGAACATAGGCCGAAGAGGTGTGCAACAGAAAACTTTTCCAATATTTTGAAGCCTACAGATCAATCAACGAATTATTAATATATGTTACTACACTGAAAAAAATGTGTAAGAATTAATGCTATAGTTAGAGGAATTTTCCTTATAAAAAAAAGTACAAATAGGGACTTTAAAATATTAAAAAACCGTGTATGTAGCGCCCTGTACAAGTGAGAACCCTCGTAACATTAAATTTGAATGTACCATATTAAAAAATCCCCAGTTGCCAATTTTCGTTCGAATATCTGCATAACTACCAAAATTATTAAGAAAAAACAAAAATAAAAATAAAACTTTAACAGCCTGTATCTTAGAAATTAAGCATTTGCGGACAATGCAAGTATGTAGGTATCTGTAATAATCCAAGGAAAAAAATAATTTCTTCTAAAAGATGTTGAATTATCTTCGAAAAGATGAGCAGACTATTGAATTTTATAACTTTTAACCAAATTATTGATTTATTTTACTTTTCGAAAAAACTTAATAACAAAGAGTAGATTCTAACATTCAGAAAATCGGCTTTTAAAAAACTTTTTAAAACAAATCTTTAAGGCTGCTATTAAATGTGTATACTTACGACATAGGTGCCTGTCTTTAAAGTAATTAAATAAATATTGCAGTCTTGGTACTTCAAAAAAAAGGGGGAGGGTGGTTAGAGGCTGACTTTTTTTATATATGTAAAGCATAAATTCTTCAAAACATAGTAACTTTTATTGTTTTCATTGGGTTGGGGAAAAGCAGGCCAAGATTTTTTTGCTAGCTACCATAATAACACCATTTATTTAAATAATTCTATTTGCAATTAATAAAGTTTTTGGAAAAATACAAAAAAAAAACGCAAACTTCCACAAAATGCGATATATACCTTTCGATTTTAAACATTTTGAAGAGTTTATAAGAAAAAACTTACAAAACAGTTTTTTACAGTTTTTTTGTATCTTTAGATAAACAGAATTGCCAGTTTTTATTTTTTTTTTCATACTACCGCTAAATAAATTTTTATTTATATTTTAAAATGTTGTTTATAGTTCCACTAATAACTAAAAAAATCACCTTAAAAGAACAATTACTTATAATTAAGAAAATAATTCAAAACTAAAAGCCTTAATATGAGACAACTTTTTTTTCTTGTTTTCGTATTTTTTTCTTGTGGAATATATAAATAAAAAAAATAAAAAATACTTTTATCGTCCTTTATAGGTATTTCCCTAAAGGTAACGCTATAAAACTTAAAAAAAAATTGTACTGTAAATTTCGAATTTTATCCAACTTGAGATTCTTGAAGAGTGAAAGGGTTTTATCGCTGTTGGTGTTACGCGGATGATGCCCTGATGATAGCAAAAAAACCATGGATACTTATTAATATAATGCAGAAGCTAGACGAACAAAGATGATGGTACAGACTGGAAATCAATGATTCAAAGACTAAACTAATCATTGTTGACTGTACTAACAACAACAGCCCTGGCATTACAACTGTCATTGGTTATCAGTAAGTGGTCAATCACTTTGAATGTCTGGGATCTGTCGTCACCAATACCAAAGATTGATTAAACTCAAATCGAAATCCATAGGATCTGGTAGAATACTTCCATTTCAATTAACACCAAACTCAGGCTTAAATGATCTCTAATTTTTACCGCCTTGCAGCGTAAATAATAAAAATGGCAGACCGTAGCAGAATTGATGTTGTAGAAATGTGGTGCTATAGAAGAATGCTCCGAAGTCCATAGACATCAAACCGCACCAACAAATCAATTATGAGACAACTGCGAATCAAAACCAGACTATCCACTTATGTCAACCAGTAGTATTTAAACTTTGGACACATTTCCAGGAGATCAGAGGCAATTGAAAAGCTATAACAAAGAGGAAATTCACCGTCGCGATATGTAGACCAAATGAAAAATCTGATAAGAGAGAACCTGCAAGATGCAATTTCTGATGCCTAAGATCCTGGAAGCAAGCGATTGATGCGCTTACTACATGATGCCTCCACACCCCTCCGAGGGGTTTACGGACGACGAACGAACGAACATTTTTAATAGATTATTTTGTCTTCTTTTTTATTTCATATTCATTTCTACTTGCTGATTAATAGTAATTTCTAATTTAGGTTCAGAAAAGTTGAATGAAATCATCATTTAATACCTCCAGCACTCTTATTAGTCTGTGGTTCAGTATATGTATATTAAAATAGACTTTTAGTTTACTAACGGGTGATCATATTTTTTAAATTTTTTGCCCCGTTAAACTATTCTACCAATAGAATAGGTGTAGTTTCAATGACATTTTTTTTTTAATTTGTAATATTTCTGATCTTATTCATATTTGCCATTTACTGGAAGTTTCTAATCTAGTATCAGAAAGGTTAAGTCTAATTTATATCTAGATTTTTCTCTTATTTTCGTTACAACTATATCAGTACTGGCATATTGTCACATTTAGTTTTCTTTTTTATTATCTGTTCTTTTCCCATTTCCTGATTAATGATAGTTTCTAATTTAGATTCAGATAGGTTAAATCATTATTTAATATTTTTCATCTAATGTATATATGGCCATAATATGGACCAGGTCTATATAGATTACAATCTTCAATATAAACGTTTTGTGAATATATTAAAATATTTATTCTGAAAAATGTAAGAAAACATATTATTACAGCAGGTTAATCATAAATAACTTTAATTATATAGATGATGGCATAGCAAGAAAGTAGTATAATTATCCAACACTATTATTTTAAATATTTATATACACAATTTATTCATTATTTTATATTATAGGTACGGATTTCTTTTTATTTTTATTACAAATTCCATATAATAAAAAAATATTTTTATAGGATGAATGGGAAAAGGAATTGGAACGACTTACATCGAGGTTTGAACGAGAAATGCAAATGAAAAGAAAAAGAGACGACCAAAACATTTTAACCCTGAGACACCAACAGGAAAGGGAGGATTTAGAAAAAAATATGACCTTAAGGAGGGATAAGAAAAAGGAGAGTTTAACCAGAAAAATGTTGGAGCACGAAAGGTATAGACTTTATTTTAAATCTGTTTAAAAAATAAAATAAATCGTTGATTTCTATACATGTACGTAAGGTTCGGCTATCGATCAAACAATTTTTAGTTCGACGAACATTTTTTTTAAATAATTGTGTTTAAATCTAGGGCTGCAACGGCCGCCCTGGTCGAAAAACAGAGCCACGAGATGTTGGAGCTGATTAACGAAAAAAGGAGCGAATACATGCAAGCAGAATCTTTATACTTGGATCACAACGATGGATATACAGAGGAAGCTCAGCCTTATCCAGTCCATGCACCACCACCTGCACCTCCTGCTCTTAGTAAATTTCAGGTAAGAGACATGATTATTTTATAAACTAGAATTTATATTACTACCTTGAAAAATTAAAGGCTTAAAAAATATATGCACTTGACATCTTAGTCTTCTTTATTATAAACATTCTTCGTTAACCGGTAAATAGTAGAGATTTTTCCATTTTCTGGAATCTCACCATTTGCTGCTAAACTATTACCTACTTAAAGTTCACTTCTCCTCCTTAAAATCACCATGCTAAAATATTTAGATCCCTCAAGCCACTTATTTGGGACAAACAGCTTGGAAAATGTCCTCATCTCTATATTAGACGGAATGATGTCATTACTTCCACCAGTTCTTGTTGACACTAAATTTGAAGTGGTACAATTTTCTAAACAATATTCTCTAACTCACAAATTTCCTATAATAACAAAACTCTTTGCTTCCAGGAACTGATTAATACCTTTAGTGTAAAAGATACTATTCAAAATTTAGAAAATTATTATCATTAATAACGATCTTGTAGTTTTTGACTTCTTATACAAATCTAGAAATCTCTCTGGAATAACTCTTGAGTAGATCACCAGTTTAATCTTTTTGCAACTTCATAGGTAAAATAATTTCTATGATCTTTCCGCTCGTCATATGTAAGCTCTTCTTATCTAATACAAAGAAACAATCAAAAAAATGGAATATTTGGTGATGAATCGTGATATTTCTTTTAGCACGTAATAGTAACAAAATGAACAACTCTTTTTTCTTACTACAAACTACATAAAAAGAAACTTAACAAAAATTTAAAAAAACAGATAAATATAAATATAAGGGGCATAAATAAATTAATTAAGATTAAAATAATTTAAACAAAATAAAATACTCAAAAATAAAACTCAATTTAACAAGATATAGAAATATAAAAATAAAAAGAATAAAAGGTGTATAAATAAAATTATGTTACGTTATTGTTAGCCGACATTTTTGGTCATAACTTAGAAACTACTTAAATATTCTTATAATATTTTCACATCCTTATAATTCCTGAGGATGGATTTAAGGGAAAAACGTCTTTCTGAGTTAAAAATTGAGGTAGCTAGAGCTCTTTTGATTGGGGTAGTTTTCTTTCAAACAACTCTTCTTCTTCTTTTTCTTAAATACTTTAATATTAACAGATTAATATTAACGTGTATCAGTTGCTATATAAGTAATTTGCACCAAGTAAAAATTTATATCTTACAAATTTTCGGAAGATACTAACCGCGTCATCAAGTTATTTCATCGCCATTCGAAAATGTGAGAGATGTTAGGAGAGAGATAAATATTCTACTTATAATGATGTATTTATAATTAATAATTAATATATTATATTCATTATTTTAAAGTAAAAATAATTTATATAACAGTGCTAGGTAAAATAAGAGCAATAATAGCAATGATAGAATGCTGGCGCTTGTGAAATAAAGCACAAATAAGATGGCAGCTTATTTGTGTAGTACAGCTTACATAGGTTGATAGATATGATAAATAGTTATCTTAATATTCTCGTAATGAACTCAGGAACCCTTTCGTTTTCTGACATAAAAAGAGCTTAACAGTAATTTTGTACCTTAAAAGCATTCTGAGTAAATTGCAAGTTAAAAACGAATTTGCAGAAGAAGAAACGAATTTGAAGACATTTTAGTTTCAAACTTGAACAGCATTTTAGACCATAACTCAGGATAAAATTTTTTTTTACAAAAATATAAAGGAATTTCTGAGGCTGGATCTCAAGGTAAAATCATGATTCTAAATTCATGATTTAGGTATTTGAGCATTTTTTTGCTAATTTTCTTATGAAATTTCCACTATTATTATGAATTTTTATACAAAATGAAATGGAATATTCTTAAAAGGGTTGAAGCCACAGAATTAGAATTTCTTACAAGGATGTTTCTTTAACCTACAAAAATTTATAAGCTAGATGCAATTTGGCAACAAGGTCCAAATACCATAAAATTTGAAACTTTGAAAGCTGTGTGGTAAGATCCAGATTTTCATTCACTAGTAGCCTATATGTAACTATAACTTAGAATCCAATAAAGGAATTTCAGGGTAAAAACGTGGTTAAGGGTTAAGGAAATGAAAATTGACAAATAGTAATGAGTGAAAGTTCGACTAAAATATTCCAATAATATTTAAATTTTTGACGCAGATCATACCCCTTATAGTTATTGCAAATTTCGGAATATAGGATTTTCATGGGATATATACTGTGGCTATAACCGTTGATTGAAAAGGGAATCGCCTCTTCAATCAACGCTATAACATAGATCTTAAGCTTCAGATGGCATTTTAAAGAAGCCGACAGGTTGATCAAGCAAGAATGATACGGATTACCAATTTAAAAATATTTTTATAAACACCGTTGAAAAACAGAAAATGTTTATTTTTTAAATGAAAAATCACAGTTTTTTCTTGTGATTTATTTAATTAATAAATATTTTATTTATTTAATGAATAAATACCATATATTATGAGATCCAAATATTTTGGTTTTTATGTTATTAAATTCTTTAAAGAGAACTGATTTTGTTCCACTTATTTTGTTCTTGAAAGTGGCTAAATAAAGGCCGAAACGTCGAATTACTTCTGGAACACAATTAGTTTTAATTGAAGTCCTAAACCTGTTGCACTTTCTCTCCATTGAACACTAAGGACGCTACACTTTATTAATGATTAAATTCTTTTATAACATCCACTAACTAACCACATTCTTCCATTCTGGTCATTTCGGCAATCCAAATTTCTTAATTTTCACTAAGGTTTGGTAATACTTACAGTACCAAACATAATATTGGATGTTCAGAAATAATGTTCAAATAATTTAAGGAGTAATTTATTTTACATGAATAAAAAGATACACATTTCTGGACCCATGTTTTGTCTTTATAAGAACATGGGTCCAGAAATGTGTATTTTTCAAAATATCCTGTATTTTGAAAGTCAAGGTTTTCAAATCGTTGACTTCCTTGTAATAAATTGTTAAGTGCAATACATCCAATGCTAAAACAAAATAGTACTTTTCCAACAAATAAGCTTAATTGTGGATTTGTGGAAGAAGCCGTAGAATCTCTTTACAAGAAAATACTCATAAAAGCAGTTTGGGAAATTTTACATGAACAATTTCTTTATCCATATCCTCTATAAAGAGTTCAAGCATTGAAAGATCAAGAGTTATCACCTAAAGTAGTATTTTGTCAATTATTGCAGATAAAATATCATCAGGACTGTTTTTTTTTGCCAAAGTGCTTGTTTATAGACGAAGCAGGATTTACGCGTGAAGGTGTTATTAATTTCCATTATAATCATGTATGGGCTAACGAAAATCACCATGGTATTTTTGAAAATCGATTTGAAGATAAGTTTTCCATTAACGTTTAGGTAGGTATTTTGAGAGATACAATATGGGAACCGTACGTTATGCCTCAGCGTTTATACGGGTCGGAATATTTAAATTTGCTAGAAGAAGTACCCATCAGATTAAAAGCAGAAATATTTTTTATACATCATGGTGTACCATCTCATTTTAGTTTTATAGTTGATTTTTAGGTAGGTTTTTTATATGATTATATAAATACAACTTATCCAGATCGATGGATCGGATGGACTGGACCCATT
This sequence comes from Anthonomus grandis grandis, assembly GCF_022605725.1. NCBI lineage: Eukaryota > Metazoa > Arthropoda > Insecta > Coleoptera > Curculionidae > Anthonomus > Anthonomus grandis. The sequence goes on from NC_065549.1 coordinate 15,161,301, forward strand.
CCATGACCACCTTGTTTGCGTGATTTAAACCCGCTAGACTACTCGTTTTTCTTTTAAAGTTAATCAAAATAATTAGTCTATTCAGTTTCTGTTGACAACGTGCTGCAATAATTAGAATAGCGAGCTACAGATTGTTATCACGAAATACAGAATAAACAAGGAGTTTCCTATCGAATTAGAAGGTCAATGAGACGTCGTTTAAATAAATGTCTTGAGATAAACGAAAGACACTAAACATTTATTGTAGGATAAGAAAATTTTATTTTCCAGTTAAAGCACATTCTATGGAAAAACACAAATGAGGGTGACGACCATCAGATTTCAGCAAAGAATTGCTTACTTCCTGAACATTGACATCGTTGGAGAGTGCAAACACTAAATCCAATATTGAGACAGTTGCAGTAGATTCATGATTGACTTGAATTAGATTATGCAATGAACACAAACTTAACACAATATGGATAGATTGCACCTCACTTGGTGTTAGGTTGGGTTGGGTTAGAGGCAGTAGCAGCTGATCCAAATCGTTTATTAGTCTATTCCCTGTGAGGAAGATTAAAATCATCTATGATAAATAATTGGCGTTCAAGATACTCTTCTGCTAGACTTTCCAAATCATCATTGTCAAGAGAACATTTAGGGGCGAACGATGTTCAGAAATAACGTTCGAATAATTTAAGGAGTAATTGATTTTACATGAAAAAAAAGTTTAGAACATGGGTCCAGAAATGTGTATTTTTCAAAATACAGGATGTCAAGGTATTCAAATCGTTGACTTCCTTGTCATAAATTGTTTAGTACGATACATCAAATGCTAAAAGAAAATAGTACTTTTCCAACAAATAAGCTTAATTGTGGAAGAAGCCGTAGAATCTCTTTACAAGGAAATACTCATAAAAGCAGTTTGGGAAATTTTACATGAACAATTTCTTTACCCACATCCTCTATAAAGAGTTCAAGCATTAAAAGATCAAAAATGATAACCTAGAGTAGAATTTTGTCAATGGATGCAGATAAAATATCATTGCAGGACTGTTTCTTTTTTGACAAAGTGCTGTTTATAGACGAAGCAGGATTTACGCGCGAAGATGTTATTAATTTCCATAAGAATTATGTATGGACCGACAAAAATCACCATGGCATTTTTGAAAATCTATTTCAAGATAAGTTTTCCACTAACGTTTGGGTAGGTATTTTGGGAGATAAAATATGAGAACCGTATGTTATTCCCCAGCGTTTATACGGGTCGGAATATTTATATATTTGAGAGCTAGTTTGCCGGATTTACTAGAAGAAATACCCATCGGATTAAAAGTAGAAATTTTTTTTATACATGATGGTCTACCATCTCATTTTAGTGTAATAGCTTGGAATTATTTAAATACAACTTATCCAGATTGATGGATCGGGCCGAGTGGACCCTTTTCGTGGCCATCTTATTTGCCTGATTTAAACCCGCTTGACGAGTCGTATTTCCGTTAGAGTTAGTTAAAGTGATTAGTCTATTCGTTTTCTGTTGATAACGTGCTGCAATAATTAGCAAAGCGAGTCTTACCACGAGATTGTTACCACAAAATACAGAATAAACAAGAAATTTTCTATCGAATTAGAAGATCAATAAGAGGTCATTTGAAGGAATGTATTGAGATAAATGAAAGTCACTTTGAACATTTATTGAAGCATAACAAGATTTGTCAGTTAAGGCACATTTTATGGAAAAAGACAAAGGAAAGTGATAAACATCAGATTTCAGCAAAGAGTCGCTTACTGCCTGAACAGTGACATCGTTGGAGGGTGCAACCACTAAATCCAATATTGAGCCAGTTGCATAAGATACATGACTAGACGTGATATGGATAGATTGTTGCACCTCATTTGATGTTGCTGAGGTAAAGGCAGTAGCAGGTAATCCAAATTGTCAATTCGCTGTGAGAAAGACTAAAATCACCCACGATAAATAATTGGCGTTCAAGGTACTCTTCCGCCAGTATCTCCAAATCATCAAATCATCATTGTCAGGAGAACATTTAGGGTACAAAACCAATGATTATTCTCTTCTTATTTCCAAGTCCTATGCATACAAACAAGAACTCGATTTCCTCGCTTGATCTTAATAATTGGCTATTTAGGCTCTTGTGCACCGCCACAAGGACACCACCACCCCGAAAATATATACTGGTTGCAACTGACCTATCATTTCTAAAATTATTATAATAATATAAATGGAGCTCATTATTACTGTAATCATCAGTCATCCAAGTTTCATTAAAAACAATCATCTGATACTGAGAGTTGTCTGATACATTCTTTAACAATAAATCAAGTTTAGTTGCCAAACCTCTCACTACCCTCTGGAAATAAATGCAAAATTATTTTTTTGAATCTAAGATAGTTAATTGTTTGAACTAACTCCGACATATTTGATCACTCTTTCTTCTTACGCTACCTTTCTTTTAATGTGCTCTTTAAGTTACTTAAGTCAGTTCTTTGCTGAGCAGTGAAATCCGTTCCTATGTAAATTTGAGAAGACTTATTAAGATTCTTTTTACATTTCATTACACAAAACACATTATTTATCTATTTAGCTTCACACAAACTGACCGGTGCCATTTTTATGCCTTTTGCCAATTCTCATTACTCTTTGTACTTGCACGGTATCATTGGTAATACCATTGAGCAGGTTTTGAGCACCGGAGATTCCAATAAAGAAACACTATTTTCCAGTCAGAATTTCCACAAGTCTCGGAGAACAGAACTTACATCAAAGGCATCACTCTGCTAGAGAGAATAAGCGTTCTTATCTCTGTTGTACTTATTCCATAACAAGATTTGCACAAAATAAGTCACATGGGCATCCAAATACATCAGTAGAGTTCTTGGCTGGTTCGTTAAAAACACAGGCATTTTTGCATTTGCTACATGTGCATTGTAGGTTAGATTTTTGAAGAATTAATTTTTTAAATATATTCATCAAAATCACCAAAACTTAATAGCAAACTGATATTACAAGGCTTCAGCGAATACTTTATCAAAGAAAACCAATTTTTTAAATTAATTTAGACAAAAAAGTTAAAATCAAACTTGGAGCAAAATACAAACAAATAAAAAAAGAACACTAGCCATGACATGGTTTGACACCCTGTATTTTGAATACTGTGCATCTCCGGACCCTTGTTCAATTTTCTTTTCATGTAGAAAGCACCTCTTAAATTATTAGAACGGTATTTCCGGATACCCATATAGATTTCTTTTTTCATACTCAAAATGCCTTAAAGGGTATATTGAAGTTAATTGTGGGTGCTTTGATACTGTACTTAATAGAATATCTTTATTTTTCATTATTAAATAGTAAATTTATTTGTTTCATTATCCCAGATAAATAAATAAAATATGTCCCTCATATATGATAAGGTTACTATCATTTAATATAACCATTTTCACTTAATATATTTTTTATTCTAATCTGTGATTGGTTATTTGTGCTGGTGGCTTTTTCATTTGAAAAAAAATCATGATTTATATTGAAAAAATTAATTGTGATCGAAATCACGAGATTAAAAGCAGGTAATTTTAATTGAAAATCCTTGATTTTAAGATTTTTCTTCCTAAACCATCATGATTCATTTAGATACTGAGCATTAAATAATCATTTTTTTTTCATCATCTAGGTTTACAACGATCCAGTAGAATTTTCAAACGTGGACCAAATCGCTATTTCAGTAGCTCAGGAAGACCAAAAATCATTTACAGATTTAGTAAGACAGTTAGTAGGGAGATGTGGTTCAGATATTGAGAAAGCTAGGTAACGTATTGGCAAAATTCCAAAAAAAAAACAATTATTACATTCTAAAAAAATATTTTAGGACCATATTTAGGTGGATAACAGTAAAAAACTTAAACACAATGTCATTTGACGACAACTTGCGAGGTGACAGTCCCATGGGACTATTAAGAGGAATTAAAAATGGCACAGAAAGTTATCATGTGCTTTTTAAAAGGCTCTGCAGGTAATAAAATTTAAATCCTTTTTAGTAATGTTTAGTTAAAACGATCCTATATTTTAGTTATGCTGGACTTCACTGTGTGGTCATTAAAGGTTATTCAAAATCAGCTGGTTACCAACCAGGAGTGCGATTCGAGGATAACCGGTTTAGGAACTCCTGGAATGCAGTTTATGTAGCAGGGGCGTGGCGGTTTGTACAATGCAACTGGGGTGCCCGGCACTTGGTTAATGCCAAAGAGGCTCCGAAGGCCGGAAATAAGACCAAATCAGATAGTTTAAGGTAAATTAGTATGTGTTTCGGTTAATACTGTCTATACATTTACTGTGTTTTACAAAGTAAACAGATGCGATTAAAAGCCTCTTCTTTTTTGCGCTAAAAATGCCGCATTTTTATCAGAAAAAGACATTTTGTGTGGAAGCCTTACATTTTATCATTTGAAGAAAATTACTGCTGAGAATCATCTTCTTCTTTCTTTTCTATCTTAGACAAAGTCTCCTGTTCTAACTTCACGATGCCTATTCAGGGGTTAATAGTGAAGGTCTATCTTTTTCTAGATCTGCCTATGTTTCTGAGACCCAAGGGTGATTTGTCGCGTACTATTTTTACGATTCTTGTGTCATTTATTCGGTTGATAAATGACTGTGGTTCCATTCATTTATATTGGTCAATAGCTACTAATTCATATACTTCATTCACATTCGCTCTCTGTCCAGCAGTGTTTTTCTGGCAATCCGTCAATGCCTCCAACATCCGCCTGGTTTTTGTCGTTTCAGCTGTGTAAGTCATTATAGGTTTGATTTTACCCTTATAGATTTTGGACTTCATTTCTACTCCCATATGCTTATTTTTCCACATTGTATTCTTAAGACATGCTGCTATTCTAGCCGCTTTGTTGGTCTACTAGCGTACTTCGGTCTCAACGTTAAATTTAGTTTATTGGTGGATTATGTTTTCATCTACAACTAGCTTGCATCTCAACAGGGTTTTCTATTTTGTGATGCATTTTGTTTAAGCTGTAGATATGTCCATATCAGGTAATTTTGACGTTCGGTGAAATACTCGTAATAGTTTTTGCACATCATCTTCACTCTTTATCGTCATCAGCGTAGCATAATATTTTAATTTCTCTATCGCCCATTCTATAGCCTCTCAGCTTTCGTACCTTTTGAAAGCCAAAAAAGTTTGAAGATACATATTGGCTGGCAATATTGAATCAAGACGTAACTTAAACATTCAAGCACTTGGTGAAACGATCACTGGTACACGACAACAAGTAATCCAATCGATGAAAGAAAAACATCCAAATTACACCTAAGGATTCGACAAAGTTATATTTCAACACGATAATAACTAAATTTACACGTGACATTATTGCGAATTAGCGGCTAATGCGAATTAGAGTAAAAACGCTTTGGCATGTATACACAACGGTTTTAAGAAAAGTTTTTAACGTTAACGTTAACCAGCTGTTTTTTATGGCCAACCTAATTAATTTATTGATAAATTACTTAGGTTGAGGAGATTAGAAATATATCTAATAAAAGAATATAATTCTTAAAATTTTGGGAAAACACGATAAGGCACAGAACAACAAAATCAAGGTGAAAGTGTTTTCTTCCTATCTCGGTTTTCAAATTTTTGTTAGTTGGCAGCACTGAAAACTAATGAAGTGAAAGTGAATTTGGGTCTTCTCCCATATACACGTGACCTTAATGCGCATTACAGCGAGATCATCCACATATTTAAAACGTTTTAAAATAATATGAATTAGGAACGCTAAAACGGTTTACGGATGTACACATGCGTTTTATCTTCATTCGCATTTCGCTAATGCGCATTAACGGTTGTGTTTAAACATGGTGAATGTTATAAATGGGACAATTCTCTATCCGCCGTTATCTCCAGACTTAGCTCCTTTTGACTATCACCTTTCCTTATCCGCTCAGTGCAGCATGGAATTTTGGTGAAACTTTGAATTAATGTATGGTTGGCTTCCAAAAACGCTTCTTTTAGCAAGAAATTTTGTCCTTGGCGGAACGATGGGAACTATGGTCAGTTTCTTTGCTTGCAACATTTCTGATGCAATGATGCTAAATGCTTATGCAGAAAGTGCAAAAAAACACTATATAATATCATACAAATTTATCACTTATTTTGACAGACACAAAACAATACTACTATTACTATATACTAGTAAAAAATCTAAGATTTTTTTAAATAAATTATAAGATACTTTTTAATAAGGTCGATATTTAACGTTAAATGAATGTAGATAATGTATTTTAGAGAAAAAGGTAATGAAATGGCAACGCCGCTCGATCCCATTGTTGATATCACCAACAAGGAATCACTAGTGACGTCATCAAAAAATATTTACATGATAAATATTTATTAAAAATAGAGTATATGCTTTTAATCTAAGCTACTGACTATATATACTAAACTACTACTACTAAACAGTAATACAAGTTACTAAACTAATATTACTGTTTATAAACTATTTATGTGTTTTTAATGCACTTCATTAGAGTAAAGGTCTACCTACCTAATAAAAAACATTTTTATTACAGTAATTAACAAATATCAGTTTTAAATCAGTTATTTTATATATATGATATGTATATATCAGATAATATATACATGGTGCTGACTTCTTCAAAGGGATAGTATTGCTGTATCGGAAACTAATCTACCTAATGTCTTTAATCAAAATACATAATAACTATAGATAGCTACATAGATATTATGCCATTTTTCAAGACAACAATAGAACATGAAAAAAGTCCTGTTGATAAAACCATGGACAAAACTGCAGTTTTCTATTTTTTATAGTCTATTAATAATTAAATATTTTCAAAAAAAATGTTTATATTTAAATATATATTCTTATTTCACTTATACTCGTATTTCACACACATTCACATTCAAGTTTTTATTTAGGCTTATCTCTAAGATCCCTATTCTACGTTTATAAAGACCGTTCCGCCACGACGCACAGTACAGTTCTACGACCTATTTTATATTTTTATAATTGTTATTTTTAGAAAATACCGCCATATGGTTTTGGCTACCTACACAGTGAACAAAATTATGTGATTTCTATGGTAAAGTCTATATTGTTAAATATGACAAAATATTAACTATTTTTTGGTTCCCCAAAAAAAAGGTGTTTTAGAAAACTCACAATTTACACTTTGCGGCATATTGAAACTAATATATTTGAGAATCCTTTAGTGTATAAATATTGTTTTTGTACTATCTCTTTTATCTGTGGTACGATATTTCTGTTATCGATGATTTTGTTTCTCAATTATTAAATTTTTTTGGGTTTTAAAAAAATGGCTTCAATTGGCTAAGCTAAAGTTAGGCGTTTTGGTAAGATCAAATGTTACCTAAGTAATGCCAACAAATATTGACTGCGACCACTTGCGACCCCGCGAAATAATCGCGTATTACGCTTAGGGTGCATAGGACAGCTGAATTTAACGATTGCGTAGACTAAGAAACCTTTCTAATCACAGAGATACAAAGAATTGTTACAAAAAATAGGTTTCAAGATACCGGGGTGGTGTATATTTTGAATGTATTTTTAGTTATACAGGATGTCCCAATATGGTACCGATATCAACTTTAAAATTTTCAATGCGACATCATGTAGTTTTATGCATTTTTGAGTTCTATGCAAAATGTTTAACAAAAAAATCGTCTTTATTTGATATTGATGTTTGAAAATTGACAATTTCCGGATTTTCAAGCGACATAGGTATCTCGAAAATGGGTTAAATTAGCGCGAAACGTCTTTGAGGCTCCCATCTTCATTTTCAACTTTCAATCATTTGACATCAATTTCGGTCAATCAATAAAACGGTCATTTCAACAATGTTCGAATCGTTTACGGCTATAAGAAAAAACAAAGTTGATGATGGTTGACAGGAACCGAAACGTCGAATTGGAATTCTGAGAGTACTACCTTATAATAGCTGTTTTTAGCTTTTTGGAGAGCGTCTATGTGTCCTTGAATTCTGGAGAGTCATCGGCGGCAGTGTTTTGTGATCTATCCAAGGCATTTGACTGTGTGGATCATGGAATACTGTTATCTAAGCTCGATAAATATTGTTTTAGAGGCGTAGCGTTGCGATGGTTTGAGTCCTATCTATCAAATCGTACTCAGAAGGTTACAGTGTCTGGGCGTTTGTCTGCTTCTAGATCCCTAAAATGCGGCGTTCCCCAGGGTTCAGTGATGGGACCACTGTTATTTTTACTGTATGTGGATGACTTGAGTTCATTGAAACTGCAGGGCAAGGTGGTTCAGTTTGCTGATGATACCACCATACTATGGAGCCATAAAAATTCTGATTATATTAAGACTTGTATCCTTGAAGACCTTCAGATTTTATCAGGGTGGTGTGCTTCCAATAGGCTCGTGTTTAATGTAAGAAAGACGTCTATTATGGGGTTTAAGTGCGATGTTCAGGGTCTGATGTTTGACGAAAATTCCCTCTTGCAGAATAAAGAGTGCTGCAAGTTCCTAGAAATTACCATTGATGGTCGCCTTCGGTTTGAAGATCATATTTTACATTTAGCTGGGAAATTATCTTCTGGATAAATGATGTTCCCCTACCTATTCCTACGTCTTCCCTTACCAAAAACTCATTAATTTACATAAGTAAAAAAATTTACAATCATGTTCCTCTGTGTGTTAGACATATATCGGATGTTAAGAAATTTAAAAGAGAATTAAAGTCGCTTTTATTGCCTAAGGCATATTATAACCTGGATGACTTTTTTAATGATAGGTTTTAACCTTGGACATGTTGGAAAGTTTTCTTTTTTTCCTTTTTTCTTCTCTAGTTTTGTCAACAACTTTACCTTTATTTAGTAATTGATTGTTTTATTTAGTTATCTTAAATTTAAGTATGTTCAAAAAGTTTTGTCTTCTTGTGTTTAATTTTGTTCATTGTTTTGTCAATTCTTGAAATTGTATTTGTGTTTTGTTTTTTTAGCTTGTAGGATGCTTGTACACAAGATTATTCTTACGTAATATAGCACATTTTCTTTCTTTCTTTCTTTCTTTCTAAAGGTAAAAAAACTGCTACACAAAAGCATTTCTCGTTTTTTATAAACTTTTGACATTCAGTCAGAAAAAAGAAAATACTAAAATGTTAAATATCCTTTCTTTTGCGGATGTATCCAGAAGGTCTAAGAATATTTTTAGTTTCTTATTAAAGTAAGCTTTAAAATAAACAAATTTGCCAAATTTAAACTACACATTTGCTATACCTAACGATTTTTAAATCGTTACGGTAAACCTAGAATCTTAATCACCCTGTACTCTGTATTACGTCAATGTTTTAATCAAAACTTAAAAAAAAAACATCTTAAACTGTTATCAAATAAAAATAACTAATACAAAATAACAAGACCAAAAAGTTATTGCGAATGTCGGCGAATGTTCGGGTTTTCCTATACTTCGATCTACTGTGCGACGCCGACGTGATGTTATGAAAGTATCGATGTTTACTTGTGAGAAAATCCCTTTAAAAGCCTAAATCGCTTTAAAAGCCTTTCTTCCTTGCTGCCGCACAAACGCTACAAGTTTTAACCATCGTAACAGCTCACAAAAACACTCAAATGAGACCTTTTAACTTTTTCAACCAGAAACGAAAGAAAAAACACTGAACCTCACAAAAGCCGTTTGACTTTGATAAGATGACTTTTCGCTTATGGTTGCGATGTTGCTATTCTACATTTTGTAGAAGCGTTTGGGAGAATGTAATTTTTTTTTTGTTTAAAAATGTTATAATTACTCTTAGAATAGGTTATATCTATTTCTACATTTTATTTTGAATCCAAACAAATACAAATAATTTATATTATGTGTTATATATAGCTGAAAAGTACCTCTTTCGAAAATATGTGTAAACTTGGCAACAGTGAATCGGTAAATATTTTTGTAAACAAAACACCTCCTTGCCCCTGAGCACATGTACCATCGTGCCGAAAAAAACTGGGACATAAAATTTAGGTAGGGAATTAATTGTCTCCGAGTCTATTATAGTAAATCGCATTCCTTGGGTATGGTACTTATGGCATATTTACGCATTATGAATTTTTGAAGTCTTAATAATTACATATTTAAATAATAATATTGATACAAAACATTTTTATTTTTCGATATTTATTTTTATTTGGAACACATTTTATAAATAAACCAAAACACGTCTAGGCGCACCGTCGTTATCAATTACAGCTTGCAAACGTCGTGGCATACTTAAAATTAAGTTTCTGGTATAATATTTTATATTCTTCGGTATTTGGTCCCATGCGTCATCTATCTCCAGGCGTAATTCATTCTGATTTCTATGCCTAAAGTTATCTTTATATATATATTTTGCCATTTTATCTCACACGTTTTCAATTGGGTTGATACCAGGGCTTTTCGAGGGCAAGAACGAGGGTAAAACTTGAATTCGTCTTTCGTCTAGATAGTTTTGAACTATACGGGCTTTATCTATAGGAGCATTATCATGTTGGAAGAAATCTTGTCCATAGACAACACCAACCAATGACATAATTGTTCAGGATATTGCAATATGCGAAGGCATTAAGCCTTCCCTGCACTATTTGACAAACGCCTAGTCCTCTAAAACTAATCCAGACTCAAACGTTTATACGAACACGTCCACTTTGATTAGTCTTATGTGTATATCTTTCATCATATCTGGTATTAGAAGGCGTGTAAACGCGGATTTTGCCATTATTGCATTATCGAAAGGTTTTTTCATCCGAAAATATTACCGTTTCCCATATGTTGTTTTGGTGTGCATATTAATGGGCAAATTCTAATCCTTCTCTGTTTGTGTGCTTCAGTCAAAAATATTTTATTTGTTGCACAGCAACTTTTAATATCCGAATTTCTTATCCTACTACGAGCTGTATTAGCAGAACCAGGAAAATGTCTTCTTTCGCCTTTATTGCTGTTTCAAACGGATTATTTCTTAGAAAGCCAACTAAATCTCTATCTTGAATGTCCTTTAAAATTGTTGGTCGACCAGAACCTGGATTTCTTACAATAGCTCCATATTCTGCAATTTTTGCCCTAGCTAAAGAAACGGTATTTTTACTAATGCCCAATTCTTCTGCGATTCTTTTTATAGGAACTCCATCCATCAGACGAGTGTATATTATCGCTTTTTATTAACTTTGACAACATCAAAATATATTATTCTAATAGACCAATAGATTTAGGAGATTTTGCTGTCCCAGTTTTTTTTCGGCACGATAGTACTTGTCAAACAAAGTTGTTGTTTACTGATTCTCGTCTTTTAATGTTCTAAGGAAGAGGTTATTTCTATCGATGGCCAATACTTCAATTACTATGATCTTCTGTTTTTGTGTGGTAATAAATGCTTAGGTCAGATTTAAAAATCGAAGCACCTAATCATTAAAATGATTTAATAGTAAGATTGTTCTAATTAAAATGCTAATGATATATTTTATTTGAGGTAGTTTTATAAAATATACATATTGTATGCCATTTTGGTTGTAATTGCGAGGACCCCGGTTAATATTAAAAATATAGCATATTTAATTATTATATCTTCAAAATAAAAGGAGAAAAGAAATGTGATAACCCTGCAGTTTTCACGAAATTGTGCCGTTTTTCATCAATATCAAATTTTTTAGTAATGGTATCAAAGAAAATGTGCCATTTAAAAAAATTTTATTTCAAATTTGATAATTAGTACAATTTCACTATAAAAGTGATGATAAATATAGTACAAAATATTAATAGATTTTTGTACTAGTTCAAATTTTTATTAAGAAAGTAAGGGAGAGTGGAGAGTTGTTTTGGTCAAAACAACTCAAAAAAAACCTTTTTTTTTCGATTTTAGTACTTTCCAAAAAACCTCCTTCATCAAAAACCTCGTTTTTGAAAATTCCATAAATCGTGGGAAATTGTGAAACACGTATATATAATCAATATAATATTTGCGATTTCTATTGTATAATAATACAATAGAAATCGCAAAAAATGCAAATGATTCATTATTATCTAGTAGTTATGATAATGACAGAACACAAATACTCGAAAAAAATTTTCGAAGAAAATGTCAAACACACTGTCTGGAAGATACGTAGAAGCGTGCTATCGAGACGAGCACTACTGCAAAATATGATATAAAATGTTGACAGTAGGGAGAGCTATCAAATCCACCGCTCAGTGCCATCTGTAGCTCTGCTTCGCAACTCTCTGTGGTTCAACACTCTCCCCTACAATTCTATCCATTATCTGAATATTTGCATTTAAATTGAGACACTTAAAAAAGTTCAAAAACCATTTAACTATTAAAAACACTTTTATTATCTTTCAGATATGAATATGACGATCACTACTTCTTAACAGACCCAAAGGAGTTCATTTACGAGTTTTTCCCACTCCAACAAGAGTGGCAACTCCTGAAGAACCCAATCACCCTCCAGGAGTTCGAAGAGTTACCATTTGTCAGATCCCTATTCTTCAGATACGGACTCTACTTCTCTGACCCTAAAACCAAAGCTGTTATGTTCACTGATTCAACAGGTAACAAATTATGAAGAAACCCATATTTGCCAAAATGACAATTTGACTTTAACTTACAGGGGCAGCAACTGTAAAAATCGCTATGCCTTCACACATGCAGGGCACACTAATCTTCCACTACAACCTCAAATTTTATGATAGTGATGGGGATACCTTTGAAGGAGTATCGCTCAAACGATTCGTAATGCAGGTAAAACTTTATTATTTCTATAAAACAAAATCAAAAATAAAAACATGCATTTTCTTTGTAGTCCGTGGTTGGTAACACAGTCGCATTCCGAGTACACGCTCCTTGTAGTGGGACATTCTTGTTGGATATTTTCGCTAACGCGGTCACGCCCAAAGAGTACCTAACAGGAGAACCGATGAAATTCAAGAGTGTCTGTAAGTTTAAAATATGCTGCGAAGACTTGCAAACTGTCATGGTTCCACTTCCGGATTGTGCCAGTGGTGAATGGGGACCTACCAAGGCTACCAGGTTGTTTGGTTTGGTACCAATCACACACCAGGTAAGTTTATTCTTAAGGTCTATTTAAAAGTAGAAGAAACCTAGATTTTCTCTTTTTTTTGGGTATGAAATATTATGGAGACGATCGTATTCAATGCTTATTTCATTTTATTATCTCCAATACTCACAAACTTGTTCTTGATAGTTTTAAATCTAAACTACTGCGGGTTAGATAAAAATCTGGCGAATTTTAAAGCTATATCAGTTTTATCCTTTTTTCAGTTTTATTGATAATACATAACAGCTATATATAGGTTACATGATGTAAACAAAGATTTTTCTTATATAGGAACTGGACACATACTTCACAAGATACATATATAAAGGCAGTAAAATAATAACAGGAAACATAAATATAAGCACCTTGAAAACACGGAAATAAGCAATAATTATTTTATTTTATTGCAAGAAAAGGTATTAACATTTTACATTAATGCGCAAGTGAAATTAATGATTGCAAAAAATGAATAATTGTCATAATAAAATCACTTAAATTGATGCAGCTTCAGGTTGCGAGCGACAAAAAAACCGTAGAAGTCCTGATGGAAACAGCAATAGGAATAGCTGCTTTAATTAAACACAATAAATTTAGCATTTTCCACCAGATATTGTCCTAGACTATTTAACTGAGCAAACGTAAAACCTATATTTAAAAAAGGGCAGAAATATATGGTTGGAAATTACCAACCAATAATCAAACTTGTCGAAAGTGTTCAAAACAGCTTTAAAAATCAACTAGTTAGCTTTATTACGTTTAGATTTCTCAAAGGCACATCTAAAACCAAATTATATTTCCTTCATTCCTGATGAAGAAAATATATCAATCAATCGACATATCCAAATCTTTTTGGATACTGCAGTATTTATAGACTTAGTGAAGGCTTTCCACACTGTGTCATGGAAAGCTAAAAAGTATTGGAATCCAAAAAAAGAATTAAACTCCGGGGTTCCACAAAGTACAATATTATTATATAATATAAATATCGCTTCAATATTATTCATAATTTACATAAAAGACTTAAACTCGATCTAAATGTCAAAATTTGGTCATTTGCACATGGCACTGTTGACCACACATGGGACATAAAGAACGACAATAAAAATTATACACTGATTAGACACAAACCTATTATCTACTCACACAAAAAAAATAGTATATGTACCATTCTCTAGCTGCATTACCGGCCTCCCAATAAATACCCAAATTACTATTAATCCTGAATTTAAAAATTGACCACTTATAATTCAAAGTGTTAATTCAACTAATTACCTAGAAGTAGAAATAGACTCTCATCTGAAGTGGGATAAGCACATTCAATCGCGAACAAAAAATGTGGGATCTTCATTATACAAATCACAAGAATAGTAAACATTTATACAACAAAAACGCTGTACTTATACTGTCCATTTTATGATATGAAATTAACGTCTAATGAAAAAATCAATTTCTACCTTACTAACAAAAAAAATATAAATCAGAAAGAACTTAACATAAAATTAATAAATGAAGAGAAAGCTCTATATATTATAAAAAATATTGAGACTAATGCGGTAGGAATTGATGGAATTTCTATTAAAGATCTTAGGATATGCCTTCCTTACTGCCTGAAACCTTTAGTAAATATTATTAATTGTTGTATTTTGGAAAACAGTTTTTCCAAGTGAATAGAAGAACGATATTATTGTCCCCTTGCCTAGAGTGCCATCTCCTTAAGATTTTAAAGATATTAGACCTATCAGCATTTTACTAGTGGTTTCAAAAATTTTAGAACGTCATATTTATAATGAAATTTCGGAGTTTGTCTATAAGTTAAAAATAATCCCAGACTGTCAATCAGGTTTCCGAAAATCATTTAACACTACAAGTCTTTTGAGCATGATTAATTACATCAGAGCCAAAAATTATATTAAAGAAATAACGTGTTTAACCTTGCTGGACTTTAGTAAAGCCTTTGATACCATAAATCATAAATTACTACTAGCTAAATTATAGTACTCTGGGTTTTTAAGAAATACTATTACATTTTTTAAATCGTATCTTGAAGATCGCTGTCAATGTGTTCGAGTAAGAAAAGATTCAGATCTAGAATATTCAAATTTTTTGCCATTAACTATAGGCGTCCCACAGGGTTCTATATTGAGACCACTACTTTTTTTCTATTTATGTGGCTGATATGGAGGACTGCCTACAATATTCTAAATTGCAACAATGCAACAGACGGTTAGGTGTATCTATCTGTCTTTTGACATGCCAGGCTTGCTCATAGCGCAATATAAAATTAACTATCATTATTAGGGTGTTGTTTCTAACAAACAATAAAAATCAGTTAACTGAAGTTTTGGATACCTTCAAAATAACTATAAGGGGTGAAGCTATACCCATTGTTGTTGAGAAAAAAAGTTTAGGAGTGGTAATTGACGCAAATTTAACTTTTACAACACATGTTAGTAACAAGATTAGAGCCTCTTATGTCCGATTAAAAAGTCTACATCAGTACAAAAACATGCTACCACCAAAAATTAAATATTGGCTATGTGATGTGCTTGTTTTATCATTGCTTGATTACGGAAACATTGTGTATGGGTGATTCATTAAGTTTATTTATCTAAAAAAAATTCAAAAATTACAAAATAGCTGTATGAGGTATTCACTTTAACATATTTAACATACCATTTAGAAATCACATCACTCCTTATTTAAATCTTTCATATGTATAATTTAATATATAAAATTATCAAAACTGGACAACCCGCATTCTAAGACATTTATTTTTCACTCGGGAAGTTTCATATAATACTAGAAACCCTTATCTACTAACAATCCCTATGCATAGAACTTCAGCTTTTGAAAAATTGTTTGAATATACAAGTATTTCCATGTGGAATGACCTGCCTAATCACATAAAAAAATGTTCACCTAGAAGTATTTTATTAAATGTAAAGAATCATGTTTTAAATGCACAACTTGCTGCAGTTATATGATATTTGGAGGGTTCACCTGTGATAGACCTGCTTAGCTGATTCCTGTTTTAAGCTTATTTAACGTTAAATTATTAGTATTTTAATATGTAAAATATATCACTTTTAGTCTTGCCTCTTTCCTCTCCTATGGTTCTAGCTTGCCCTTGCGCTGATTCCTACACTTTACCTATTATCTATAATAGCTCAATCTTTAGAAGCATATTAATTGTTTGTATTTCTAAATGGTAATAAAACTGTTTTTACTTTGATTTGATATGACATTATTGCTTGGAGCGAAGCATATGATAACATATTAAAACCCTTAGAGATATAAATCAGAAAGAGAAGAAACAAAAAAATCCTTAAAATCATCTGTAAGTTTCTGATACATTTGGTACAGATGATCTTTTTAAATACATTAAGCTATTACAAATAAGACAACTATAGTATAAAACCGCACTGATTTACGTTATGAAAAATGAATTAACAACGCTACCCACCAAACAAAATTTTTTGCATAAAATCAAACCGCTCTCCCAAGGATGTTTAAAATAAAAGGCGAATGTTCATTTATGCATATATATAGGACAAAAAATATTTAATAAACATACCACATACAAAAACTTTAAAAAGAAAATAAACAAAAAATAAAAAAGAAAACAAATGGAAATAATCTAAAGATTTAAACAAAACAAAAAATTATTATGACATAGGGGATGGTAAAAAAGCAGTTTAATTGTTTAATTTATTTCTCATTTTTTACAAAATTATATTGGATTCTTTTCGTATTTGGGATTATACTATTATAAATTAGCTTCCACAACATGAATCAACAAGTTGAAAATCCTTATGTCCATTATTTAATCGAGACATCAGCAACGTTTTTCACTTAATGTTTGGGAGAGATAATTAGGGACTTTATAATTGCTCCTTTTTTTACCTCAGTGGTTGAGAGAAGCATATAGAATTTTTTTTGAAAAATATCAAATGAAAAACATCTAAATATTAGGCGAAAAGATCTTTCCATAAATTTACTTTGATTAATAACCTTATTATACATTAAAAATAAAATAAATCTATAAGAAATTTCATGTATATGGGTGCGGGTTGGAGAAAATTAATCTGACTTGATTTTGACGTCTTGACTAAATATTTAGTCATACTCAGGATATAAATCTTAAGAACTCTATTGATGAAAATATCAGTCTTCAGCCTATGGTCAAATACAATGCTTAATTTTTTGATTGAAGCTCTTTTATTGTAATTAAAGATAACAAGGTTTTTGATTCGGTTATTGATTGGGACATGACACATTTCGAGACATTAAGATCATCATCTATATACGCTACTACAAATTGAAAAAAATTAATACGTGTTATCCCAAACGTCGGGTTTAACACATTTTATCTACAGCTCTTAACTTCAGTGGACATAATAGTCAATCGTTACAGATGAAAATGGAGACTGTTTGATCATTTATGTACAAATTGAAAAGTAGTAATCCCATATATAAGCGCACCTGACCTGCAGCTCTTAACTTCAAAAAAATCTTGTATGCAACTCTACCAGTAAAATTTGTTGATCCTTTTGGGAGAATGCCTTAGTAAAATCCATATACATATATGACTGGCTAATGTCTTTCTTGGATGCCGAAATAACTATGTATTAACATAAACTCACAAGAAAAGAATCATGTTAGAAAGAAAAGGACAATATTTCACCGATTCTTTGAATCATGAATCAACAAAGGTGTTAATTTTCATACAATGATCATTTAATTGCCTAATTTTTAATTTCGATAAAACAAATTTAATCATATTACTTCAAAATGTTCTACTGATGACGAGACAGTTAATGTAAATAAAGCAGGGTGGTGTACCCTCACATTTTAGCGCAACTGCCAGGCAATTTTCCAATGAAAACTATCACCGGCGATGGATAGGTCGAGGAGGTACTCTAGCCAGCTAGATCTCCCGATCTTAATCCGTTGACTTTTATTCGCGGGGTCATTTAAAATAAATTGTTTACTTCACACCTGTTGACGATATGAATGATCTTCGTAGGCAAATTGAAAATAGATTTAATTAGGGAATCACTATGAACATTTGCTTTGCTTTGATGTAGGCAACCAAGCCGCTGTTGTTAACGAAACAGTAAACAGTTAATTAAAAATTGTATAACTTTTCAATTTAAACTAAATGCGTTCTGATGAATCAAGAAAGGGATTTGGAAAGTTTCTTATTAACTAACTAACTACATAAGATGTAACGCACTATTAAATAGTTTTTATCTATGGTCTTAATATTTATGTGCTCCAAATCTGACTCAATAAATTGTTCAGCCATGCTTGTGGACAAGGTAATGACTTGTGCGATGAGTATACTATAAGTAGGGGAGAGGTAGGAACACTGATACGCAAAACTTTTAATATTAATAACTTTTTTATTAAACGCTATTTTAAGCTCATATTTTATCTTTACATTTGGCATATAAATAGGAACTGAAAAACGATATTTTTTTTTGACGAAAACTAAAGATAACATCTCAAAAAAATTAAAACTAAAAAATACCAGATGTCTCACTGCACCTATCCATGTTGGAACACTGAGACGCATCACTTATTATTATTTTAGATTAAGACTGTCAAAGTTTATCTCAAATTTCAAAAGCGACTTTTGGCGCTTGGTTAACCCTTGCGTTAAAGGAGCCGGCAAAATCATTTTAATATATTTTTTTAATACATGTGAGATATCTGGGACCATTGGAAATAAGAACCTGTTTCCACATTTAATGCTTTTCCTTAAAAAAGATATTTCAAAATCATTTTCTTTTATTTGAGATTGTTTTCTTTTATTGAGGACTTTGCCCACATAGTATGTTTTTTCTTAGAGTTAAATTCAACAAGCACATATTCCCCGATATTAGGACAGCGATCAAGATATTCGAAACTAATTGGGGGCTCGGGATCTTCACCAATATAATCTTCTCCTCCGCTAGAATCCTGTAATTCAATTTCATTTTCATCTTGTTCATCAGAATCACTATCTAATACGCGCTTTTTTATTTTTTTTTCTTTTGGTGTTTTTTCTCTAGATTTAATAAGTTCCATTTTCTCCGGGGTATCGGTAGCAATCATCATCTTTCCTTTGCGTTTTTTGTTGCTCTCGCCTGATTTTTGAGCTTTAGGATAACCTTTGAAAACACTTGGGCTAACAAAAGTTTTCGTGGCGGTATCGCTGTTACTTGGACCTGCATTTTCTACAACTGGAGGTTCATCTGTATTTTCAGGAGTAGCTTCATCTGCAATAAGCGGCCTATCCGTCACAGAACTCGACAAAAAATCTTCTTCCGTAAAAATATGCCGATCGAATGGAAATATTCCGATTTTCCAAAAAGCACTTGTGATGTTAATGGGCGTCATTGCTCGTCGATATGCTATGCCCACAGACGCAGCTACGTTATAAATCGTAAATGTCTGACCGGGATGGTTCATCATCCATGCATCTACTGCCGCATTATAGAAAGTTTGAAATGGTTTTAGTAAGCCTACGTCCAATGGCTGTAACTTATTAGTGCAGTGCGGCGGTATAGTTAGGATCGTGACACCATTATTTTTACACAAATCGATTGCTTCAATTGATAAATGACTTTGGCGATTATCCATTAGCAACAAAGAAGGGTTTTCCTTGGTGCTACCAGTGTGCTTAATGAAATGTTTAACAACCTGCACAAAGCACTCCGTATTCATGCAACCTGTTTTCGAAGCCAGACTTAAAGTTCCGTTGGGCGCCCCATTTATCAGAAAGTGTTTAAAGTGCACTCTCGGGAATACCATAGCAGGAGGAATAGCTGCTCCCGATGCTCCAACAATGCAACAGGTTGTAACGAGCGTTCCACGTTCCGCACTTGTGGTCTTACTAACCTGTCGTATACCCCTTTGTGCAAACACTTTTTGGGACTTTTGAACGGTAATGGTTCCTGTCTCATCTAAATTATAGATACGACTACCATCTCCAAACACCGGGAAACGCTTTAAAACAGTTTCAAGTTTTGTGAAAAAAATGTCAACGTTAAATTCATAGAAACTGGTTGCCCTTGAAAGACTACAACCTTCTGGGGTCCGAAGAAACAAGTCGGATTGACGCTTCTGAAATCCTTTTCTCCAGGCAAGTGAAGCACTTTTTGATGCATGCCAGTTTGCTGGAATGACTATATTATTATAAACTGCAACTTCATATGAAAATCTTCGGGTATCGTCTCTTGACAGACCATAAAACATTTTGGAACAGTTGATTATATATTCGCTCAAGGCCTTCTCCTGTTCGACAGTAAAAATTTGTTTCACCTTGTAATTAGGACATAAACGAATGTTTTCGTCTTGGTGAATTTTTTTTACATATCTATGGACCGTTTGGAAAGATAGTCCTTTCATTCGTGCAGCTTGACGTATAGAAGTGCCTCCTTGAACTAATTCGATAGCCTGCCTCATCTGGTCTTCAGAGAATCGGCCTATTTGTCGATTGGTTTTGTTTTTTCGTGGCATTTTCTATCTGTAAGAGAATATATTTTGCAAAGGACCTGTTTTATAAAATCCGTAAAGGAACAGTGAGACATTAAATTTCAATTTTGAGTAGGTATTTGTGTTTTTTTTTCTTTTTACTTTATTTTTATTTTAATTTTACCATCATCTATCCATTCTTACGGTTCTGAGACACTATGTGTACAGACTGTATTGGAATAAATTGTTGGTACAGTTAATAATTTTAGTTTACAAAAATAATTTTTTAAAGATTTTTTTTACCTTTTATATAGATAAAATACTGTATATTTTTCTATATAGAAGGCTACCGTGTAGCCAAAATTAAGTGAAAGTTTATGAGTTTTGTATATACTCAAAATTTAAATTTAATGGTTTTATCATAACTTTCATCAAGCAAATATCTAATATACTTAGTACGAACAGTGAGACAGTAAAGGAACAGTGAGACACGTCCACCGTTCCATCTGTTGTGCTGTCTCACTGTTCCATAATAATTATTTAATAAAAGACGACTAAAAAACTAATAACACTTTTGCAATAATCAATTATTTTAATGTAATTGTTTTGTAAAATGGTTTCACTTTTACATAAAATAATTTAACTTGTTTAAAAAGTTTCGTTTCCGCGAAAACACCGGCCACGTGGCTACGGTAAAAATACTCCGACGGCTTTCTTCGACTGATCAGCGATAACTGAAAATGTTCTTGTTGAATCTTAACCGTTTCTTGTTTGCTTTGATTTAAGGTGACAATAGGTGTGTTGTTTTAGTTTGATCGGAAAATACCGAATGTACGAAGCTCTACCGAGTTTGTCTCAATGTTCCGATCGTCTCACTGTACCTACCTCTCCCCTAAATAATGATCTATTACATCAAATAAGTGTCTTAAAGTAATCCAAAGCCACCATAACAACTGCAAATTTTTTGACGTACTTATATTTTCGGTGCTTATATACAGGGTGTTACAAAATTCTATACAAATATTTTCTGGGTGAAAATGAAACATTTTTACTATGTTCAACCCCCTCCAAGCTACAGCTTATATAGGAAAGAAAAATTTGTTTTGACACCAGGAACACGCTCTTAAAGAATACTTGAACCGAATTTTATAACATTCAGTAGTAGTATTTGGTTTATAATTTCAAAAAAATTAAGGTCAATTAGAAAATAATAGAAGACAAATATATAAGAATAGTCCAACCAAATTTTTTTTTAACGCTCAACATTAAAGGCCTTGATTCGTATTAATTATCAGAGCTTATTGCTTCAGGTACTGCTTTAAAATACATAAATAAGACGATATGGTACAGACCGCTCAAGTAATTAAAGAAAATAATCCTTTTCCACTTGACGCAGTTCTCAATATTCCCAGTCTGTTGTAGACTTCAGACAAGTCTTATGATAGAGGGAAAATTAATGTGGGCAGACTTATTTTGTGAATTGTAGTCAAATTGAACACATTATATTTTTAATATATCCCATCTAAAACCTACTTTTTTCCATAAATACTTCAATTTCCAGGACGCATTGATATTCGCCGGCAGAGAACTCGAACTTCAGTTCCGGATGTCCAGGCAACTAACGGACTTTATGGCAACACTTCACAAAAATGGCGTGGAAGAGAAGCGACTCTCGAAATTCGTCTCGCACAACGTTTTGGACGACATCGTCACCTTCAACATCACATTCCCCGAGGAGGGACAATACGGACTCGACATCTACACCAGAGAAATGGCCTCGTTACAAGACTCGCCAGGAGAAAAACATTTGTTAACCCACTGTTGCAAGTATTTAATTAATTCTTCGAAGAGGAATTAGGTTACCTTTAAACTGTATTTCGCCATGTTATCGATATGGCAACGGTGCTTCAATCGTTTCCCCTTTCAAAAATATTTGTTTATCTAGTCCTGAATTAATTTACCTGAATACGAAACATGACTAACTGATCGAAAGGTGCTAATTTGTGAAGAGAATTGTACAGTATTTCTTGCCTTATTGGAACAGGAACTTGAGGAAGTGCGCCTAAAAAGTGAATAAGTGTAAACAAAAGCCTCGATGTGTCAAATTTGTGTGCTACTCTCTTAATTAATATTACTTACTTATGAGTTTACTAAAATTTTTATTCATTTTAGTGATGAATCCTAAAATATTAAAATTATTAAGAGCGAACATTGGTTTTAAAGTTTCCAATCATTCGATTTATTTAAAAAAATAAATAACTAAACAAGCAAACGATAACAAATTAATAGATTTACTTACAGAAATAATAGCTGGATATTGTCTGATCCACAGATTTGGCTTCTAGCTTTTTGTTTACCTATTAAACACAAACGTACCCTATAATTATTAATACTGCATAGTGCAATAAAAAAAAATAAACGAATGGTCACTAAATAAAACAAGATTAAGATTTATATAATATAATATAAAAGTTTAAAAAAATATATATTTTTGTATTTAATAATTATAACTATAATGCACATGTTACATATAAATTTATATATTGTCTGTTATCTATTGTTAGTTTAAGGGTTAAATGTGACGTTTGTAAATTTCGCTTAACGTCTTCACACACACATTCCACGATGTAATATTTTGTATTCCCATTTAAAATTAATAATCAAAAGTTTATTTATTATATAAATAAAAAATATGCAGTCTTTTTTATTTATTTCTTCCCTAGAAAAATATATTTTAACTTACAATAAATCACAAAAATGTATAGCCTAGGTAGAAAGTCAAGTAAATGTAAAGGGTGACTTAAATAATTAGCAGACACTTAAATAATTGCAGCAAATGAAAGAGACACTGAAATAGAAATTAGAGTTATAAATTTTGCATTTTGAACGAAATTCCAAATTATTTTTCATGTGATGTTTTAATACAAACCAAGAAAATCAACAAGAAATTATAGGTAGTGGAGGGTCATAAGGCATAAAGCCCACATTCAAAATTCCCGCCTGTAATGTATCGGATTTGCTTTATCACCCTATGTTTGTTGTTAAGTGCAATCTTACTTGATTCAAAATAAAGCTGAATCTTTAAAGTAAGTATCCTAACTCTGAAAGACAGTCTAGTAGGCTTTCGGTTTCTACTAATGTATCATTTTTTTCATTAAATTTGGCATTTATTTCATAGTTGTCTTTATTTCTTATCTTATCTTCTAAAATGGGCTAACTCCTTCGAAATATGTATATCCCGAGGGAATTAAGTAAAACCCTTAAGTCATAGGTTTCACTGACTCAATATTCGAATTTAACCGGTAATCTAAACCTCTCACCTGCTGATTCGTAAACGTAAATAGAAAGTAACTTAGTAAATAAAGTAACTTACCCTGGATATTTTGGGGATGGGTGTGGTAGGTCACGTACCGAAAAATACGCGCGTAAAACAGTGTCGACACTTATCGATCAAATCGGTTTTCGGTCAAAACCAGAATTGCTGCTACTCAATTCACAGCTTAGCACAACCTTCTCCTTTTCTCCCACTCTTTTCGCATTCGTATTCAATATAAGGAAAGATGTGTATAGTTCAGGAATATACAAAAGGTGGGAAAAGGAAAATATGTAAGGCAAATTATGTAAAGTTAAATAAGTTATTAGCAAAACGCGTATTTTTGAATGCATAAATATTAAATACAAGTAAAGAATTAAATTAAAGTTGAAGTATCACTAAGTGTTGATTAAGAGAAAATTAAAGTTAATAATTATAATTACTACAAGCATGTGATGACGAAACATCTTCTTTTGCCTATAAAAGGAACGATGGAGCAAATTTTATACAACTAGAAACAAAAGTTTCTAGCGTCAACGCATGTCGGTTTATTTATGGTACCGAGTATTAGAAGCATGTGTTAGGATGCCAGCTACCGAGTTTTTTCCCATCCCACACCAAGCCTTGCAGTTTTAATGCAATAAGTACCAGGTTGTTATTTAGGTGGAATATTTTCGTGAAAAGCTGAAAAAATGCTGTTTTTTGCTCAAAATTTTGTGAAAGAAGTTATAGTGATCCAGAGGTATAAGTAATCCAGAGGTAACATAAAAATTTTAGATATTGGAGCACCAATAATCCCCATTGGATGAGAGAAAATCACACACAGCATCAGCAAAGATTAAATGTTTGGGTAGGGATTTTAAATAATAAAATTAGTGGAGCTTTTTTTTCGATAAAATTCTTACCGATATTTAGAATTTCTTCAAAATGCCTTAATTCCGACTCTCGCAATTTCTTTTCCAAATCCAAATCAGCTTAATATACTAAAAAGATTTATTTGGTTTCAACAGGTAGTGTCCCACCCCATTTTGCTTGTCAGGTACGCGAATATTTGAATGCGGTATTTCCCGGACAGTGGATTGGTAGGAAGGGTCCCACGGAATGGCCTGCAAGATCGCCAGATCTCACACCCCTGGATTTTTTCTTTGGAGATATTTTAGATCTTCCAATGAATTTTTGAAATATAATATTTAATATTCAATATCATTAAATATACATAATTAATACATATATTTCATGGCTAGTTTTATTAACTTGAAGTTATGGATTTTTAGACCCGGGCCCGGTTTTTCTCTCGGCGGCCCTGACTTAGAGTATGTTGTTTGTATTATTGCAGTGTACATAAATTGTACCAACGTTTTTCACGGCTAATGAATAGGAGACTTCATGATCAACATGATTATTTTACTATCGGTTAAAATAATCCGAACTAGAGTAAAATTCCCAATAGTTAATAAGTAATTTAGGCACTAGTAACCACAAATATGCGACAGACCACACATTAAACAACGGACGCAAAATGGCATATTATTATTAATTACTTTGGATATTTCAATATATCTGTAATCCTTCATATCATTAAAATTCTTTAATATTCATCATTAATTGATTCAACTGTCTGCATTTTAAATATTAAGTATCAGAAAAAGTATCAAATAAAAAAAAAATTATAGTTAAAATTATTCAAATAAAAGTCTGGTGTATTCATTTCCCTTTACTTTTACTTGACTTCTCCAAAAGTTGCAATCTATTAAAACCAATTAGGATAGCACCTTAAAATAATAATATTCAGTAACAATACTAGAAAGCACTTGTACATATCACTAACCAACTAAGGCCGTCATTATTACACATTTTTAATTTCAACATTTAATCTTACCGGTTAATGCCGAACTACACCTACTGGATTCTACCGTATCAATAATAGAATTCAACATCCCTTCCACCTCGTTAACAGCAAATTTAAGGTTCGTATTGTCCATGTGTTCCAATGACTCTTCTAAAGAAAAGTTATTGGCCAAGATTTGTTGAAGTTTGGCCAAGGCTTCGTCTAGGCCTGTGTGAGACAACTTGAGTTGATCATTGGTGGTTGGATCATCTATACAAATAAATAAGATTAAAACATATAGGTGATTAGTATATTAAAAAAATCAGTATAGATGAAGTTCTGTCAGAATCAGACAGTAAAAAGTGCAAATATTGCAAGACAAATGTGGAAAAAAGTGGTGTAACGTGTAGTGTTCGTGTGGGATGTTACCACCATTCGTGTGCCCTAAGAATAACGGGAAAGCAAGTTCCTAGAGGCAATAAAAACTTGATTAAGCGCAACATGTGCAAAAAAAGCGCGGGAAGAAAAAATACAGCGAGTAATTCAAGCAAAAAATTGTGAGATCGAATTGCTGAAAGACCAAATAGCGTCTATGCAGAAAGAAAGCAATAAACAGATTTTTTTTTAGCGAGTTTACAAAACTAGAAAGAATGGAAAGCAAACTCCTAGAAAGAAGCATAGCCCTTGAAAAAAAGGTAAACATACGCAAAAAACGTGACCAACTGCTACGCTGTCGGAGGCCAGCGCCAAGCAGTAACGAGAACATTGAATGCCTAGAATAAGTCTAGCTGCAAACCAGCCAGGCGAGGTTGTTCGAGTTCACCATCTCTCAGACAATGATGTCAAATCGACTTTACAATTTTTTATTCAATATATAATTTTCTTAATCCAATACATAATTTGTGTTGTATTTTATATAAATGTGTTGTATTTTGCAAATCAGGTAAAAAATTCACTCTTCAAATTTTTCAGAATAAAAATAAGGTTCCTGACAAAAAAGTTAATGAAAAAAAAGCAACTTGGCAACGTAGAATACCTCTATGTTTACAATGCACGTATCCGATGTTGCCACTTTGTGTTGTTTTCCTAGATATTTTTTCATATCTGTGAAGCTAATGCCTGATCGATATCCAGCAACCAAGATCTAGAACAGCATATGTCGTTTGGGAGAAACCTATTTATAGTCCGCGCCCGCTGTTATTTAATCGATATATCCTTTGTAAGTTAACCTTTTAATTAATTTTTACAAAAAAACCATAGTTTGTCGCGGTTTATACCCACTATAAACCGATTTAGTTATCCATTATTAATATCTAGACAAAAAATTATTAAAACTCCTTTGGAATTCCAGGAGATACGGGCATTATCTTGATTAAATAATAATGGGCGCCGACTATAAATATGTTGCTGGCAAACGGCATATTATGCTGCGTTCTCAATTTGGTCGCTGGATATCGACTAGATACAACCTTCATTTTTGCACACATTAATTTTGCGGCATTTCGGGTTCGAATAAGCAGTAAATTTGCTAGATTATAATAATATACTTAATTACACATTTTTATTAATATTTTGGTATCCAATACTTAATAGATAGTTCACAAATATGCCGTGTTTTATACTATAACTTAGAAGGATGACACCATTAACACCTAACTCGCCTGTGAAAGGAACGATTTGAATTTCCTTTTTTCCAATATATGTGACCTACTTCAGACTTATTTAACATTTTTCAACAAAAATGGAGTTTTTAGTTTTAACATTAATTTAAAAAAAAACGCACTAAAACCACTCAAAACATCCGTTTAATACTAATACTGTACGAAAGGTGCACCATCGAAAAGTAAACGACGAGCTCAGTTGCCAAATAGCTTTATTGCGATAATATTTCTGGGCAAAATATAGTACAAAATAGTTTTGGTTATTAAACGAGTTTCACTGCTTCATTTGCTTTAAAATAAAGAATGCAACTCAGTTTCTGCTAATCATTTAATATATCACTTTATTTTCTTCTGTTAAAATTAAGCAATCACTGGCAACATGAGATACTAAGCATGTTTATCAACAAAATATCCCGTCTGCCCCCTGTGTAGATGTTGCACTCAATCCAAAGCAGCCAATGTTTATTCTAGTGTATTCAATGTTCTACGACGAGAACCGAAATTTCTAAAACCGAAAATCCTCAACGTCGAACTAGGGATGGAAATGTGATCGATATCGATACTTTGCCTTTGCCGCCGCCAATGTCATCAACACCAATGGAAGAAGAAGCGATATTTTATGATGAAGATCACAGTGTTGACGATAAAAAGGATAAATAATCAAATGATTGGGAAATTGTTACTAAGAGAAGATCGAAAAAAAAATTTTTGAAGAAAATAATAGACCCAAGCCCCTAAAGGAAACATGAATAAAAAGAATCGTGCTAATTAAAAACCGCACAAAAAATGTCATTTTTATTTCTTGCGGGATTATCTCCTCAGACTACCTCTGAAAATGTTACAGAGTACCGTAAGTCCTGTAATTTGGGCAATAATTGCAAGTATGACAAAATAAAAACATAAAAAGTGCCGTTGACAAAAAGTGCAAGTTATTTGTGTTCAGAACTATAGCCCTACGGAGTAACCATAAACCATTTTCTAAATATATAGAGCCGGGGGAGGGTGAGACCAGTAAAATACCCATTGCAGTTAGCAGTGAAATAAGTCAACGAAAATTTGACAAGTCAATATTCAGTCCATGAGGAATAAAGTTAATATCCTTGAAGCATTTATCATTGACAAGAAAGTCTATATACTATGTATCACAAAACACTGGATGACTAAAGATGAAGTACAGGCAATACATATAGAAGGGTTTAAAGTAGCAACTTGCTGAGCTAGAGTGGAGATATTTGTAGCTTTGTTAGGACTGAATTTAATTTTAAAGAAATGTATTTTAACTAACAAACACATAGAGTTTTGTGGATTATTTTTAAATGAGTTTTAATTTAAATATTGCGGTTGTGTATCATAGTCCTTCGGCCCATTTTGTCACCTTTTTAACCAGTTTGGAGGATATTTTAAAATCACTGAGTATCCAAAAGCTAAATGCATTGCAGGTGATTTTAATGTAAGTTTTCTTACAGAGGGTGCAAACAAATCTAGATCTATTGGGAGAGGGAGGGTTTCACCTCACTCAAACCGTCTTTGACCCAACTCGTGGAATAAATTGTCTTGATACCATCCTTTTAGATGTAAAACTCAGACTACCAAGGGATTTTTCAGGAATGTAGTTTTTCTGATCATAGGAGCCAAATAGTAAGTTTTGGTGTGAGAAGGGTGGAACATCTAGAAAATAATAAAATAACATATAACCGCAGATTGGATCATTATGTTTTTATAATATTGGTTCTGAAGCTAACTGGGAATTTCTAAAGGCAAATAATTTGTCAGTTAATAAAAAATTTGAATTATTTATCACTATTCTTGAAAAGGCCTTTCTAAAATCATTTCTTGAAAAAAAAGGATATTGTAAGAACAGGGCAATCCCAAAATGTAAATTGGTTTAATAATGACTAGTGGGAAATGAAAGAACACCCAAACTCTTTATTAAAACTTAGTACGAAATATAAGGAAACTCACAAACAACTAAAGCCATGTGGAAAATAATAAACAGTCAAAAAAAGACACTAAAAGTCACAACATAAATCCAAAGTAATTTAATGATTTCTTCGCAAATATTGCCATATCAATCTTGTAAAAGATATTCCCAGCGTTAACATAAGCCTAATAGATTTTGAATGTACAAAACCCTTAAATCAGTTTTCGTTTAGAGAAATTACTTTTAACAATCTACATGACATCAGTAATGGCCTTAATAATAAATACAGTGTGATATTTTTGGACTGAACATCAAACTCATCAAAACTGTACAAAACTTTATTATTACACCTCTCACAAAACTAATAAACATATGTTTATTAACGGGCACCTTTCCCGCAATTCTTAAGGCCATTGTATGACCCATATTTAAAAGGGAAGATATCAACCTGCCTGAGAGCTACAGACCAATATCCCTGCTTCCTGTTATCTTAAAGATTGTAGAAAAAAATATGGCACTGCATGTGGCCGATTTCTTGGAGAGCAATCATTGCTTTACTGATTGGCAATACGGTTTTCAAAAGGGCAAAAATGTTGAGTATAGCTCGGTCCTGCTTTGTGATCTTAATAAAGCTTTTGACTGTGGGAACCATGGTACCCTCCTGTAGAACCTTACAAAATATAACTTCTCTTTAAACAGTATTAACCTTATTAGATCTTATCTAAGAGACCGAGTCGAAATCGTTCGGGTTGGTGGGGTGTCCTCAGCAGAAAGTGTTATGAATATAGGAGTTCCTCAAGGTTCAATATTGGGTCCTTTATTGTTCTTGGTATATATAAATGATCTACCCAAGACAAATTCCGGAGTGAAATACCCATTTTTTGCTGATGACACTATAATATCCTGTACAGCTCGTATTTCAGAGGAGGTGCTGGAGGGTACTGTGGAGGCACAGCACAGAGCAGAGGAGTGGTTTGCGGCCAACAAACTCATCCTAAATAATGGCCAAACTAAGAGAATCGCCTTTTCATTAAGAGACTTGGGAAATTTTATTGAGGGAGTGAATGAAGGCGATGTTAGGTTTTTGGGAGTGAACTTGTTTTGATCCAAAACTACTCTGAAGTACTCATGTCGACTTATTATTCAAAAGGTTAAATAAGCAACTTTTCCTCCTGCGAAATTTCTCTAATTGTGTATCCCGAGTTACGTTGAGGACTGCGTATTTTTCCCCGTTTCTCTTCCTTCTTACTGCTTTACGCTGAAGAGGGAGTGTTTGCTCTTCAGCGTAAAGCAGTAAGAGTTGTAACAGCTCTCGGGTATAGAGATGACATTTAAAATTCTCAAAGTCTTGACGGTTCCAGCCCAATATATATTTGAAAACCTCCATTATAAAAAGAACAATATTATATCATATACAGCTCATCATGACATCCATACATACAAGACTAGATACAGACAAAACATTGTTCCTATCTACTGGAGGCTAAAGAGGTGCCAAACTGGACCAGGGTACTGGTCAATAAAATGATCTAACACACTACCAGAAGAAATTAGAAATATGGATGAAAATGGACTTGAAAAAACCCATTTGATTTTTTTTCTCAAATTATTGAATCTGAAAGGAACCGTCCTAAAAAAAATCCTGAAGAAAAATATTTTATTTCACACTCCTGTTCGGAAGAAATTTGGAAAACGACTAATTTGTTATAATACCATAAGATCGTTGATGGCTCTTATTTCATGACTTTTCTAAAACTTAATAATGTATCAGATAATTTTTAGTAATCTCTTCTTATATTAGTAATCGCCCTCTCTAGGGTTTTCATAAAAGTTTAGTTATAATGCAAAATTATATATTTAAATATTCTTACCTCTAATAAAATCTTCAACGTTTGCATTCACTTTGTAACCACCAGATTGTTTTCCTCCAAAAACATTACTTTTCATTTGCCTATCCATGGAATTTAAACTTTCAGTGCTTCTTAGTTGATCATACAACATATTATCACAATTCGATCGCTTATTAAAATCATTATTAATCTGACTCTACAACAAAGAATTTCTAAAAAATCATTCATAACAAATCTACTAAGTACCTTCAGAACCTTTAACCTCTTGATGTTCCCTGCCATATAAAACCTATACTCATCAAGATATTTCCTTAGTTCTTTATCGTTGTAGTTGCCAAAAATAAGCATTTGCTGTAGTTCTCTATTTTGGGACTCCAACTGTCTTATGACCCCTTGAAGTTGCGATTCGGGTGTAGACAAGGGCGGTATTTCATATAAAGGTTCACATTGTGATGATAACTCTGAGTAAAATTGCCTAAAAATGGAAATTTTATAATTTTTTTCTATATAAAGTAAAACCATTATCTTACCTGCTAGGCTTAATAACAGTATAAGAACCCCTGTAACTCTCTGGATGCAATACCTTACTTAATTTTTGTAAAAAGCCAACTTTAATATCCTAAAATTTTATAAAACAGTATTAGATGCTGGTTGATTTTAAATTATTAATAGGAATGCTCACTTTTCTCATATTGACACTGGAGTACTCTCTTACTGAGTGTGTCAATTTGTGGGAGTGGCTCGTTCTAGCTGTCAAAAAGCACCTTTGGCATTGAGTGTAGCTTTGACATTTGGCACATTTATATTTCAATCCGAGAATCGGTCTGGTTTTACAAGTGGTACATTTTGATGAATGAAGGACTAGAAAAAATAATTTAACTTCTCAAAATCTTTAAATATGTGTAATGAAATAAAGAGATATTTCTTAAGTTGGTCTAATATAAACATGTTAAATAGTAATGGTATAAAGCTGAACTATTTCAACGCTTTTTAAATGTCACTGATGTTCACAAGAATTAAATACATGTATTTTCAACTACCAATAATAAAATTGGTCAGCTTCTATAATGAGTTTAAAAATTATGATAATTTTTTTTTAATTAATTTAAAAGAAATCATTAATTTTTTCTTTTGCTGAATGCCTTAAAAGAGCAGATATTACTCCTGCTCATAAGGAAAATACCAAAAAAAAATAATTTTCTAATAAAAGCAAAAAGTAATAAAAGAGAAGCAATAGGTACAAAAAGCAATACCTACTGGCAATTTCATTTTTGCCTTTCTCTATGAGCAATATAATAAATTGAATTTTGGTCAGATTGTCACAGAGATATTTTGTGATGTATCAATAGGTTCTAATTGTGTGAATTATTAAAGAGAAAATACAATTTTATAAATCACATAAACATGATAAGATCAAATCTGAATTAAAATTTGCTCTAATGGATCAGTCAACCTTACTTAAACTTGTAAAAACCATTCACTCTAAGATTTTGTTTAGAACCATTACTTAGTGTTATTAACTGTATTATGATTCCCAACCGTATCTTTCGTTTACACGTCAAAATCTTCTTACAGCTCAATTTCAGTTTAATCAGGATTTAAGTTATGTATTGATAACTTTTTACAGGATCACAACTTAAAATTAAAAGCTTATAAATCTTATATAATAATACTTGATTGTGGCAAAAATGCTTTAGAAGTTCTAATTTCCATGCACAGATTCGAAATGCTCAGATATCAGTAGTCAATTAAATCAAAAATCTGGGCGTGTATTTTGACAATGGTATTACATTTCAAGCGCTCACATTAAAAAGAAGCTTAAAATTTAGTATATTCACCTAAGAAATATGCTTGAAAAAACTATTTATCATCTAATATTAAATATTATTATTTATGTAATTCACTAGTTCTTGCTTTGCTTGATTATTGTAATGTTTTGTATTCTGATTCTCTCATGGAAGCAACTGCTTACTCTATACAAAAAACCAAAACTGCTATGCGTTTTGCATTTAATTTAATTTGAAATCATTTAACTCACTATTTAACTAACACACTTATGTTGAATATAAAAACTCCAAAAATGTCATATATACACCTATATTTAAAATATTTTAAAAACTGGAGAGATTCTATATTTAGTAAATAATTTTGAAACTCATCTTCATATAAATAACACTTAATTTATAAACTTATTAAGAGTCACAGCATAGAAACACAAATTTTTAAAAATCTTTTGAAAATTACCTCCTTACTCTAGATTTTTAGAATTTTATTCACTGCTAAAAAAAATGAAAACTGTATTATTATAAATTTGTTCTAAAAAAAGTAGTTATATTGGCCAAGCTCATAGATATCACTATTCTTTGTTTTTTATTATTATTTGTTTTTAAAATGACCTTGCATTAGAGGTTTGTACCTGTGCTAACGGTTTCGTAATCGAAACGTGTGTGATTTGTTCATACTTGATAGTATTGCTTATTTTTCTGAAGTTTAAGGATGCAATGTTGAGCTTTAGGTTGTCTATTTTTTTTAATAAATATTACTCTGAAATAATTAAATATTTTTCTATGATCAATAATATACAGTGTGGTGACTGGAATAAATTCAGTTAAAACTAATCAAATTTTATCTGGCAAAATTCCTGAGACCCGTCGATTTTTGTTTATTTTTTTTCACATTTCATGATAGTTTTTGTATTTTTCCACCTACAGGAGGGGTCCAAATTAACCCAAACCTTTTTTTTTCAAATGGAAAGCCACTTTTTTTAAACTTAGGTCTCAGGAATTTTGCGATATACATTTTGATTAGTTTTAACTGAATTTATTCCAGTTAAAGTCACCACACTGTATGTGGCATACAACTCAAACAGATATTTTTTTGTATATATTACTGTATTTTATACCTATTATTAATTTTGTATTTATTATATCTGGATATAAATTTAATTTGCTTGTTTTACAATTTTAACCCTGAGGATGTGATATCCTATATATTTATGACAAATCATCTCATCAATATCATTAATACTGTTGTAGACCTAATCAACTAGCGCCAGTCATACAACATATAACATAGGAACTTCTATTTATATATTATACTAAAAAATTACTCAATTGATCTATATTGCATTCAAATCTTAGAAGGCCTAAGAGAAGATTTAGTACACCCTTAACCCAAAGAAGACCAAAAATTGAATGTCCATGAGTCTATGAAATACAGATATTTATTTGGCCTTTCAACAAAAATAAATAGTTTTCAAATATTTAATTTTCACACTGCATTATCTTCTTCCTGACAATTCATTGTTTCTTCTTTTTGATGCAATAGTATTTAATCAATTTAGCATTAAATAACATGATATATTTCAATTTAATGTAAGATAAAAGATTAAGCATACATAAGTTATGCATGCTATAAAAGCCCTTATATTACAAGTAATAAGGTTTACCTGGCACTCACAATTGCTTTTTAAAGAATATTGGCAAAAATATATATAATCAAGCATATAAGAATATGTAATTTTCAAATATTAATAACAGAGTGAAACTAAATATCATGTACCCTAGTCACTTATTATCATTATTCCTGATTTTAGGGTACAAGTTACAACACACTTTGCTCTAGCATGGTTTAACTTGTACTGTAATAAATAACACACTAATCTCCAGTTAAGTAAAATACTAAGTGTAAAATTAATACTTTTTACCTGTTTCTGAGGATTTCAATTTTAGTATTATCGGAATCCATGAGAGGTAATGTATATCAGACACAAACCAATCAATAAAATCTGCTTCAGTTATTCCTACCAAACCTGGAGACTAAAATTGAAATATTACAATATATATTATAGAACCAAAAATATGAGATCTTACTTTCTCAAAACACCTTTCAATAGCCAAATTTGAACTTTTAGTACCAAAATAGTTCTCCTCATGTAGGTAAAGCAGCAAGTGTTGTATTTTATGCAAGATCCCTTGCAATTTTGTCCTTGTAATGCAATTGTTATGGTCTGCACACAAGGAAAAAATGTATCTATGCAAGTCAAATTGCGAAAAATTGCACAGTAGTCCCAGTAGCAGTTTTGTAGGTAAAACTTGGATTTTTCCTTCTCTTTGACTAAATAAAAAATATTTATGCTAATTACTCCTAAATACCTATATATCTACTCACCTATCAAAGACATTATATAAAAAATTTATAAGTAACTCAGTGGCAAAATCAATATCAATGTTTGTGTGATTACTTTTATTAGCAGCAAAGTAGATGTCCGATAAAACTGCTTCCAAATCATATGTTTCCAATGTAAGAGAACCCTCATTGCATCCTAGCTTGTGCCTTTGGAATATTGTACTTATTATTGACAGTGGAACTTCTTCAGCTGTAAACATAAACAAAATCATTTAATAATACAACTGTAAATATCTTAGCCACTTTCCAGTTCCTTTCTTACCAATATTACTTAACCTTTATGGTCTATATGGCATTAATAAAGACTGGAAAAACTGGATGAAGGATTCCTTATTACATACATCTCATTCTGAGAAGATTAATAAAAAAATAACATATTTCAGGAAGTATGTATGAAGTATACCACCAGGAAGTCTGCTGAGCTATTGTTCATTGTTTACGAAAATGACAATCATGGCTGTCTAAAAAACTTTTTTGTAAGTTTGTTTCCCGATGATACCCAGATATCAGTTTCAGGTAGACACTTTATAGAAATTACAGGAAACAAGGAGCTTTAAATGACATATGAGTGGCTTTGTCAAAAATAAACTTAAATCCATGGTAATTGATTCTTAAGTATTGTGTCAAAATTATTATGGTATTAGTTATAAGCTTAAGATAAATGGAGATGGTATTGGTTTTATTTCTAGTCAGAATGTTGCACTTGCAGTTAACATTGATTAAGAATATGGGTATACATATACATTCATATTTATAAATAATAATATAAATAATATAGAGGGTGTTACAAAATTCAGTGCAAATATTTTAAGAGCGTTGGAGTTAAAACAAGACTTTTTTTCCCATAAACATATGTCCTAAAATGTACCCCCTTAGAGTTATAGCCCGCGCAATTTGCTTGAAGAAAATTGATTATTTGGAACACGGACTACAGTTAAGTCCCCATTGTTTTGGATCCTCTTGACATTTTCCATCCCAAAAATGCTGTAAACTCTACTAACTAAATTTTAGGGAAGGATTCAGGGGGCTTACCCTCATTACCCTATATCTTATGGATCCATTAAGAAATTTGAAAATCTAGAACACCTAATTAGCCATAAAAAATTGTTTTTTTCATTTTTTCAATAAAATTAATTTGATTTGACAAAAATTAAAGCAGTAAAACCCCTCTTCGTTTTTACTAATTTGTTAGTTTAATCGGGTTTAATAATGCTCCCCTTTCATTTATCAGCGGTTTTCTCGGAATTGCTTAATTCTATGGAAAAAATGCAAGAGACAAAAATTTTAGATTTTTTTATCGCTACCTAGATGGTGTTGCTAAATTTTTCAATTTCTCATAAGAAACATAAGATATGGGCAATCAGAAGGGTAAGCTCCCCTGTATCCTCCCCTAGAATTGGCTTTACACCATTTTTGGGTGAAAATTAAAAAGAGAGTCCAAAAAACAAAAGCATGCAAATTTTCAGAAGAATTGATACACAATTCTACACGGTTACGGTTCCAAATAATCGATTTTTTTTTAGGCAATTTGCGCACCCTATAGCTCTGAGGGGAAGCATTTTAGAATACATGTTTATAGGAAAAAACAGGCTTATTTTAACTCTACTCTTAAAATATTTGCACCGAATTTTGTAACACCCTGTATATGAATATACCATATTCTCAATCAATGCAGTTAACATTCAGTAATCATGTTGATTAAATGTGTAAGAAAAGTCAGGTGGATTTCTCTTTTGTGTGCCAAAATATTTATCTGTTTTCATGTTCTTTGTTAATTTCCTGCACAAGAGGAGATATTAGATTAGAATTACAACAGAATAAAGTGATGCACATTTTAATAAATTGTGATAGTTATACACATATGAGCCGTTCAGCGGAAAAGTGGTCTAACTCCCTTAAAGTAGAAATTTAGAAAATTGATATTTTGCATCTGGATGAATTAAAAAATCACAGTAACATATTATTTACTTTTTTGTACATATTTATAATAACCCTGTACTAAAATTTCATATGGTAAACATTTTTACTGATTGCGCCCATTAGTAACATTTTTGCTGCTCAATGTCATTCTTCCAGTAAGTTTTTTTCAAAAACATAGCGAAAAAGTGGTATAACTTGGAGAGTTATATCACTTTTCCTCATAAAAGTTAACCAAATTTCACAAAACTGATGAACCAAAGAAAAATAATAGCTGTACTATGTTTACTATGACATATATTACTGATAAAAGTGTTCAAAAAATATAGAGCTTGAAGAGCAAAACATTAATACTACTTATCTTACATACTAAACTTACAGTAAGGAGAGTAAGAACAAGTTATTAAACAAATTAATCTTCATCAGAATCGGATAATGGACCACTGTCAACAGCATCTTCTTTTGTCAGTAAGTCCAGGAAGAACTGATGCTGAATCGGGGGAATCCACTGAAGAAGTTTTATCATATCTTTTTTCTTACCTACAGTAACTGATCTACACGCTACATACCATAACACTAAAAAAACCTGACTAAACAAGAAAAAGCGAGTTTAATAGGACCTGGCGCGACATTGGAACAGTGTGGTGCCTTGACTTATACCACTATTCCAGCAAATGAATCCATTATGTTGAGGAAGCTCTTATCTTAGCTAAGTTAAAATTTTGACTTAGGTATACCAGTTTTCGACTGAATATATTAGACCAGTAGAAACATAATTAATGGTATAACTCAAAAATTAAAAAATACTGATATATACCACTTTTCCTCTGAGCGGCTCATATATAAAGAATGTTGTCTATTTCAAAAAGTGCAAATATTTTAATTTTTAAAATTGTACATAACTTACAATCAACCTATTTCAAATCATACCTGAAAACCAAAGAAAATTTTCATAATCCCAACTTAAGATAATCAATTTAATGTCCTTAAGGTAAACAATCTCTTTGCAGAAATCTTCATCCTTTTTTCACTGTGGAAATTCTACCAAACCCTGACTGATTTTGTATTATGGTAATCCTAAGTATCAAGGGGCCTACTTGATATAAGTAAGTAGACCAAATGTAGAAGAAGTTATAGGTGAATTAAAAAAATGGTATTTTTGCTAAACCACCCTGTTTTTGAATTATAAAGGACAATAGACTAAATAAATTAAAAGTTTTGGAAACCCTTATATCACTTCTATTTGCAGTTAAAATATGTAATTTTCTCAGAAAAATACCATGTATAAAGTTAGAATAAAAATGTACAACAAAAAAAAACTAATTGTTTCCAAATACATGAGTGAGCTTGTAAACTCTTGGAGTTGTATTGCAGAATTTGTCAGTCATATAGAATTGCATTGATAAAAACCATTAATACTATGAATTGCAGATATAAAGATAAAAATAGCATCAACAACCAAATTTAAAAAAATTGGATTTGTGAACTGTAAACTGGGTTTTAGTATAATATTTGAAAGAATACCTCATTTACTTACTGTATAAATATCTCTGGAGTACCCTAAGCTTAAAAGCTAACCGATAACTGGAAAATGCTATATAATTACAGTCATCTAGAGCTTGTTTGATTTCAGAATATTTTGGGTGGTCCCACTGTTCCTTATTAGTGCTTGTACTAAAATATGCCAAAATGTAGTTAATGAGTTTAATAAGCAATTTGAGGACTTTTCTATACTTAAAATAGTAAAAGAAGCCCTTTTCATTTTCACATTTCTTCCAGTGACCCATCATTGGTATTTTCCTAAATATGGACTATTTAAATAGGTTGAAGGGTCACTAATGAGAAATTCATATTTCAACTAGTTTTACATATTCGATTTGTAAATAAATTTTTTTGCAAAATTTAAATTTATCTTTTTAATTTAACGGTTATTTTATCCCTCCTGATTTGTTTATTTTTATATTTTATTGTGACTTGTGAGAAATGTCAAAGTCAAATCAGTCACTTGTCATTGTCAAACGTGTTGTAACCGGTCAAATATTAATGTCAATTTACATTTCTAGTTAGGCTTAGTTAACTCTGATTTAGTTAACCTTAGGTTAATTGACATTAAAGTTGCTTTCGAATTAAAAATATGCTCTAGGAAACCAAAAAGGTATAAATAATAATAATAGATAATTAATTGGAAATTTAGTTGAAAGACTGATTGAATTAAAGGCATCTGAGTTCATTTTGGAGACACTGCTGCCAAACATTAAATTATCAAAAACACAAAAATTCATCATAGGTATACATAAATTTACAGAAAAATTTATAGAAAAACTTTCTCCTAAAGCTCCTTATTATGATATTTTGCTCCTAATTATATTATCTTGCATAATTTAAAGCCATCGCTCTTGCACATAGTTCAGCAACTCTTTCCTTATCTGGAACAGTATTGTTTGATTGAGGGCCAAATTATGGACCGGCTGGTAAAGTGTCTGGAAAAGTTATCCTGCTGGTAACAATAAAAATTGAATTATGAACTTCTTGTTTTTCTTACCAGCGGGATAATTCCTGCTTACCAGTAGAATAAGTTAACAACAGGAAAACGCAGCGTTTAAAAGGGTTACCAGCAAATTTATAACCTCAAATTTTTCAAAGAGTTGGAGCTTGCATAGTTTTGCAAGAAGTTTGTGTATAATATTCTAAATTTTGTTCTTAATCTGTATGAGTATTTTGTTATTTTTCATCTGGTTAAATCTCTCTTTATTTAATATGATAATGCCCGCTTTAAGGTTACA
The DNA here is from genome assembly GCF_022605725.1 of Anthonomus grandis grandis. Lineage (NCBI taxonomy): Eukaryota > Metazoa > Arthropoda > Insecta > Coleoptera > Curculionidae > Anthonomus > Anthonomus grandis. Next base: position 15,201,317 of record NC_065549.1, read on the forward strand.
CCGTTCCCTCAGTTGCCCCTCTTTGCTGGCTATGCCCATGTTATGTGACTGATAAATGAAAAGAAAACATACATCTAAAAAACCCCATAGAGGAACCTCAAATTTAAGCCACCAGTTTTAAATAATTCCTGTTTGTTCTTGGCTACTTTTTTTCTTAGATTTTTTTTATACCCTCATACTTTGTTCGAAGATTATTCAAACCATCCCTTGTAGGGATGTTTTGAATGGATGTTTGAAAACCCTGTATCAGGGGTGGATTGATAGTTCAAACCACCCCTGATACAGGGTTTTTAACATTAAACTCTGCTGTCAATTTTTTCCCAGACCTGATCTTTTTCTTTGCAAGATGTTGCATCAGTCTTCTTTGATTCAATTGTACCCGCATATTGACTTACTAAATTACAGAACAAAATAACTTCTTTTTCAGAAAAGTTTACCGATCTCTTTTTTATTAGGCTATTGAGAATCTTCTAAAAAAATAATGTAAAAAAAAATGATTACAATTCTACCAAATTCACTGCACAGTATACAGTTTCTAAAAAGCTATATACTGTGATTCCCTGGCAAATGTCTGGTGGGATACTTACAAACAAATAGCAAAAATGCAAATACGTATTAATACTAGTACTAACAGAAAGAATATCGGATTTGGCACCAAACAAGTATACGAGTACCTATAACTATTATCACAAATTAAAAACCAAACACTTCCATTATTTTTGTTTGTTTTTTTTTTTATTTTTGTCAGGACGGGATATTCATAACCCTAATCTTTCTTTTTTTCTTAAGATTATTGTACCGGCCACAACAATGATGTTGTTGCCAAATTGTAGACCTTCTGCTAATTAACAACAGGTTAAGATTTGGTTCATAATTCCTCCTACATCTATTGGTAGGTTTACCGAGAGGATAGAATTTATCTGCTTGATAACACACAGGAACTTGGCCCTTAATTTGGTCCGTAATTTGGCCCTTAAAAAACGTCAACATATCCCAAACGTGCTCGATAGGATTTAAATCAAGGAAGACCATGGCAATACCTAAACATTCTGTTGGCTCAAAAAATTTTTTGGGGTTGTTGATACCTGCGGAAGTGCATTGTCGTGCATAAGCACAATATTTTCACCAAATTCTGTAACGCATTGACAAACAATGGATCCCAGAATTTGATCCCGATATCCCGATATTTGTTTTAAACAACTCTTTAATGGGGGTCAGATCATACCTCTCTATATCATAGCGATAGCTCGTAATTGTAGTATTTTCAGGTTACCAAATACGCCTTGCAGAATTTAAATTATTTGTTTAATATCAAAAAAAAAAAATTATAATTGGTTTGGTTTTCAAGAATTACATAATATTGATATTGATATGGGCTCTTTTATGCATGATATTGATGGTATATCATGGAATACTATGTATAGTATGATGGATATTGACAGTAAGATGTATTTGCTTACCCTTCATATCTTAGCTGTCTTTGACCTGCATGCCTTTAAAAGTTGTTTCAGGTTAAAAAAGCCATATCAATCGTGGATTACAGACAATATAAGTTTAATAAACAATCTTCGTAATAATGCTCTAAATGAATATAGGCAAACCAGAAATCAGATACACTGAAATTACTAAAAAAATTACCTACAATAATTTTACTACATCGGGCATATGATCAGAAAAGAAAGTCTATTTAAATATCGATTTCCAAAAATGAGGTGCTTATGTTATCGTTTTTTTTTTTATAATCGTGCGGAGGTCGTTTTCACCATATTGTTAATTTTTATTTTTTAATTGGTGAATAAAGTACCTATTTTTGAATTTGAATTTGAAAAATGCACATTAAAACAAACATTTCAAGAACATAAAAAATTAACAGCCTCAACAAAACAAAATTAACCGTTCCTGATTCGTTAAATAAAAATTGATGAATAAAATAAATATTTTGTTGATTCTTCAAAAAATCCTGTTAAACCTGATCCGGATTTGATTTACCTCTATAATAATAATCGGTGACCGAATCTACCTTTGAGTTATCCCTCGTAACGGAAGATATTGTAATTAAGAAATAGTCCATACTTGCAGTGAAGTCGTAGATTAAGGTAAAATGAATGCAAGAGTCTCCCTAAACTTGTTTATTAAATAAAATCAATCTATTTTATAATTCACAAAAGTAAAGCTTTTGGTAATGATGAACTTAATATAAATTTGATTTTACTTATCTGCCCAAGAACACTGAGACCGCTTATACTCATCCTAAATGTTTTGTTGTTGTTGGAAAATTTATTTTCTCTTCATGATAAATAATTCAATATTCTATTCTTTCCTGAAGAGCTAGAACAAGCAATAGTTCTGCCTGTTTATAAAAAGTTTGATAGTAAAGTTTTTGAAAAATTATCTCCCAGTAAGCCTCATTCTTTCCTTTTCGAAGATATTTGAGACTACAAACAGCTTGTAGTAGATTTGTAAACTTTTTTGTGCAGCACGGCCTTCTGAGTTCATCTCAGCAATACTTTCTTAAGGGTAAATCAATGGATATAGCAAGGTTTAGCTTTCTAGAGGGAATATATAGTAACTTAGAAATACAAAATAAAACTATTGGGGCATTTTTGGACTTATCCAAGACGTTTTTTAGCATAGCCTTCTCCTGCATAAGTTGGAAATATATGGGATCAAGGAAGCTTTTTTGAGCTGGATAAAATCTTACCTCACCAATCGTACTCAGCGTGTCTGTATTCGAATAGATAAGGTGGAGGCTGTCTGATAATAAGGAGATAACCAGGGGGATTTCACAGGAAAGTGTTATTGGACTGGTCCTTTTTGTTTTCTACATAAATGGCTTTTCTTATTACATAAACTCAGATCACTACAAAATGGTTAATTATGCCAATGATACAAATCTTTAAATTGTTTCAAACATATTTTTGGAGCTTGAGAAACAAGCAAGCATTTGTGTGGAGAAGGCTGATGGCTGGTTTAGTGACAATTTTCTACTACTAAATCAAGAAAAATCAATATATGTAAATTTTCACCTATTACAATCAACACAAAATAAATATCTGAAATGGGAGAAACATGTTGAGGTGCTCTCGGGAAGGTTAAGTAGCATATTATGCTACACTGTCAGAGTCCTAAACCAAAATCTTGACCAAAAGGCACTACTCTCCGTATACTATGCAACTGTTTACTCTGCTTTAAGGTATGGAGTAATGTTTTGGGGATGGGCAGAGAGAACAAATTACAAATTCTCACGATGCCAGCAATATTTATTTTTGAATGTCTTATATTTGTATACAAACAGTTTGATAGTTTTCTTTGCCATTTTTCAAATTATGGACATAATACGAGACTAGGCATTATGATCTACCCTAAACATAGGCTCTCACAAAAAGTGGTCCTACATATGGATACAGAAAATCTTAAACTGATCTGCCCCAGCATATTAAAAACTCAAATAAAACATAAACATTTTTAAAAAATTCAATATTTATTATTAATTGAACCCTATACTGTGGATGAGTGACCTAACAAGCTCTGCGTCTGCGCCAGTCTGTAGGTGCCTCTTCATGTATTTATTTTTTTAAAAATTTGATTTAAAATTGTGTCAGCTTATCTTTGGCAATTTTTTGTTTGTGTTAATATAAAATTTAAAGAAAAACGTGACAAAAACATACATATTATGTAAAAGAAACAAAAAACTTTCTCAAAAACATATTTCTAATAATTATTGTAGAAATAAGTTGTAGTATTTTAGTAAGAATTTGCTTGTAATTTTTCTTTTTGACGCGATTTATTCAAGCAATATTCTTTTTGTTAAATTTTGTATACTTTTTCTAAATAAAGATTATCTAGTATATATTAGATCAATTGGATTATTATGAATTAAATAGAATCGCAATTTTTGTTGCTTAGCGAAAACCTAAAAAAAATTTGGTGAAACATTCAAACTAAAAAAATATTTAATTTTAATAGGTAAAAAAAAATTCAAATCCATATTTTTTTAATTAAAAATAAATGTATATAACAGCGTGGGGATTTGAGCACTTTTAGTTTAACTTACGCAACATTTTACTGCAAAAAGTGAGGTTTTCCATCAGCCTTGCGACACCTTTTTCGTTTAGGTATATCTAAAGTAATGTAACTGGCTAAAATTCCATCTTGAACGGTTTAATTGGATTTTCTATAAAAAACTTCCCGAAGTTTAATTACATCTTCTCGACTCACTTGCTGACATTTTAAATTTGAATTATTTTTATGGTTGCAAGCTATATCAAATTGCTCTAAATCGGTATCATGGTTTGAATACCTTAAAATAGTATAAAGTCGTAACAAAAAGAAATAAGTATTAAAAAATAAATTCATACCTCACTTGTTTTTTTCTTTCCTTAGTTGTTAAATTAATTTGTCGCTTTCGGCTACCCCGGTCACTATCACCAAAAATGTGCTCACCATCTACAGACTCCATTGTGATTTAAACTTCACGAAAAAGTTATGAAATAAACAGAAAATACTTATACATAAACTAAAACCACACCGACAGAAATTAGGTTATGAAACAAACATGTTTACATCTGGACCAAACGCGATTTGTTTGTCCTGTGGACAAAATACTTTTTGTTTGTCTAAAGGTGATGGACTAAATGCATTTTGCATGCCTAGGGGATTATCGCAATATATTTCAAATGGTACAAAACTCGATTTGAACGTCCAAAGTGATGTGAAATGATAGAAATTCGGTTAAATAATGTTGCGCCACCTTTAGTTCAAAATGTGAAAATTTGGACAAGCTGCGTTTTGCAACTCTGCTCCTCAAGTGTTTTTTGATTTATTGCAAAAATTAACATAAAAAAAAGAAAATATTTGGTAACATAAATTCGTTACAACGCATTTAGAAACTAATAAGTAATACTATTTACTTATCAACTACACAACAAAAAAACATTAGTATTAGTGGACGAGGTGTTCAAATCGCCACGAACGTCCTGGCAACATCCTAATTCTAAATAGAAATTTTTTTTGAGGTTACTCAGTCAACATCTCAGGCGTGTCCGAGCTAATCACAACTGTTATTCATCATTGTAAGTCACCGAAGTCGAGGGGTTTAGTTTTTGTTATGGAAAGATAATTTTTTTATATAAAATTTTCTCGTACCCACATACTTTATCATAACACTGTAACTCTCATATGAAATAGACTCTATTTTATTCTATTGCAAAAATTTTATACACTACCCCACCGACTGAGTGAGAAATTACATTAGGACGAGTCGAGTTTTGATAAATTTGTGTCAATCAAGACAACTGTGTATCTGTAAATTACACAACAGTTATGTTAAAAGAAGTCTAATGATGTTAGATCAGGAGATCGTGCTGGCCATTCCATCAGACCTCGTCTCCCTATCCATCGATTTGGAAATATTCGGTTGAGGTACTGCCAGACATTGATTTGGTAATGGGTGAATGCTCCTTCTTGCTGAAACCATATGATATCAGCTGGAACTTGGGTTTGGGTTTTCTGGATCAGGATATAAGTTTGTCAAACCTGGCACGATATTATTTTGGAACAGTGTTAAATAATTATCAACATTCAAATTGCCATCGACGACCAAGAGCTTTGACATGATCTCCAACAACAACTCCTACCCATACATTGACCTTTTCAGAGTATTAGGTATGTTATTCTCTCATCCAGTGAGGATTTTCTAGCATTTACCAGTATCCTTACAAAAGTTACAAAACATGCGCTGAAGGGATTTCATTATTATCTACTAACTGTAACTTTGTGATCATTTGTTCACAAAAATCCGTTCTCCTGATAAAATCGTCTTCCATGAGTTCTTGAGTTGGTATTTATAGGAGTGCTTTTTTTTTGTTTCAATGTACGAATATTCATTGAATGGAAATTTGGTATCATCACTTATTGCATTTACAGCTGTTTTCTTAATATACCTTACATATCCAAACTCGCAAAACTGCATTTCTCTTCTACTAATTGTCTTTTGGGAAAATTTTTATGGAATAAGTGAACATTTGTGTCTGTCTATTATCTCTATAACTAATCATCTGTAGAATTATTATTTTATGCATTTCTGTTAAATCAACCATTCTTCTGATAAACAGTTAACGAAATTCAAAGACTATGACTAAATGATACTAATAACTATTGCTGACGTGAAGAACACAACTTTATTTATTTATTTTTTTAATCTCATATAAATAAGAAAGTATATTGAAATGATGTATGTTTACTTTCCAATTCTTTATTGGATGGGATATAGGGTGATTTGGATATTGGTTGAATTAAATATGGTTGTACAAATTTTCTAGATAATCCAAACTTGATTAGTATTTTGGTGAGAACAAAAAGGAATAAATATGAAATCGGAGTTTATTGTAATATTTGCTGTTGTAACATGTCTGGATCTTAATATAGAACAGTAAACTATGCCACAGTGGTACAGCATATTCCTAGAATATCCAAATTGCTATCCGAATGTTACTTCACAGATATTTCAGATTCTAGTTTAAGTTCTCGTAGTACATTTGTTGAATGTTAATGTGATATTTTGTACTATATATTAGTACGTAAGCTTTTTTTTGGGTTCGATTAGAAAAATATTGGATTGTTTAATAAAAATATTTTTTTAATCGTCTATATTTTTTTCATAATTATTTAACAAAATCTATATACTTACATGTTTATATAAAAAAAAAATGTTTCCAATATAAAAAAAAATTATATTGGCAAGCATATACCACAGATGTAATAGCTCAGATGTAGGAGCTATTTACATCTGTGCATATGCCTTAGATGCATAAAATTTTCCCTCCAATTTATTATTAATGCCCATCACGCATACAAAATTGATTTTGATCATTTGAAATTTCATTATGTCGACCCGATTTTCTTTTCCTTTATAAAAAAAAATAAAAGTGCTCTCTAGCTCTTAGGTGACGAATTTGGGTAGAAAGTGAATCGAACAGAATGCATAAATTAATTAATTAATTGTTTGTTCGTGACCGTGAAAATTGCCATTAAATTGTTATATTGATTATTTTAATAATTTAACATCTAGTATAAGTTTATTAAATGGAAAATTGGAAATAAAAATCATTCCAGATCATTAGGCATTTGGAGTAATATTCTGCCTAATAATAAACTGATAGGGCAGATTTAAGTAAACATGTAATACTTACTTTAATACGACTAATAAGAGATTTAATAATTTTCTGATTTAAAAAAAAATAGATCACTATCCAATAACTGGAAAAATGATCAAATAAACATTATTTTTCATATTTTTTTATGTAAAACTACCAACATTTTAAAAATAAGATACAATTGTTTGATATCTATAAAACACCTTTTAAGGAAAATGATCTAAGTACATTATACAATTAAGTACATTATTTAATAAAATTATAATGGTTATAATGCGGCGATATATTTTTTATTCATTAAGGTAATAAAGTTTATTCTGTTACCTAAATAAGAAGCCCGTAGAACCACGTATATGGTGCTAAATTGTCTATAAAATTGTTATTAATTTAAAACTGTTTTTCACTTACAACAAATAACGTGTTTATTTGTTTGTGTAAGCTGATATAATTATTTAAAAGAAAATCGAGGGTTTACATTTAAAACGTTTAACTTGTAACCAGTTTTATGGGTATTATTAGAATATGAAAAAGACCGTAAAACTTGAAAAATCCGTTCAATTTTACTACAATTGACCCAGATAATACGTCTGTGACGAGAAATGTATGTGAATCAGTGGCGGATCTTATTAACCAAATGTATAATTTACCTTTAACAGTTCTTTTGTCGCATCTGCTTTACACGTTTTTTCTTTAAAAAAATATTACTATATTTTATGTGTTATTTCATCAAGACGAAATAATGGTAATAATTTTATCTGTAACACTTAATTTTCTAAAGAATGAGTAGTCTGTGTAGAAATCGATCATTACATTTCTTAATTAAATTTTTACTTTACGCGATATGGGATTTCTCTTCTTTTTAATTTGGGGCTGTTGAAACCCAAAAAGCCACTTAATTGACTTAATATACATATAAGTCCTTTTGCAACAAATTCGTTTTTCTTCTCCGAATTTTACACCAAAAGTGAAACTATAACAAAGATTATTTGTTGTTTATCTATAATTTTAATAGCATTAGACATCCTGGGATATCTTAATTACAGCTTAAATGTTCATTATACAGTGCATTCACGATAAAAGGACAAATTCATTTAAAATTTGAGTATTTTTTTCTTTTCTTTTTTGGATATTTTAATTAGTATTGTCACTTGCGCGTTTTTTGAAAGAAACATTTTTTATACAGGGTACCTCAAGAATCCAAGTGTCTGAAGAAAGAATTGTAGTACTCATGAGACCTGGGTGCGTACACAACAAGAAGTCCTGCAATTATTAGATCCACTGTTAGTAAAATTGAATCAAAAGGAAAAGAAAGTAAAATTGAAGGAAAACCTCCAAAAGTATCTGAAGCTGCTACGCTGAATGTTCTATTAGAAACGGAAAATAATCCCCATGTTGCGATTAGTACAATTTCAAAATACAATGGAAATTTAACTCGAAATCTTATTTTTTCTGATGAAAATAAACGGCCAGTTTACGTTAAATGGATACGTTGACAGGTAAAATTGCAGATATTGGGCAACCGAAGAATACTACACACAGCGCCCTCAGCAAATTAATGTATGTGCAGGTACTGTGAAAAATCGAATTCTTGGACCCTTTTTTTCGAAGAAACATTTAACGGAGAGCGCTACTTGGACATTGTACAGTTTGAACTTATCCCTGTTTTAGTTGTTTTTCCCTGATCCACAAGAGGCTGACATACCTAGTAACGAGATATGGTTTCAACAAGACCGAAACGGCGACACGAGATCCGCAGTAAAAATAAACTATTTAGGCACCGCTTAATCCAAAAAAGTTGCAAAGTTGTGGCCGCAGCAGATGCCTTCCTAAGTTTACACGTGTCATTAATGAGAATTAGCGCCTAATAGGGATTGGACCCATTCTTGACGAAATTACTTAGGTTGAGGAGATTAAATGTTTTTTGTTAGTTGGCAGCACTGAAAATTAATGCCAATTTCGATCTTCTCCATATACAAGGGAACCTAAATAAGCATTACAGCAAAATCATCCACATATTTAAAATGTTTGAAAAATTAATAGGAATTAGGAACGCCAAAACGCATGCGTTTTATCTTAATTTTCAGACATTTCGATAATGTCCATTAACAGTTGTTAACGTAAACATGGCAACAAGACCTACTCGACGACGTGCTTTCATGCAACTTTTGCACTGATACGGTTGTGTTCGTAACAGACCGATTGGATAAGAGGATCGATTGACTGGCCACCAAGGTCACTGGATATAACCCTATTAGATTTTTTCTTATGCTATTTGAGGTCCAAAGCTCGTGTGAATAGATCAAATAATGTTAAGGATTTAAAGCAAGCAATTCGACAAGATATCAGAATAATCGATCCGCAAGTAATTTAAAATGTGTAATTGGAATTTATTTACTGACTTCAAAGATGCATTGAGGCAAAGTTTACTGAATAAAATACTAAGCATTTTATTCAGTAAACTTTGATTGAGGTAGATAAATGGACAACAAATTGAACATCAGTGGTAAATAAACATTCTATACATTTTTATTTTTTAATGTCGGATGTTTCATTAGCCTGGACAAAACCCCTAAACGTGTGACAATCAAGTCAAATGTACATACCCTAAGGTTTTTGGGGTCGCTAAATTCAAAAATGGTATTTGTTTTTCAAAATTCAAAATGGCGGACACAAAATGGCGGCCAAATTTTATAAAAAAATAGCGTTTTAAATTAAAATCAACTTTCCTTTACGTTTTTGGGGTCGCTGAAATCGAAAATTTGATTTATTTTTTAAAATTCAAAATGGCAGGTACAAAATGGCGGCCGACTCGTATAAAAAACAGCGTTTTAATGTTAAATCAATTTTTAGTTACGTTTTCTAGGTCACCAAATTCGAAAATGATATATTTTTTTTTAATTCAGAATGGCGGAAACAAAATGATGGAGTTTTTTGCAAAAAAAAAAACAGTTTGTATTGTATTGTAGCCAGTATTTTACTATAAAATTTGACTAACAACTATCTTACAACAATAATTTCAACCTTATGAATAGTTGTCATTATCGTTAGTGTCATCCTCGTCGCCTTCATCTGTCAATTTCAATGTTATTAGTTTCATTTTCGGGATTACTCCTTTCTAAAACATAGATTTGGTGATACAAACTTGAATAAAGCTATTCGTCGAGGACATCGAATATATGCTTAGTCCAAGAAATTTCGCCTGTTTCAATACCTGTGTCCATGCCTGTAATCTATGAAAAATTTTTAATAACATTAACATCAGCATTATTTCAAACATAATTGTATATACTTTTATTATTAGATATTCTTATTTCATAATTAACAGAACCATTCCAAAATCAAGTGTTCCAATAATGACTCATGTAAGTTCTCTAACCGCTCCTCCTCTTCAGCAGCTAATATGTTAGCTACATTTATGGGCAGCATATCGCCAAAGTCGCAAAAACTGGAAGAAAAATACAATATAAAAATAAGCACTGCAAATAATATACAAGAATATTTCTCTCTCTATACAAGCAAAAACAATTATCAAAATAATAAAGTATGATAATAAGGTATACCTAGCTAAAGTATACGATCAGGAAGAGCCTATATTAATTAACACAGATCGTATAGTCAGTCAGAACTCAAAACATCTATGAATGTAAACACGAAGATAAATAAAAATATTTTTAATTTTTTTGGTGTGTGGTTTTTTGGGTGTATCTAGTAAAATTACCAAAAAAAAAGTGAAATATCCCTAGAAATCACTAAATTTCTAGTCGAATATTCGAATACATCCGACCGGCTGTCGACTCTGATACAGAGTACAAACCCACGCGAACTATTGAAAGCAAGACATTGATATCTACTTAGCACGGAGTCCTTGATTTGGTTCGTTGACTATTCTTCCATTGTCGGGATTTCCACCAAAATGCCTTTCTTTAACCTTAGTTTTATTGACCACTCGCTGTAGTACACCTGGATGTCAGAATTAGTTTTATTTAAATTATGTTCTTAACATTCTGAGAGTGATCGTCATTTGGCCTTGTCTTAAGTGAACATTGTACCATTTATCCTCTCTCTTATGCGCCGCCATGGCTTCCCTTTTAATCCAAGAGAAATGTTTAAAGGTACCGCATGTTTATCATGGCTCTAGTAGTTCCCAAACAGACCAGTCTTTGCAGCCTTTGGCTAGTTTTTGAGAGTTAGTGACCTTTAATTCCCCTGGCCACCATACCACGCATCCGTATGAGAGCTGTTGCCTTATTTACGACATGCTCTACATCAGTTCTAAACGTGAGTTCTAAAGTAAGTGAGTGATTGTCTAAAGTAACTCTCAAGTATTTGACATTCAGCCCCAATGTTAGGCGAGTCTCATACATAGTGGGAGGTTTAAAGCCTATCAAATTCCGCCTCTTAGTAAAGCGAATGAGCTCTGTCGTCTCTGGGTTGACCGTCAGCCCTGTCTCCTGACACCACTGTTCCACCATCGTGCATGCGCACAGCCTGTGACTGTGTTCACAAATTTTCCCGTGAACATCATCTGCGTATGCTTGTGCATAGAATCCTTTAAGTTCTAACTTCTTGAGGAGACCGTCCATCACCAGATGTGTGGTGAAAGGCAACTGCCTTGTGGGCAGCCGTCCTTGACCCTGGTCTCGACACAACAATGTTCTAATGTAGCACTAATCTTTCAGTCTTCCAGCGCCGTTTTGACCCACTCGACCAGAAGAGCCGGACTACCTTTGGTCTGAAAGGCCAGAAAGGCAGATGAAGTTTTCACCTGATCAAATACTCGTTCCGCGTCAAAGAAAAGAACAAATGCCATTTCCTTGTTCTCCATAGCTTTTTTAGCCTTGCTCGCTACAGAGGTCTGTCCACTTCCCTTTCATATAGGCATGCTGATTTCTATGTAGTGACGATTCTGCCCCCTTCATTCTAATGGAACATACCCCATTGCAATTCTGGCCTCGTAAACTCTCTGTAAGTAAGGGAGTATGGTTTTGAAGCCTACCTGCAGCATCATGGGTATGATGCCATCAGGCCCCGCAGCCTTATATAGAAAAAAACTCACCCATTGCCCAAGCTATAGCTTCGTTTATAACTATTTTTTTGGCGATGTTCCAGTCCGGCCCCGGTTTCTCGCCACAAGGAGCAACATTTCCTTCTCCACGAAAGTGAATTTTGAAAAGAAGCTTGATGGTCTCTTATTTTTCTGAGTTGTTTGATTTGTTTGAGTTGATGGTCTCTTATTTGTTGAAAAGTGAACACCTTTTTTCAATCATTTTATCTCAGTTTCCCTGTCAGAGCCCAGTAGCTTCAGAAGACGGGCTGTGTCAGAGAGATTTCATCTTTTAGCTGTCAAGTATACATCCCAATTCTGTTGGATTTCCTTCTTAAGAGTGCGCGGTGGTGCGACCAGTTTCTTAAGAAGAAGTTGATGGCAGACTGTCAAAAGCCTTCGACAGGTCTCTATGTAGGTCACATCAACCTGGGTAGATCTAAGATTTGTTGCCACAAAGCGCCCTGCATAAATATCGTATTCGTCTGTAATGATCTACATTCTTCAAAAGTTTGTGGATAGCTAGGAGTATGGATATTCCACGCTAGCTTATAGCGGATGCTAGAAATTTATTACCTGGTTCAAAAAATTAAATATTAAAAAATAAAGAACGATTAGGAAATTTTATATGTTAGTAAAGATATTTTTATTAGATGTTTAAAACTAAATAATTTTTGTCATTATTTTAAAAAAAATGTTATCTTTTGATTTAAAGTTAAGGAAAACATTCCAAGAATATTTCCCATTGATTGTAATACGTATGTAAATATTCTAAATCATTCATATCCTTGTAACATTCTTGATATTACCACAGGTTATTAAGAAATTAATAAAGAATTTGATCATGCTTTGATTCAATACACAATAAATAATTATATTGGCATGGGCCTAATTACAGGTCATAGAAGATCCGTAAGCCTTTGCTATTGATATTCAAAATGGTCAGTTGAGAAAGTGCTTTTGAACGTGTGGAAAATGAATAACAAATTTTCGTATATATTTTTAAAATATATGTTTGAAAGTGAAAATCCAGCATGACCTTAAACTAATTATGGTTAGGTACTACTAGTGCACATAATAAAATTATTAATAGAAAGTAAGATTTAAACTATACTTTATGTAGCTCATCATAATTATTTATCTATTGGTTTTTTTAAGTTAAAAAGATTTTCGGGGTCAAAATAACGAGAGTTGAAGTGGACTTTTACATCGAACATATGGGCTTCGTACGTAGAAATAATGTTTTTAGTTTCACTTGCATATACGTATATCTCCTGTTAAAAATCTCGACTAGTACTGTATAATACTGTGTGCGGTTAAAATAGTTACGATATTACAATAATTAATTATTATATTGAGGAAATAGCATAGCCGCGCGAAACAAATTATAAAATACCAAAATAAGAAATGTCTTCTTTATTTTGGTATCATCATAATTTCTACAAATCACGTCATGGTTAGTTTGTTTAAGACTTAATCAACGGAGCTTTTATGCTAAGTCACAAATTGTCAATAAAATCAATTGGTCATTTTGTGACCATCTTAGTTTTTAAAGAGTTAAACTACTAATTAATTATTTGCAACACATATTTAGGAATTTGGACATGTTTAACACTAGAAGCAACTAAAAACGATCTTAGTTCCATTACGTTTTAAGTTATCAAATTCAGTTTTTACTTGATAGTCATAAGACTTTGTCAACGCCAGTTCTTATGTCAGATTATCTGAATTTGTTCAAATATTTGGCCATTTAACATCCTTCAAAGAACTACTCTACTCAAACTCTAAATAATCATTTATCTTTTCCAGAGAGTTTCAATTACCAGAACTCAAAATTAATTTTCACTCCTGAGACTTCAACTTGATTAATGTATAAACTGAGGATTTAACTACAGAATAATAAGAATTTTCAGAAGCAAGAAATTGAATTAATAGATCAAGAATGCTCCTCCAGGTATGAGGTTATCCAGCTCACTTTCTTTCAATTTCAAATTAAATTTCTCCTCCTAAAACTTAAACAATGCCACTTTTTATGCCAAATCATCATTTTATATCCATATTCTTTTTTACAAGAGAACTGTGTGCTCTGAGAAATAATTTTCACTTTTAAGATATCAACTTGATCAATATATATAAACTCGCTCATGTTTTATGTGTGGATTTTATTTTATTTTGATATAGCTGGCTTCGTCAGCTTAACACTATTCTGATAAAAAATAAAGTAGGTAATGTCCATAAGATTAGGTTATCAAGTTTAGTTTTCTTTAGTTTCCAATGAATGCTACTTCTAAAAAGTAATCAATATCAGTGTTTATACAAAATCATCAAAATATTTGATAATTTCAAAGACTTTTTTATAATTTTGCTTACAGTTACACCAGTCGGTTTTCAATGATCTGGGTATATTAATACTAAAAGCAATTGACGGAGAATTTGTCCAAAGCTCTTACTTATCTCTAAAGGCCTCTTCAATTTGTCCTCATATAGTATTTGGCTTATATTCAGAAGGTTTTAGGTTATCATGTTCAGATACTTTTAAGACCTAAGCAATGTTTTCATGCCAAGTCATCAAAGATATTTGGTTATTTTATAGTACTTTTATACCTTTTCATAGAGCTGCACTGTTATTTATTTTTATCAATAATCTGGGTATATTTACATTATAAGCAACTGAAGAAGACGTGGTCCAAAGCTCTCTATCTCTATATCCTTAATATCATAGACATGATGTTATATGTTTCTTTCGAAAGAGTTACTACACATTTATCCTTTCGAAGAGATTTTTAAGAATATGGATTTATTAACACTATAAAAGCAACTGAAGAACAGCTTTCTTACTTATTTCTTCACTCTTGTTTCAAAACTTTTGTTTTTTTGACTCCTGTAACTCAAACGTCAATGTAGTTGATCATTAATTAAGTTTTTTATGTTTTCGTGTTAAGTGCTCAATACTATCAATTATCAAATTTTTAGGTTTATTCGATGTACCTCGTTAAAATCTTTTAATGGTGTCAAGGCGTCCTCTAGTGAATGTGTTACACAAGCTTTAGATTTTTTTTAATACATACTTGGTCTTTTATTATTAAATTGTTCTGATAGTAATGTTTTGTGTATATCCGTGATGTTTCATATTCTTTTTCCAGAACTGGCAATACATTTATCTTTTCGACGAGATTTTTAAGAATTTAGGTATATAAACACTATAGAAGCAACTGAAGAACAGCTTGTTCAAAGCTCCTACCTATGTCTTCATTCTTATTTAAAATGTTCGTCAGCTAAAGCTTGAAACTCTCACTCACTTTTCCAGGGTTTTGTGTTAAATGCAGTTAGTGCTTAATGCTATAAAAAATCAAATTTTGAAGTAGATGCGATGTATCTTATTGAAATCTTTTAATGGGGTTAAGGCGTTCTCCAGTGAATGTATTATAAAAGCTTTAGATTTTTTCTCATAAAGTTGGCTACGTAATTATTAAATTGTCTAACGTTGCAGGTTTCTTTCAAAAAATTGACTATAAATTCATTCACTCTCATTTAAAGTAATCCACAGCTGATGCTCTGAACTTCTTAAAATTTTTTGTTAAAGTCTAATAACTGAACTAGAAACAATTTTCATTCCTGAGACTTCAACGTGATTAATATATATAAACTTTTGCAGGTTGCAAGTCCAAATTAGAGTTACTGCTCTATGCATCTAATCATCTAATTATGGCATGCCATTGATACAACACCTCGTTCTCATCAAATTGTCCTGACATAGTCTTAAGCTCATGTCCAGAAGGTTTCAGGTTATCATGTTCAGATCCTCCTACAGCAATGTCAGTTTTCAAGTCAGGTCATCAAAAATATTTGGTCATTTCATAGTTTTTCATACAGTTGCACTGTTATATATTTATCTTTTTTAAGCATCTCGCCATATTTACACCAAAGGCAACTGAAGAAGACGTTGTTCAAAGCTTTTACTTATCTTGTATGAGACCCAAGCGTAGTTGGTGTGGTTTATTGATAAGCCACTCTTTTAGGTTCTGTTATAGTAGCCAGTAATTTAACTTTTAGGTACGTGTCATGTACCTCACTGTAATCTTTTGATGATGACAACGAAAAACAGAATTTCATGGAATATAAGGCAATTTCAGGTTCTATTCTATACACAAAGAAAGGGCTGTTGAAGCCTTGAATTTATAAGATTTTATATATAAGGGTATACAGAGACTCCAAGATAAGGATCCTAAGCATTGGAATCTCAGTACCTATTGAAGTTACAGCCTAGGTTAAATTAGAAAAAAGTTGCGTACTTTGAAGCGTATTTAAATGCCGTTGAGAAAATTCAAAAATTTTCATGGTCTGCCGAGATATTGGAAAAAAACGGAAATTTGCCAAAATCGATTTTATTTTTTTTTTGACCTAAAATTAATCTACCATAAGATATTCATTATTTTAATTACCTACACAAAGAAAAATAAATAAAATTTAAAAATAACTGAGACAACAAGAAAATTACCATTTTTTAATTTAAAGCAGATGTTCAAACAGACTTCCGTTATTTTCCAAACATAAATAAGATCTTCTTACGGTAGAATTTAAAACAGCACGCAACATTTCAGGTGTAAAGCTATTGAATGCGTTAGTTAAACATTCTTGTAATTGCTGCTCAATCTCAAAAGAATGCTGGTATATTTGGTTTTTAAGAAACTCCCAAAGAAAGAAGTCCAGAGGCGTTAAGTCTGGGCATCGTGCTGGCTAAGGCACTGCATTAGAGGTTCCAATCCACTCTCCATCAGGAAATCTCTGCGTAAGATACTCGCGAACCTGCCTTGAATTATGTGCAGGAGCACCATCTTGTTGAAACCAACAACTATTGAATTGTGCCAGAGGTAAGTTATCCAAGCAGTCTTCCAAATTATTTTTCAATAATTGAAGTTATCGTTCTCTAGTTAATGAATTGTGGTAAATAAATGGACCTAGTTTTTTGGTGCCAAAAATTCACACCATTCATTTATAAAGCCAAAGCGCTCTTGATGTTTTGATATTTTTTTAATGCGAGGATTTTGTTACGCTCAGTAATGACTATTCCAGCGATTATAGACACCATTAGTCACTAAACGTCGTCAGACCATATTATTTTTGCAGGAAAATTTATATCATCTTCACATGCGCGTGTACCACTCACAAAAATGCCGTCGTCGTTCTAGATCCTCTGGTTTCAGTGCTTGGCAAATTCTAAATTTATGCGGAAGATATTTTTTTTTTACGTAAAATAAATTGAGCAGTAGATTTGGCTACTTCCACATTTTTCCCAATTTGCCTAGTTGAGATAGTAGGGTTCTCAACAACTGCTTGTAACACATTATTTTGAGTGTCTTCAGAAGATTCCTTTTTCCTAGATAAAACTGACTTTTTAAATGCACCATATTCTTTAAATTTCTCGCCAACTCTAAGAAAATTATTGGTACCCCATATTTAGGATCCTAATCTTGGACGCCCTGTATATTGGCACTACTAATCAAATGTTGGGACAAAAAGCATTTGCAATTATAGAGTTACTAATGGGAAGACTTGTATATTTGGGTGTCAACATTATATAGATGATACTGATAGTATTGCAGTGATTTTACGATATTTGAGCTCTAAATCAGAAAATATATCCTCTACAACTACCCTTTGAAATCTATCAGTTAAATATGAAGAAACAAAAGTATAAGCGGTTTCCTCAAAACCAACATATTTTAAAATCGCGAGTAGCAAACTTGTAAATTATCATATCGAAGGCTTTAGTATAATCTAATAGAACCAAAGCAGTTGCTTGGTTTGGATCATGAGCACTGACTATATTATCTAATATGTCACAAAGAGCAGTAGCACTTCACAAACAAATTTATTTGTGGAGTAAAGACTTCCCCTACTAACTTTCAATATAATTATAATATAATATAATAACTTTGATTCTTATAAGAAACTGTTATCTATATATGCTCAATAAGTACAGAACACTCACACTTATATTTATTGTTATACAAATTCCTACCTCACCGCCCTGTCCAACCCTATTTTGCCTAATAAAATCATAGCTATCAATCCTTAAATCAGCATCTAGAATATTTATTGTCAACCAGCTCTCTGATATTCCAACTATTATGCCATATATTTTGTGCAAAACATAAAATATTTAAATATATAAAAAAACAGAAAAAAATGGTGATATTGATAATACACTATATTGACTAAACAAAACCAAAAAAAAAAACAATCAAATTCATATATAGTGTACCTACAGCAAAAATAATAATATTCAGTTTAACCTAACATTGATTGTTTTGACCAGTTTAAATGTTTTTTTCATTATGGTAATAAATTATAATTAATGTTATTAAGTTCAGTTTCCTCCAGAAAACTCATTTATGGGGTCTTTACTTTATAATCCTTAAATTGAATAATTATAATTTATTACATGTGATTTACATTTGAAATCATTAATGTAATTTTCAGTATTTTTAACTGTGTTTTTTAGGTTCATTAATATCTTTTGCATCTCTTTTTTGCCAATTTATCTTATTGCATATTTAAAGATCTAAGATCTTGAGAGTTTTATTTGCAGTCACCTAATATCATAGATTAATCTATTATATTATTTTAAACGGTTTCTTCATCAATATCACATACAGACAGGATGTTTATTAAAAAAAAATATATTTTCATATATGCAGCAACCATTTTTCCACACAAAAGCATCCACTTGCTTTTCAATTCCTGCAAATTTCTTTTCAAGGGTTGTGATCTTATCTTCCTAATCTCAACTTTTGTTTTTGTATTCTTTATACGTCGACGAATTTTGATGGTCTACATCTTTTTCGAGTAATCTTTGAGACGGTTATTGGATTTCGTCCAAATCTGCTTGTACTTCTTACGTATTAATAATTTGTACTTTCCTGATCTCTTTTAAGTATAGAACATTCTCCTTAATTGGCAACACCATAAGCAATATAGAAACCCTATTTTGGTTTTTCATTCCACCCCTCTGTGGTAACTCTCTCCCTCTCTGTTAAGTAGTGCTAAAGGAAACCGCGAAGAACCTGATGACAGTTACCATTGAGATAGTTAAGCGAGCCGCGCGAAAGAAGTCGTTTGTTTAGTACCGCAGGCAAAACCCGCTTCCGTTTGATAATTTTAACCGCGAAATCGAAGAAACTACTTTTAATAATTTGCGGTTGTAACTTTTTTAAAATTTTTCCGGTTGTTCTTGTGAACTCATTTAGCTGGTGTTCGCAGAGGGAACTATATTGATATAGGATTTTGTTTAGGGTTGAGAAGAGCGTCCCAGTATAAAAAGTAAGTGATGGTTTGTTTGTTTATTATAATTTTTTTTAGAATCCTTAAAATATCTATTTTTTTTTCTAATTTAGGTTTAGTCTATATAAGACTTAATAGAGAAAGGTGGGTGTGTTGCTCGCAGGATACTACGAAATAATAAAACCAGATATATTTGGAGTAAAATGTTGCTCCGAATATATCTGGTTTGATTGTTTCGTATAAAAGATCTTACAAGTTTTAATTAGGCTTTATTTTTCTATGCTTTTTTAACTGCTTTAGTTGCCCTTTTTTTTGGATATTCTCTACCAATGTTGAAATATTTTAAAATGTTAAATTAAATAACAATTTGATTTTTTGCCATGTTTTTATAGATATAAGAAATATGGAAGAAAACTAAAATAATTACCATTGCTTAATACAAAGAAAAAAGAAAAATTCCTACAAACCTATATCAATATTTGCACCCAGATAACACAGGACATGCCAGAAATATACCATTTATGACTCAATATTTTGAACATTTATCGTACATTCTAGCAATGATTTTTCTAAAACATTGCGGTGTAATTCTCATACACGATGTTCTAGAAACATTTTACTAATTACTAATTCATTTTTGCACGCGTGTGAAAGTTTTAGCTTTAATAAAATAAAAAATCTAAATGTTTGACACCAAAGGTTTTTTACCTATATATACAGGGTATTTGGAAGGTGAGTAGCCAAACGGAAATGGTGAATAGGTAAGGTTACTGGCTATTTAAAACGCATAGTATTTTTTTGTGTTTCCTCAAATTTAAGGAGTAATATATTTTTTCCTTTTTTTATTAGATTTTCCCCGTTTTTTTACTTTAACCTTCAATTTTTTTTTATTTTTGGCCAAAATGGCGCACAATTAATTTTATTTTAAAGACTAATGTTGTCTCATTCAGATTTAGGTAATACCTGAGAAAAATATTTAAAGAGAAACTAATACTGGAGTAACAAATTTCCTCAAATCAATAGAAAAAAAATGTTACGTCAACTTTACAATGGAAAAAAATAATAATAAAAAAAAGTTGTGGGGTTTTAAAATGTGTTAAAAAACTTCTCTAGTTAATAGTATTTCTAACGATATGCCACATGTAACAAAAATAATTAGGTAACGAAAAACAAATAAGTTTGTCTTCAAGGACGCGTGAATCAATTTTTTTGAAAGCAACCTAATTGAGCAGGTATAAACTTATGCCTCTTTCTAACACAGCTAAACCTGTTACGCTATAATCTCCTTTATCATTCGGCGACACTCCCTTTGTGCCCCGATACCCTAAACTGTTACCTGTCACTAACCATAATACGAGTATTATTTATTCGAGACTTGTCTTCCTCCGCTACTTCACGTATTTTTAACTCCGCTTGACGCATATTGTTTTTGTTGTTTATTTTCGTTAATTTTGTTTTATTGTTACTGTTGCCTACTATGGCTGGTGCCTTTACAAACGAAGAGTACGCCGATGTCCTAATGGCATATGGTAGAGCTGATGGAAATGGACGAGAAGCAAAAAAGAATTTCCCAAGAGCGTTTTCCCAATAGACGCCAACCTAATCGTCATACTTTTGAAACGACCTCTAGACGCTTAAGAGAAACTGGTAGTCTAAATCGCCGTAAACCTGGAGTTCGCAGACAACGTAATGTTGCTGATGACGAACGAACTCTGGAAGCTTTTGACGAAGATCCCACAACGAGCATCCGGACTGTAGCTGCCAATCTAAACCTAAGTGTATGGAAGGTCTGGTTTGTTTTTCATGCCAACGGAAAGCATCCCTTTCATTACACTCCTTTGCAAGATCGTGAAGAAAACAACTACCAAAGACGCATTCAGTTTTGCCGCCTCCTGCTACATATAGACGTGGATAACCGCGATTTCTTGAAAAATATACTGTGGACAGATGAATCCAAGTTTTCAAGGGAGGGAATTACAAACTTTC
Source organism: Anthonomus grandis grandis (assembly GCF_022605725.1). Classification (NCBI taxonomy): domain Eukaryota; kingdom Metazoa; phylum Arthropoda; class Insecta; order Coleoptera; family Curculionidae; genus Anthonomus; species Anthonomus grandis. The sequence goes on from NC_065549.1 coordinate 15,222,785, forward strand.
ATAATTTGCATTATTGGGCCCCAAAAGAAGAAAACCCAAAAATGAAGAAAGTCGTGTCCTTTCAAAGGAAATTCTCAGTAAACGTTTGGGCAGGGCTAATTGGTAATACCTTTATTGGTCCACATTGTTTACCAGATAATTTGAATGGGGATAATTATCTAGATTTTTTATTAAATGATCTGCCCGAACTCTTAAACGGGGTTCCAAATTTTCTCAATGAAGAACAAATGACGTTCCAACACGATGGATGCCCAGCGCACTGGAGAAGAACCGAGAAGAAGGCCGTGCAAAAGAACTTATAAATACAAGGGAAGAATTGATAGGAAAAATTAATGACGCTTTTGTAATAATCAGACGGGAACTAACATTACAGTATACAACAAGAGAAATAAGAAAGCGATCTTACGCGTGTATTAGAAATAATGGTCATCAATTTGAGCAAGACTTATAAATAAACGATTTGAAGTAAAAAATATATATTTTTTTAATTAACCTGTAAAGGAAAGGGTCATGGAAACGAAAGGGCCCAATAGGTTTAGCTGTTTTAGAATGGTGAAAGAGATAGCGCAACAGATTTAGCAGTGTTAGAAAGAGACATAAGTTTATACCTGCTCAATTAGGTTGCTTTCAAGAAATTGGCTCACGCGTCCTTAAAGACAAACTTATTTGTTTTTCGTAAGTTACCTAATTATTTTTGTTACATGTGGCACATCGACTATTAACTAAAGAAGTTTTTTAACACATTTTAAAATCACACAACTTTTTTTTAAATAGCCAGAAACCTCACCTATTCACCATTTCCGTTTGACTACTTACCTTCCAAACAACCTGTATAATATGATTCTAAGTGTCGTCTAAAAATTATATAGTTATATATATATATATATATATATATATATATATATATATATATATATATATATATATATATATATATATATATATATATATATATATATATATAATATATATATATGATAATTATATATATATATATATATATATATATATTTATATATATATATATATAATAACAACTTCACCACCACATTTCGTTAAAATCTCTACAGATATTTTGCGAAACTATCCGAAAATTATCCTAATTACGTATTTAAATTAATCGCTATAGAAATGACATAGTGATCTTTTAATTATTGGTTAGAAACTAAAAGACACCAGAGTTACATTGGCAGCACTAGCTGCAGTTTTTGGCTTTTTGTTAGTGTGACGCGACAACGTAGTGCAAACGTGTTCTAATACTTTTGCCGTGGTTTAATATCAGAAGAATATAGAAGAAAAAATGTAGAATAGAAGAATTAATCTATGGATTAATATTTCAGATTTCATCAACATTTGCTTCCACCCTTAGTTCTAAGATAAAAAAATATGTTGTATTTATGTAAGATATATGTATAGGTCTAATTTTTTATGTGTTATATTATTGTTCTGATACATTAATTGTCGCAAGCGAATATTTCTGGCATGTTTGTGTTGAGTGTTATTAGGGGCACCAATGCAATGTTCCTTTAAAACAAATTTATTGTTATCAATATAATAAATAAATAAATTTAGAGCAATAGAATAAGCAGGTGTCGTTTGTTGTAATTTATTTATCACATATTTATTATGTATTTAAAAAGTTGACTATTTAAAGGAGGGAAAAAGGACGTGATTTCTAATATGATTTCATGAACTAAGTGAAAAGTTTTATGGAATCTATAAATATATACGAGATTTAAATTGTAATATACGAGGCTTTAATAATTACTAATATTAGGCAAATAATTGGCCCTAATTAGTGCCTATAATTAATAATACAACTCAAAACATTAACAATTTTCTATAATTTGTTAAATTTTAAACTTTTTCTTTTAATTTTATTTCAGTTAAATTTTAAATTTGATACTTGATTTATTTTACCTAACTTATTTATTTTAACTGATTTTTTAAATATATTCTTGGCTTTACCAAAATTTAAAAAAAATTCAATAGTCAGCAACATAAATACGTAAACTTTAAAAGAATTAAAATAAGTCTTGCTTAAATAAGAAATGTTCAAATAACTGCATCTTAATGGATGCAAAAATTGTACATTTTTGCTATCTATCAGAATAAGTCACTTCAAAGATAAAAGTTACTTTTGCTCTCAAGTACTTTGATAGCCGTTTTGAAATTGTCAAATCTCAATTTCGTCACTAATTACTCCTGACTTTTTAAATAAGGCACATAAGACCAGTCAGTCGAATACAACTCATTAGATACTAAATTTTTATCCCATAAATCTCAAAATCTTTGCACCTGTATATTTTGAGCTATTTTGATAATTTAAGCGCCACCACAGTTAAACAGGTAAGAGATGTCACTACTACTAAAAAGTAAAAGTTATATGCTACTGATAAAAGAAAACAAAATAAAACAAAGTGTCAAAATTTACCCACGTTTCAAAATTAATTTTCAGTGATGCTGTAGCAGATTTGTATCTAGTACCCTAAACTCACCAACTTGTATTTTATTTAAAAACATTTCTAACAAAAACCAATATTTTGATGAATGGGTTTTGCGAAAGTGAAATCAGCTTAAGAAGTAAAAAAGAAGAAGAAAAAGAAAGTGATGTTGTTGATATTTAAGTTTTCATCCACAGGCTAAAAGACTACATTTTTTTTCTACTTAAGAATTCCATAAGGAAATTCAAATTACCCCATCAGCTCAAAATAATTCAGCTGGAGGACAAGAGTTACTTTCACCCTTAAGTACTTTGATAGCCAGCCATTTTGCTTAAATAGAAATATTAATAATCACTTCAGTCAAAGAAACATGTCTTGAAGTTGATACACCTCGAATCTATCAATAACCACTTTCCTGGCCTAAAATAAAGTATATGAAACTAGTCATTCAAATACAAGTCACTAGCTATAAAAATCGTTGTACCTTGATTTGCCAATATAACTGTCACCTTTGTTTAATAATTAAAAGTGGTATACTGCTGATAAAAGAAAAAGACGAAGTAGAGTATAGAAAATTACGACTCGAAAATATATCAAGCGGAGTATCGAAAACTATTCACGTTGCTGCAACAGATTTGTATTATCGTAAAATTTCCAATTTATTCTTCATTTAAACTATACTTCTAACAAAAGCCAATGTTTTGATGAAATGAAAAAGTGAAATCAGCCTAGGCCACTCACAGCTATTCATAAGTAGTGAAAAAAAGAAAGAAGAAGAAGGATAAGAAGAAGAAAGTGATATTGTAAATTACTACAGATTTGATTACCAATTTTGATTACTAAATTTTCTCCCTACTTAACAATTCAATTAGGAAATTCAATTTAATGCCTCTTGAAAGATGGTCACTCTTTGTGGTCTTGACAAGGATAGAGCTACTTCAGAGATACGACCCTCCCTATGCGAGCCAAAATAAAAATACCTTTATAATACCTCTAAAATACCTCCCATACATAAACCGGGAGATACTCAGGTCTTAACCCTTTATCCTAACCAAAAGCCAATTATCCTTTCCTCTATCCTATAACCACGCAGAAGGTAGTGGGGACTCATTGCATCACTTCGCCCTAAGAACTGTCATAAATGAAATGAGATATCAGGAGAGTAATATACCGTGCGACCCAACTAGCAGTTGGCGTCAATCAAAGCCAGGGTCGGTTGGTATTAAAATCAACTGGTTATGGTGATGTAGCAGTAGATATATCATGAAAACTGGGCGTCTGGAATAAACATTTCGAACATCTTTAAAATAGATCTTTAATATATAACGTTTGTGGTCTGCTGGAAACGGGGACGCTGAGCATAGCGGAAAACGAAATAAATACATATGGAGTTGGAAGTTTATTCGAGACTCATTGTACCGACAAAGAACACTTTACCTCCAAGAATTGCAATTACATTTATGGAAATGTTAACCCATCCACAAATCGTCTGACAGTAGTAGTTAACAAAGATATTAAACATAGTGTCAAAGCCTACGTAACAGTCAGTGATCGTATCATTATTGTAAGGCAGGTATTTCAAGGCCAGTCCAGCAAATCTGAATGTAGTCCAAATATATGCTCTAACAAGCGAAGCAAAAGAAGAAGAAATTGATGCGTTCTATAAAAAATTAGTAGAGAGGCTAGAAAAACTGCCAAATGGAAAAGTCTCGATAGTTGTGGGTGATTTCCATGCACATTTTTGTGATTTCCAGAATTGGTAATAGAAATATAATATAAAATGTTAATAAATATAATAATAAATATAAATAATATAATAATAAATAAAGAAAATAATATTATGCGAGGACCTGTCGGTCTATATGGCCTCGGAAAAAAAATGCTAGAGGAGAGCGTCTCCTGCACTTCTGCACGGACAACAACCTATTTATGGCTAACAACAGGCTTTCAGTACTATCCGATTCATAGACGTATGAAACTACGGAAGAAACAATGACATATACACAAGAGCCGTCATACCTGAGTCGCATAGATTTAAACGAGCCGCAGAATTACAAAAATCGCCTAACATTATGTAGACAGAAACAAAATCCATATTAAATAATGCGTCTAACGGCATCACAAATGACATGAAAGGAAGCAATGGATAATAGAAAAACTACAAAAATCTGATAAAAGAGAAAGATGTAGAAAAATCACCAACACAAGTGAAACACGGTTTTGAAAAATAACTTGATATACTTAGAAGTAAAGTTGAAATAGCAATAAGAAGACAAAAAAGCCATAAAGCCACTTGTATAGATAATATTACAAATATTGAACATTAGTCATATCATAGAAAAATCCAAGGAATTTATCATCACGACATACATGTGCTTTATTGATTATAGCAAAGCCTCTGATATGGTAAATTGAAGGAAGTTGAGGCAAGTTCTCTACAAAATAGGAGAGCCATTCCACCTGATTCTACTTAGCATTAATCTAAATAACCTTGGTTGCGCTTGGTTTAAAGTGAACGGGGAACTAACTAAAAATTGCTGTATTATTAAGAGAGTGAAGCAAGATTTCTGAAGAGGAATTGTGTCAACTACTAGGTTGAATAAAAAACATTAGCATAGAGGTCTCAAAATAAACAGAACACAGACAAAGATCATAGTAATAGATAGAGCCAACAACCACAATCAACTAACGGAAATAAATAATATCGTCATTGCAAGCCACCTTGCGTACCTCATCCGATCGGCAATAACCAATACTGGCGGATGTACTGAGAAAATGTCTTTTTTGGTTTAATTCACTCTAACTAAAGTCACAAAATCACAGTAGCGACCAAAATGAGACCGGTCAAATACCTAGTGTTCCCAAATTTTTTCCCAAGAAGAAGAAGAAGAAGAAAAAGAATTCCTATTTATAACTATTAACTATTAAATAAGGCCTATTACATGTGCCATACGATATCAACCAGTCTAATAAAAACCCTTGAGAAAAACGAATTTTCGCTTCAAGAAGCCATTCACGTTAATCTTTTGTTTTGAATATTTTATAATAAGACTGTTTAATAAAAATAGGAGATAAAGTATTGCTTAAACACTGCTTATAAGAGTAGAGGAAGAAGTAGAGTGACATTGTGTAAACGTCTTATTTTACGCGCATAGGGCGAAAGTAATTTTCGGCCTTTGACCAGCTGACTTGTATTACCCTAAATAAAAATTAATAGTATTCGCTTCACTTAATTTCTTGATGAATGGGTTGTGAAAAAGTGAAATCAGCTTAGGTTACCCAAAGCTTTCCATAATTAGTGAAAAAGGATAAAAAGAAGAAGAAGCAATGAAAGAATTTTTGATCCACGGGGCGAAAGAAATAATTTAAGTGGTTATAAAAAAAATAATTTCGTCTTGATAGAAAACTATTATTTTAATTATTTTTTGTCAAGCGAGTATTACATGATTTCCAAGTAAAATTTCGTCTGATTTGACACGCATCAGCCGAAACTTTGACATGCTTTCTTATTTTTATTCGCCGGGACACGCAATGCTATTGAAGCACGAGTCCCCGGCAAAGACGTTGTTTAGATGTGTAGAAAGTAGCAGCAAAAACAAAAAAATGAGACGTTTTGAAGATCGTTTTCCGATGCAGTCGGCAAAACGTCTGATGATTTTTTTGTTACGTTCTGATTAATTCGACGTACTTACTGACTTTTCGTTTTGGTTTCATCACATGGCTGTTTTGAATAAAATATGCAATGAAATAACAACATTGCAATCAATGTGAAATATTATATTCAGAGATTATTTAAGAAATTATGCAAAAGTGAGTTAGCATTATCGTAATAATAGTAAGGACTATCAAAAACAATTACAGCAATAATTTCGAGAAAACCGTCTTTTAAGATCGTTATCCTTCAAATATACAATATGCATTTAGTTCTTGCTCTATTGTTTATGGGCAAAACAATACGAAGGATTTCTAATAATGCAGAAAATCTAAAAGTCATTTATACCAATTAATTATACTGTATGTAATGACTTGTACTAATTCATACAAGAAACATGCCACGGCTACTAATGTAATAGAAATATTTATTAAGAATGTATCAATAATAAGAGTAAACAAATGAAACATATTTTCAAAAATAGGTCAATATATAAAATGCAGTCTCTCTATTACAATAACAGTATAAATAATAAACAAGTAAAATGCTAAAAAAAGACTGCAAGGAAAGAAAGAACTTCATCACTAATAGCCTTGATAGGCTACAGGAAAGCATTTGACAATGTCCACCTGGATTATTCCAGCTGAAACACAGTGTACAGAACACCCACGATCCTCATGACCTTCATCAACAAAATCATGAGCAAAATGAATCACTGACCTTTATCTGATAATAAATCCTAAAAGCAATACTGATGCGACTCAGGACAACCAGTAAGTATGTACCTTAAAACGTGTCGCTACTCAGCACAACCAGTGAAAATGTATATTAAAAGACTTTGATGGATTGTTGACTTTTAATCGCGTGAATGTGAAAAGCACAGCGTCATGTTTGACATTGACTCCCCGGGTTTTTATTATATTTTATGTATAATTAGATTACGTGAAAATAAGTTTTTGTTGTAAACTCTATTAAGTGTTGTAAAATAAAGTATTTATAACACCCAGCACTCTCTATTATTTTCCAAAGGTTATTGGGTGAACCAAGCAACTGTGATACAGTCAAACCCTCTGTCTTTACATAGAGTAGTATAGCGCTGGGGTATGTTGGAATAGGCAAACTCCACCAAATACCAACATCATCATTGAAAACATCCAGATATAAAGTGGTATATAGGTATCTAACACAACAGTGTAGCTCCATTCTGAACAAAACGTACAGTGGATACCAAGCAAACAAGGGAAAGAGAAAATAAGCCACCTAGTATACATTATTCTTCAAGTAACTATCCGTTTCGGATGTTGGCAATTATAACTTTTCTTGTAACAGCTTGAAACAGTCTTACTGAGCTTTTCCCAAACCAAGTCCATAGGTTCCGCAATCATGATGTTCTTCTTTTTTCGGGCCCTCTTTTATCCAATACCTGTCCTCGTATTAGTTTTGCAGTAGCGAGTATAGATCTTTATTTCGCACAACATGCCCCAGTTATTTTAGTTTTTTTTAAAGGTGTACATTACTTCTAGATCTTTTTTCAATTTTCTTATCACTTCAATGTTTATAAGGCGAGCTGCTTATGATCTTCTCAGCATTCTTCTATACAGCCACATCTCAAAAGCTTTCAGATTTTTATTGGTGGCTTCTGTGAGTGTCCAGGATTTAAGGCCATAAAATAAAACAGAAAAGACATAGCAACTTAAGTGCCTTACTTTCGTTTCAAGAGATATGTTGTGAATTTTGAAGATGACAATCATTTTGTGAAATATCCGTCCTTTTTCCATACGACATTTTATTTCTTGTGCACTGCTCTATTGTTCATTTATGATTGTTTCAATATAGCAATATTGTTGAACACCTTTCAATCGAGTTATATAGGTGCTTTCCAATTTATATTTTTTTTCTAATGATCATTTATTTCGCGCATCGAATAATATTCAGTCTAACTTCGTTCACAAGAATACCTCTTCTACTCTGTTAAGACCTTCGTTGAAATGTTTTTTTGGAATATAATTTCAATACTAAAGGCGACAAGCATGTATCTTGTCCTGACCCTAGTGGTATTTTGTCTGATTCCCACAGTTGATGTTTCTTCGTCTCTTAGGACTTGAACTCCAGAGGATTCACTGCTTCCGACTGCATTTATATAATCAAATAGGTTTTCGGATATCTGTTTTTCGCATTTGTTATAAGTTCTTCTGTAGATAATTTTGAGAAACAATTTTAGCATACGACTGAGAAGTCGTTGGCGGTTCTGAGAACTTGGTGACTGAGAAGACTGCTGGTTCGATATTTCTCACACGCCTTTGCTTCAGATTTTTTGGACAACGCTGTAAATTCTGATTGCAGCTATTTTCCACGGATATTTTTATAGCTATAGATTCTGTAAAGAATGTAGAAGATTCTGTTCAAATTGAGGAATAATTTTTTTCTTAACTTTCTTCAGTTTCACTCTTATAACTGCTACTCGAGGTATATGATCTGATTCAATGTCTGCCCCAGGATAATTTTTAAGTGAATTAAGGCATTTTCTGAACCTCTTGTTAACTAACATATAGTCAATTGGGTTATGGACAATGTTACTAGGTATATCGGCTGGCGACTTTCATGTATATAGTTTTCTTGGGCAGTTTGTAGAATGTGTTTAATACTACTAACTTGTTTTCTGCAAATGTCTCAAGCCCATTTCCTCTATTATTTTTTTATTTTAATACAAGCGGTATATTTGTCTACTATACACATAGACGATCTGAATTGGCACCACAATCAAATAAAGAACTGACGGAACAATGGGCTCTAGTAAAAGAATTTAGTGAGAATATCAGCATGGAATTTAAAATTGACAAATGTACAAAGGCCGCATTTATAAAAAGAAAAGTACAGCTAAGATGAACACTGTGATCGACAATACAACAACGACTCATGCAGAAGTCAGAAACTAGACACGGAAATAAGAAAATTACTCACAATATGTGACGTACTTCGAATCACAGATCGAATATATAACCCGGAGATGAAGGAAGTACCTAGGGGATTGACAAGTATAGAATCCACGCACAAAATTGCCAAAAAAGGACTTGCAAAACTACATCAATGACGATCATGAAGATTAAGAAATAGAAGATCGTAACCCAAACAAGTCTAAAACAAAGCAAATTAAGAAGATTAAGCAACTTCCGACACAGCAAATGAAAGCCGACTGAAGAAATGGAAAACCAAACGTCCAAACACCCAGATGGGCAGCTTGCAAAAAAGACAATAAACAGAACCCAGACGTAAGTATGGCTTGATTGTCATATGTAAATCTAAAATTAGAAATAGAGGCACTAATAACAGCGTAAACTAATAATACTAAGCGTGCACTAATAACCAACCTCCCACAAATGCAATGAGCAGCGGTGTTTGGTACAGCATGGATAACATCGTTTTGGTATAATATTAGGCGAAAATACTATAATAGAGAGAAAAATATTACCGCAATAACAGTGATATCTCCAAGTATATTACTATATAAAAAGGATGATCAAATGCTAGGTGCTGTTTCAAGGGATACAGTAAAACCACCTGAATACAATATAGACTTGAATAATCCATAAACATAAACATATCATTCAATACCTCAAATAAAATTAATATGTCGGAGTAGAAGCGATAAATTTAGTTGCTGTTCTACGGTCGTATAATTATAATTTAATACTCTGATCTTATTCTTAAATGCACACTTTCTTAAAAATGTATGATCTTTTTCCAAAGAACCAGAGTGTATTTGGAAATATGGTGACCAAGCAACTAAACAATATTCCATATTTGACCTTACCAAAGGACAATACACCATTTCACCATTTAATCTCTAGAGGCGTTACTAATGCATTCTATAGAAGTAAACTTACTGTCTAAATGAATGCCTAGATCATTAACAGTGGTAACATTCAAGTGGACTTTTTTTAATAAAACAAACCGATGGAATTCTGCTCCCTTTACTTGGGAAACTAATAAACATGCATTTTTTGACATTCAGTTTCAACTTATTATTTTTACACGACACACACAAACGACTTAGATGCTGCTGCAGAAGGTCGTGGTCGAGGGTGCTCCCATCAGATCACCAAAACTTTAAACCATCAGCAAATTCCAGACGATATTCATTAAAATGTAAACCTATGGGTACTCCAATCTGATTACAAGCTGTGCAGCTTGCATTTTGTGGATAACCAAGTAACACTTGCAGATGATCAGGATAATATCAACTAGCTATTACGGAAAATAGACGAAAAATACACCGAGTGTAGTTTATCAATTAACCTATCAAAAACAGAATATGTAATGGTGAGGGGTAAAAGAAGGTATTTAGAACTAGAAGACACACAAGTCGAAAATGCGTACCGCAATAAATATCTCGTTGTAAGCATTACAAATGATGGTCGCAACACAAAGGAAATAGCAATTAGAATTAGACAAGGTAATTCAGTAATATGTAAAATAAATTGTATACTCTGGAATAACCACATCACTCGGAACACAAAAATTATAGTATACAAAACTATCATAGAAAGTATTGCTAATATGGTTTAGAGGCTTTGGATGCTAAATAAAAAAAATTGAAAAGAACGCTGCTAGCGTAGATGTTGCCAACTAACCAGAAAAAAACAGAATAAGGAATACTGAAATCAGAAAGCGCATGGGCATCGACATCCTGGAAATTATAGAATGTTCAAATGGTATTTATTCATGTCAAAATGATCAACCATGACCAAAGCGAATCGGAGAAAAAAGGTAGATTAAAAAGATCATGAAGAGAAGAAGTAAACTGTACAATGGAAGATAAAGGTCTACAATCCTATGGCTGGAAAGATCAAGAACGTTGGAAGGTAGGATACGAGAAACGGCAACAGCCGTAACAAACTCGTTATATATATAAATACCAGAAGCATATACAGTGCTTTTCTTTTTGCAATTGATGAATGAATATTATGTTTTAAAGCAAAATATATTTAAGATGTTGAGCGTCATTTTGAAAAAAAAATTAAATGGAAAGGGTCGTCTTATGGCACATCATTTTGAACCTCCTGACGAGTACTTTATAACCCTAGAATATAAATTCAATATCTTTACCTACTACAAAATGGTGGTACATTTAATAATTACCTGAATACGTTAACATTTAACTTGATATATGGAATAAATACATTGAGTTCAATTGAGAAAATGCTGGAAATGGTTGCCTTGAACTTCTTGACACAAGAACAGTCGATCCGAAAATTCACACCGAACATTTTCAAATACACTAACATCGATATTTCTAGAAATATTCGTTATTGTCTGTCGTAAATCCAAGACTGAAACAGGTTCAGTTTCGCACACTTTTTGCTTCAAATAGCCCGATAACAAAAAGTCTAGAGTTGTCAAATCTGGCGAGCGAGCTGGCCATTCCACAGGTCCTCGACGGCCAATCCAACGACCGGAAAAGTTGTTATCTAAATAGTTCCAAACTTGTCTAGAGTAGTGTGGTGGACCTCCATCCGGCTGGAATACAATATCCATATCGAATTAATTAGGATTCGTTTTGATAATTTCGGTGATTAGAGGGTCAATAGTATTTTCCAGCATATCCAAATACATTTCCCCTGGTAAATTTTGTTCGATGAATAGAGGCTCCACAATATGGTTTCCCAATATCCCTTCCCAAACATTTATTTTTCTGGATATTGAGATTGAGTTTCCCGAAAGATGTGAGGATTAGTGTCACTCCAATAACGACAATTTTGTCCATGAATATTACCGTTGAGAAAAAATGTACATTCATCGCTAAAACAATTATTATGAAGATAGGTAGGATGTCGTATAATGGTTTTCGTCATAGTTTCGCAGAATTCTGTTCTTCGATCAGGGTCATCTTCAGTTAACTGGTGTACCATTTGGATTTTATACGGATGATTCATATTCCTTTTCAAAAGTCTCCATACAGTAGAAGGACAAACCGCATATTCATTCGCGAAAGAGGAAGTCGATTGTTGGGGATTTACTATCATCTCACCAATTATTTGAACTTGCTTTTCTTCCTATAAATGGACGGACGTCCTGGGGGCTTCTTGTTGTTTACATTATCAGTAGTTGTAAATTTAGATATGACTTCCCGTAAATATTTTCTATAAATAGCTACATCTCGGTTTCGTGAAGGTTACGGGTCGCACCGTAAATAAAAATTGCTTCGATATTATGGACAAGAATTGACCATTTTAAAGAAGTGAATCAAAAACTGACCGGTATAAAGTACTCGTCGGGAGCTCCAAAATGATGTGCCACAAGACCACACTTTCCATTTAATTTTTTCCAAGATGGCGCCCAGCAGCCCTCTTGAAATTTTTATCGGTCAATTTTACTATAAAACATTTATCAATTACATTACCTCAAGTTTCAATATTTTGAATTGATCTGTTCAAAAAATAAGGAGGGAGGACATTAAAGAAAAGCATTGTATATATATTACTATTCTGAAAACAACCAACTTTCATAAATATATTTAAAAGTGAAGGCGAAAAATGCATGCTTTCTAAGGAACATCTGATGTGACATGAATGGTTTCAAAATTTTCCATTAATCTTTGCATACTGTATACAATCAGTCAAAGAACTTTTAAACCAAAGATGATGAAAACTTACCCTCTTCAGCTTTTATAACAGGATCCGATGATATATCTGATCAAAAGCCTTCGAGAAGACTTCGTATAAACCGAGTCAACTTGATCACGTCCCTCTACCATCTGCACAATATGTGACCAGATTAATAAGTATTGACTTGTTTTGGCAAAAACCATGTTGTTGATTTGACATTAAGCGCGTACATAACCAGTTCAACTGTTTAATAACCAATGAATCCAACAGTTTAGGAATTCAGAACTGAATATACATAGTACAATAATTCCCTCTATCTTTTTTCCCTTGCTCTTCTTAAAAATTGGATCAACATAGCTCATCTTCCACACATTAGGAGACCTTAATGTTTTGAAGAGAATATGATAGAGAGCCAAGCAATCGTACAGACACACCTTTATTAGGCACACTCTCAGATTTCAATGATAGTTTATTGGGAAGTTCGAATGATTTCGGAAGAGTGGTTAAGCTTTTTGAACATATTTCGTACCCCTTTAGAAAATGCGGGTCATACAGAATAAACTAAAAGAAATTTGAAATTTAGGACTATAAGGATACCAGAAGATATAGAACCACACTGGAACATAATCATTCCGTGAATGTTTCAGACGTTTAAATACTTGTTTAGGAGATGTTCTACGTAAGGTGAGTCAATATCTGCCAAGTCAATGCGCTCAATATAATAGTTGCTATAATAGCATAATATGAGAATATGGATATGAACAAAACTTAAAGCACATATATTTAACAATCAGGTTTTAGTTCGTGTCAACAAGGAATTTTCACATATGTTTAAAGAAAAAATTAAAAGATTTAAGATCCAAGAGTCTTGGTGACCAATCTAATGGTACACTGCCATAAACAATTCAGCTATTGTTGGATCAATTTAAAATTTAAAAAAAAAATTGTTCAATAATCTTAATACTTAAAATCTCTGCTACAACATTATTTTTTGTAAACTTTGCTTTTTGGCTTCGTATTAAAATTATCGTTCGATTAAGAAATTTATTTGTCTCCTAATCCCTAAGACGTTATGTATTTTCTTACTATTAAAAAAAAAGGTTTAATTGAAAAAGATATTACTATGGAAAAAATAAATTTAACTTAAAAATTTCCATCTTATATCATATCCATACTGTAGTTTGTAATTGGGATCATTTTCATTCTTTGTGTAGCAATCTAATCTTATATGAATGAAATTTTTCTTTTTTAAATAAATATATACAAAACTGTTGTAATTTAAAATTACTTTAGAGTATGAATACTTTCAACGTCTAATGTTATGTTTAAATATATGTAACAAATTTTACTGACCTTACGCCATCTTGTGGTTTGTTCTGCAAAGTGAATTGTTTCTAATGAATGACAATAATTGCGACCAATTTGCTCATAAATAAATCATACAAATTGCCATAATGAAAACAATAAAACTGCCATATTATATTAAGGAAACGAAAATGAAAGTAACAAAATCCGAAAAACCCCGTTATTAAATCATTAAAACAATTTAATTTTCAGTTTAGAGTGAAATTCGCCAGATTTTTTCCTTAGAGTGATATAACAGAATATAAGAAAGAACATAGCAGAGAAAACTATAAATGCTATTTTGTTTCTTAACGATATAGGAAACTTAAAACTGTACCAAGCGCGTTATGCGTTTATATCATATAACCGAGTATTTAAATGTAAAAATATGTGTTTTATTATTAAACCAGATCTGCGATCATTTCGACACGAGTGAGAAAGTAACAGAAACATTAAAATATAAATACGTAATAAGAAAAATACATAGAAAAATGGAAGAATTAACGAATATAACACTCATTGTATTCTAATTTTCTCGGATTTCTTCACGTCTCCGATTTCTCATTAAGACGTAATGCAAAAAATTGGGACAGGATAATCTTCTACAAAAATTGTTTACGGTGCGTTTAAAGTTGCAAACAAATAATGTTGCAATTTAAAAAATAATATGATGGTGCGTGCAAGCATCTAAGAAATCGAAATCAAAAGTGCTCTTCTTGCATATTAAGCGTAGAAATTGGGTTAAGTGGTAAAATTTAATCGTATTCAAAGTGCGAATAACAATGGTCGGTTGATCTTAGGATTTTAATTAATTGTTATGGTTACTTAGTTATGCAGATGATGCTTTGGCAAAATTTTTCTTTAAAAAGGCTATTTATAGCGTGAAAATTTTTAATTAATTATGCTTTTAAATTAAGTACTGGCATTGTATATTAAATAATTTACTACGCTTTGATCTAATAACAATTTCTTGCTCGAGGCTAAAAAATACCTTAATCTGTTTGATATTGCGTTTGAAAATTGCACAAACATATGGTAAATAACAGGTTCTAGGTTTGATTTCTAGAATATCCTGTTAGATTATAAGCTTTAATAAGATAATTGTAGTCATGTGTGTTAAACTTGATTATTGAATCGATAATATAATAGAGAGTGATTTATAGATCGTCATTCAAGATTATGTGACATATTTGATCAAATATTGATGAAACATTAAAAGAAGATTCACATTATTATCAGATTCTTTCAGATATTCCGTACTTCCGTTATTCTTTTATGGGCATAATATGTAAACATATATTTTTAAGAGCCATTTATCATATTTTACATGAATTTTTGTCCTATATAATAAATATGGTAATAAGAAAAGGATGAATATAGTATACTTTGTATAGAATGGTATAATTATATGAAATGTGAATCTTATTGTAAAGAGTGAATTCCAGACATGTAAGCAGAACTTTAAAATTAAAGTTAAGTTTAACGAGTATGAAGAGCGTAAAAATATCGAGTTTTACCGTTTCACATTTAGGAGACTAAAATTAATTTTTGAGTCTAGGCTCAAAAAATTATCGCAAAATATTTAAAAAGAATCTGCTTACGTGTGAGTCTAATAAATGTTGGTAATGGCTATCTCCATTCACCATACTATTGTATGCAGTTATATTGTATTATACTATATTATTAAAGAGATTTTGCTGAAAAGGTTGCCCTACGTTCTGCAATTCTTCATTCATGTCCAATTCTTCAGTTTAGTAAATCGTTAAATGAAATGAGCTTGTTCTCATAGATTTTGCTTTTTCAGTGACCCCAAAGAAAAAGTCTATAGGTGTTAAATCTGGCAATAGTAAAGGCTATTTAATAGCAGCTTTTTTCCAAGCCATTGTCCTAGCAACGTGTGATTGAAATATTATCGAATGAATAACACACATGTGCTGCTGAAACATCAATCTATCTATAATTTTAATTTTCAGTTATAGAAATTAATGCGGGATCAATGGCCTCCTGTAGTAGCACTAAGTACATTTCATCTGTCAAATTTCCAGGTAAGGAAAATGGACCTACCAAATTATCACCAAATATACCACCTCAAACATTTAATTTTTGTGGGTATTGGGTATGTACCTCCCAGTATACTCTGAGATTAGTATCGGATCGATATCGGTAGTTATGACGATTTATCACAAACAGCATTCATCAGAGAAACGCGTATTAAAGAAAACTATTTATTAGTTCTTGTACACGATGTATTTTGTACGGATGGAAGTTATGAGCTTTTTGAGTTTGTAACACCTGTTACAATTTCCAATTACTTGCCCTTGAATAGTCCATACCTTCATTCTCTACGGGATTTTGAATATTGCGTTTGCAATTCGCCACTAATCCAATTTTTTCAAAATTCAAAAACAACTTCTAGTGCATACTTTTGTTACACCCTATAAATCACTATACTAACATCGTACTACATTTTAAATCAATAAGAATAATTTCTTTTTTACATCTGGTAAGCAGAAATACTTCACACATATTTTTAACACAACTCTAGCCGTTTTTTACTGATAATATTATGCTGTGATAGTAACCAATTCAACTAAATCCATTTTGTTTATCCTTTTTGGTGTTATATTTGGCACCCTCCAATAATGGAAAGCCTCAAAATAAATCCATCCAGTTAATAAAATTAGACCCTCCAGTACTTTTACGCTACTTCCTAGCAATTTTTTTCAGCTAAAATATGCTGATTCAAAAATACCCCGTTAATATTATTTATGCCTTAAGTTTTCTATTTAAATGATTTAAACGCATTTTCCAGCGCTACTCCTCAGTTTATTTTGATTTTATCTGTTTTTAAAGCCTCGTTGATTCTGACGTGTATGTGGTATTTGTATACAGGTTGGCGAATAGGAGAGGCGAATAGGCATTATAAATGGCAAATTTATAAATATTTATTGACTTTTTTAAATATTTATCATTGTACCTCTTCCGAAAAAGTTCAATTGATTAAATGGTTTTATGGAGGCAATTTAGCAGAACAATGCAGGAATTTAATCTTGCACTAAAACTATTTTAAATGTAAATTTTGATACATCTTCTCGCCTCCAAGAATGTAGAAATTGTCACAGCAAAGCTTAGGAACCACCCATTGAAAGGGTTCAGGAGATAGAACGGCGGGAATAAATGGTTTGTAGTGCTTTAGTTTTGGATTCAAAACGATCGAGCAGAAGTGTTAAAGAGAACTTGCGTATGCACCATAAAACTGTGATGAGTATTTGGGAAAACATGAATAGAAATGTTTTAAATATTCCAAAACTCAGGAGGTGTTTCCTGAAAACAAGTGGCGAAAAATGGCATTTTGTGAAACCATGATGGAAAAGGCAAATAAAAATGAAAATTTTTTAGAAAATATTTTGTTTTTAGATCAGTCCTCTTTTCCAGTCCATTGCATGGTGAACACAGTCCTTCCATTGTTCGTTAATGGTCTCGTTAATGGTCTGTTAATGGTCAGAAAACAACCACAGAAGTTTTCAGTACCCTCAAAAGTTGTGTTTATGTCTGGGCTGGTATCTTCTGGTCTGGACGATCATATTATTGGGCCATTTTTTATTGAAAGTACTTTGCACGCCAAAAAATACCTTGAGTTGCTACAAAACCTACAAAAGTTTTTCCTGCCGTTTCCTGTCGTGACCTGAGATCAGTCTATTTTCAACAAAATGGCTGTTCTACTTATAATGCGGTTACAGTCGATGCTACCAGCCTTATCAGTGGGACTGGCAATATTAAATAGCCTCCAAGATCTCCCGATTTTCACTAAATGACTTTTAGTTCTGGGGTTATCTTAAGGAGACTATTTATAAAGAATTTAGAGAACTTAATAAACAAATTTATTGAATCTGCCAATTCCATCTACCTCAAACTCTTTTGGAAGTAAGAAACAGCTCTTACATATAGGCTAACCTTTTCTTTGCCTAAAGAAGGAGGTCTTTGTGTGCCTTTTATTTAAAGAATTATTTGTTAGGTTAATTATTAGGAGTTTAATTTTCTGTGCATTTATAATGCTTACACTCTATTTTTATTAGAGTTTATATTTTATTTTAATAAGAACAACGCTTTAATTGTCAATGTGCAATACATAGTATAAAAAATTTTTAATTAGGAATCTATGGCGGGTTTTACACATGTAATTTCTGCATAGAATTGCATACATTAGCAAAATAATTTACTAATGGCGCGCAATCTTTTTTCAAAATTTGCTGCAAGAGATACAGAGATAAACTAAAATAAAATGTAAAATAATCCAGCTCGAATCTCGACTACTTACGTACTGACGCGGCGGTGGCGTTGCAACATCTCGTGTGCATGATCGTATATGTGTAGTGATCCATTCGCCAATCTGTATATATTTTTGAACAGGCTTATACAGGGTGTTATAAAATTCAGTTAAAATATCTTAAGAGTGTATTGTTGGACTTAAAATAAAACTTTTTTTCCTCTAAACATGTATCCTAAAATGCGTCCCCTGAGACTTGCAGCCCGTGCAAATTGCTAGAAGAAATCGAATATTCGTCCCCGTTTTTTGCGCGCTCTTTTCATTTTAGGTCCAAAAAATGGTGTAAATCCCGTTTTGGGGGATGATTCAGGGAAGATTACCCTTATGAACGCCCCTATTTTATATTTTCTATAAAAAATTTAAAAAAAAACTAGCAACACCATCTAGTTAGCCATAAAAAAATTCTAAAATTTTTGTCCCTTGCATTTTTTTGATATAATTAAGGGAATATTTTTTAACTCGATTAAACTATCAAATTAAAAAAAAAACCAAGTGGGCCGTGACTGCTTTAATTGTTGTCAAATCTAATTAATTTAATCAAAAAAATGCAAAAAAAGTAATTTTAGATTTTTCATGGCTAATTAGATGGTGTTCTAGATTTTCAAATTTTTTATTGGAAACAAGATATGGGCTATCATAAGGCTAAACCACCTGACTTCCTCCCTATAATGGGGCTTATACTAATTTTTATTCTCGCATCATACATTGTTTGAACGTCTCAATTCAATCAAACCTCTTATGAAAGTCTATAAATGCCAGGTGGAGAGGTATGTTCTATTCTGTTGTTTTTTCTACTAATATTCTTATTTATTTATTTTTAGCAGTACAGCCCAACAGTATAAACCATTTACAGAGCTAAAGGTTACAATAATGTTTTAATAATTTTTAAGATATAGTAAAAGCATACATAAACCAATATATTCTCCGTAACATCACAGTATAAACTATATTTTAATAATTTATAGTAATAATCTCAAACTTATATAAAAATAAGCAACCACAAATCATTAAGCCTAAAAAAGAATATATATTTCTATACCTAAATCTCAATGAGTGAGAATTGGTAATTCATCTTGGCTGACTCTACATTCAGCACTACAACACACCAAATCTTTGTAATTTTTTGAGTTAAAGCAATATGTTAAATTAGTCTAATAGGCCGTTTATTAGACTAATTTAACATATTGCTTTAACTCAAAAAATTACAAAAAATTAATTAACATAAGTGCTCTTTTTATCCCGCTGGCCTTAATTACTTACATAATTGGGCACATCGAAATCGCCAATTATTAAAAAGTTGCCAGTTATGTCTAATTGTAATAGCATATCAAAGAATCTTTCAAACTTCTCATCGGTTATTTTTGGACGTATATATATTAAAAGCACAAA
This sequence comes from Anthonomus grandis grandis, assembly GCF_022605725.1. NCBI lineage: Eukaryota > Metazoa > Arthropoda > Insecta > Coleoptera > Curculionidae > Anthonomus > Anthonomus grandis. The sequence goes on from NC_065549.1 coordinate 15,242,546, forward strand.
CAGTCGTTTATAATAAAGTAAACATTTACACAGATTAAAATCTATATAAGAAAAAATTATTAGAGATATGACTAGTGTCTATTGTTGAGCACACTATTGGGTTTTTGACAGCCAGAAGAACACCGCCTCCACGCGATAAATTAACTTGAACTTCGATCTTTTTGGCGTACCTCGTATTCAGCTGGAAATAATGCGACAATGTCGTACTCACAATCGCTTATTGAAAAAAAGAATGTATCGATTTTGGAATTTAAGCCGAGCACATTTTGATAATAGCGTGATGGAGTGTTATTGTCGAACATGTTGAGTTGTTTTAGTTTTTTGAATGAAAGTTGTATCTGGTGTTTGTAGTTTTCGGTTCTGGAACTAACGTTTTTCTCTTCGATGAACGTTGTTCCAATGGATTGGCTACCAAGATTACCTTACTGGCAACTGGTGGGGCATTAGGCAGTGCAGTTTCAATTGGTGGTAGGTCAGGGCTTGATTCAGATGGTTCAGGATTTTGTGGAACAAGCTTTTGCAGATCTTCTAGGCGCCATGTTTTATTATCAATTATTAGACAGTCCTTTTTCAACTTAACGGATTACCCTTGGTTTTTGGCAGACTTCTTATAAAATAGGTGCTTTTTCTTTAAATCAAGTAGCTCTTTAGGTAGGTCTTTTGAGATCGCATACTCAGTGTTTTTTAGTTTATACACCGCTTTTAACATGGAACGAGCGGCAGAGTTCCTTACAAACTTAATTAATATTGGCCTTACTCTATTATTATTTTCAGATCTTCCAATCCTAAAGGCCTTATCAATGTCTTGGGATATAATATTAATATGTAGCATAGTCTGTGCAAATTCCGATAATATAGCATCAGGGTCTTCATGAATAGTTTCCCTAATGCCAAACAGGACTAGGTTTTTGAAACGAGTTTGATATTCTAATTGCTGAACTCTGTCTCTGAGTGCTTTATTCTCCTTCTCGAGTTTTTTAACAGATTGCATATTTTCGTTTAGTTTGATGCCAAGGTCTTGTATTATTTCAGCTTTCATAGACTTATGGACTATAGATGGTCGATGGTTTTGCGTAACTCCGCTTGCTTCATTGGTTGATATGTATACAATTTGTTGACCAATCTCTTAGTAATAATCTCGTTGAGGAGTTTATACAGATGAGACAGAAGGCTTATTGAGCGATAATTTTATCTATTGCCACTATCCTCTTTCTTAAATAGAACACTTTTTTTACCACTCATAATGTATTTTAGCTTCTTGCTCATTTTGCATGTAATTCTATCTTCACTTGGACTACGTCCGTTTTTAATTTTCTTAGGGGTGGCCTGTATTTCCTGTATGGATATCTCGGGGATGTTTGCACAGTCCACGTTATATATAGTAACTTTTTATGCCTTGTTGAATATGCCTGATAAAAAGTATACCGCTATCCTACTACAGCTCTATTATTAAGTGTCCCTCTGGTAAATAAACATGACGGATCCGAGCGTTTTTTAAAAAACCTAATGGACCATCGTTTTTGATGCGTCACATATATCGCATATTTCGCATGTAAAAGTTTTTTTAATAACTATTTAAATGGGTGCATAATTAGATCCTTAAAAGTAATATTGATAGAATACTAATTTTCAAAAATAAATTGTAGCGGATTCCACAACAGAAGTAAGAAAATTGCTGTTTTTCAAATCATTATATCGTTTTATTAGAATTTGTTATATTCTTTATCTTTCTTAAAAAAAATTCTCCCTCGTATTTACATAACATTATACTATATTACTTATATAATAAGATAATATTATGAAATATGTTAAACTTCAAAATGCTTCATATACAGGGTGTTTCACTTTTTTGTAGCAGGACTTTAACAGTATTTAGAAAAATTAATTTTAAGGTAGGTTTCTCATATAAATATTGATCGTCAAACTTTTTGTTTCTAAGATACAGTGCGTCAAAGTTTCCCAAAAAAAAGGTTTTATTTTTTAATATCCGAACTATCAAAGATATTGAAATCAAAATTGGTATAAACAATTCTAGGATGAAGGGTCATAATCGTAAATAATGTCATGTTTCTACGTTGGCCAGTAGCGGAGATATGACTAATTAATAATGTTAATGTGACTAAAAAAGTAGCACGCCACTTAATTAAGTCGATTAAACGGTCATTTCTAAATAGTGCATTTAATTGTAAACAAAAATGCCCTCTTGATATTTTTTCGCATCTGACTCAAATTGGGTTGTAAAAATCACTTAAGATTTGAAGATAAATTTATTTCAACCATCTAATAAATCGCAACATATAACAATACCACAAATACTTATAACTTATTTATAACAAACAACAGATTACAAGAACACAACAAACAATTAACAAATTTAAAGAAGGTGTTCGAAATGTGAACCATTTTCTGCAATACATAATTCACATCGACGAATAAGCGAACGTGAAATATTATTTAGAAATGGTACTATTTCATTACAAGCAATTCTAATTCTATTTATAAGGTCATCCCTTGTTGGAACAGGTGTCGCATACACTCTTTCTTTTAAAAATCCCCATACTGAAAAGTCTAAGGGGTTTAAGTCTGGGGATCGTGGAGGCCACGCTACTGGCCCTCCACGACCCATCCACCTTTCTGGATAATGGGTATCCAACCAGTTTCGCACAATTCTCCCATAATGCGCAGGACAACCGTCAAGCTGGAACCAACTCCGTCTCCTTAAATTTAAAGGAATATCTTCCCACATATTCGCATGCTCCCGTTCTAAAAATTCCAAGAAGGCTGCAGCATTTACCCTTGGTGGCAAAAAATATGGTCCGAAAAGTCGATTGTCATAAATACCAATCCAGACATTAACACTAAATTCATGCTGGAAGTTTCTTGGTCGAATTCCATGTGGATTTTCATGCCCCCAAATGTGCTGATTATGGAAATTGACCACTCCACGCCGAGTGAAGCACGACTCATCGCTCCACAACACGTTATTTAAAAAACCTGGAGTATTATTAGCTGCATTAAGAATCCAACGACAAAGTGCAGTTCTTTGCTCTTCATCTCCTGGTTGTAATCCCTGAACAGGCTGCAAATGATAAGGACGTCTATGATCCCGTCTTAACACTCGGTAAACACGGGAAGCTGAAATTCCTAAACCAGCGGAAACTCTTCTAATACTTGTTGTAGGATCTCTGTTGAACTCACGCAAAATTTGTTGCCTATTTCTCTCTATTCGAAAATTTACATTATTTTCATTTCCTCGTACATTGCCTAAACCATTCTCAATAATTTGTCGATGGACTCTTACAAATACAGAAGGATGTGGATGCCTTCTAATCGGATATCTGCGCATATATTCCCGGGCTGCTTCTGCGGAGTTTCCATTTGCAACCCCATAAATAAAGTGGATATCCGCTAACTCTTGATTTGAAAACATAAATGGCATTTTGACACAAAAACGATAAGAAGAAATAAACAAATAACACTTTTTGAGAACGCAATTGCAATTTGACACGATAATACTAATACGACATTTACATTTTATGACACTGTTTTTATTTCATGGCACAATATTCAAATTATTAAAATAAATTAATATAAATAACATTTCACGTTCGGTTATTCGTCGATGTGAATTATGTATTGCAGAAAATGGTTCACATTTCGAACACCTTCTTTAAATTTGTTAATTGTTGTGTTCTTGTAATCTGTTGTTTCTTATAAATAAGTTATAAGTATTTGTGGTATTGTTCTATGTTGCGATTTTATTAGACGGTTGAAATAAATTTATCTTCAAATCTTAAGTGATTTTTACAACCCAATTTGAGGAGAAAACGGAGTCAGATACGAAAAAATATCAAGAGGGCATTTTTGTTTACAATTAAATGCACTATTTAGAAATTATCGTTTAATCGACTTAATCCAGTGGCGTGCTACTTTTTTAGTCACATTAACATTATTAATTAGTCATATCTCCGCCACTGGCCAACGTAGAAACATGACATTATTTACGATTATGACCCTTCATCCTAGAATTGTTTATACCAATTTTGATTTCAATATCTTTGATAGTTTGGATATTAAAAAATAAAAACTTTTTTTTTGGGAAACTTTGACGCCCTGTATCTCAGAAACAAAAAGTTTGACGATCAATATTTATATGAGAAACCTACCTTAAAATTATTTTTTCTAAATACTGTTAAAGTCCTGCTACAAAAAAGTGAAACACCCTGTATATTTAACTGTTTTTCTAATAATATGTTTAAGAACTAATAATAAGTAAAAAACATGAACTTGAACTGAGGAAAGTTATAATGAAAAGTGAAACTTAACATAGTTACATATTTTGATTTAAACAAATCATCTAAACTGTGGATCACAACTACAAATACACACAATCCACCACCACTACATATCCATAACTACAAGACACACACAGGATGTGTATTGAATATAGCAAATACCAAATCGTCTAATTTTTGTAATATATAATTTTTTATCTAATTTTTCTTTAATAATCCTGAGAGAAGAGATCACTGTTAAGATAAACATTTTATCATTTAAAAGTCGATAAACCACTAATCGGCGAATTACACAGTGACTGACTTTTTGACCCACCGTTCGATAAATATTGGAAATTCGTTTATAGTTTTAAATTCGGTAAATATTTAAGAATAACTGCCTTTTTATTACAGCTTAAATATCACTTAAGCATTGCAAGCATCTTTTAATAATTTAAATCTTTAAATAGCATATTTAGCATCTTTAAATTTGATGAGTCTTTAAATTATTACTGCCAATAACCGATTAAGAATAACTTTTTTTTATTGATTTTAGTTTGACGAACGTTGGAGAAGAGATGGAAAAATCACTGTTAAGATAAATATTTTGTATAAATTGAACTAAACAGTGAGAAAAAATATAACATACATATTAAATGATACAATATAAAACAGAATAAAATGTTTTATCATCTAATAGTCGATGAACGATTATAGAAAAGTGAACTAAACAGTGAGGTTATTTTTATTGACCACCGTTGGATAAATTCTAAAAAATCACTGCTGAGATAAATATCATGTTAATATTAAAAATTATTAATCTACTATTAAATCAAATGCCTATGTAAAAACAGTAACCGATTAACTTATTAAAGATAAAAACAAATAATTTTCAATAACGTCAAGTAACTTTCATAATATGCAACGTTTAAATAAGTGGTTTTCGGTATAATAACTTCTTTTCTCTGTATTAAAATAAATTACTCAACTTTGAAAACACCCTGTATATACACACACATACATAATGTGTCTTGTAATTGACACACTCGGTTTCTCTCTTGTATCTAGGATACACTTTAGGTCTGATGATGCTTTTTTTAAAACGGAAAAAAAATATTTATTCTTGTTATGTAAATTTGGTAACATAAATCGTTTGAAATATTAATACCGAATAAAATCTAGGGGGTACTTTGGGTGACACGCAATTAATTAATAGGAATTAAACAAAGAACTAAAATAAGTTTTAAAAAATAATGAAATTTTTTTTAAAACGAATATATTTTGTAAGAGGGAAAATTTTTTTCAAAATGAAAAATATGCTGCAAAAAATTAAAATTTTAACGAATACATTTTGAAACAAAATGTAAATTTAATTTTGAAGATATTTTTGTTAAGTTCGTTATGTTATGCATAAAGCATAATAAACAAAACAAAAAATTACATAAACATTTTAAGCAATACATTTAAGAATAATAAAAAACATTTTTTTACATTGAAGAAGAATCGATACATATCTATCGATAACATAAAGGAATAAATTCCCTAAAAAGTAATAATGATATTTTATTTATGTCAAAAAGGAAAGAAAATTGGACAAAACTCTGACAAGGCGATGCACAACTGAATAAAATTGACATATTAATTGTTTTTAAAAAATAAAATACAAACCTCTAGTGATACGATATTAGTAAATAAATTTTAATAAAACAAAAATTTAAATAATATTAGAATTTAAATTAATTAATGAATTTCCAAGAAATTTTAGAAAAAATTTAGTTGGGTTAATTTGGCTGCTAAATCGTTTTAAATAGTGAAAAACGCACATACAAAATTAGCTATTAAAACATGAATATATTAAATATATCAGTAAATTTTCAGAAAACTGCAAAGATAAGTAAGTAATATACATTAAAATTCATAAAACTAGTAACTTTATTGTTACGTTTAAAAAATTACTATAAACTTGTATAATAATTATTGTTTTGCAAATGCTTTTTTTATTAATGTTATTTTGATATATTTTTTCTTTTATATGCTTTTAAACGATATTCTATATCTTATAAGTTCAAATGTGTTCTTTAAAATGGTTATATTATTAATATTGTTTTTAAGTCGTGTATTGCGTATATACCTTCTAGCATGACTTGCGATACTTACTTTTAAATATTTGTTCTAGATTATGCCACCGGTCCGATGGAAGTCTTGGATTACCGGTAAGTATTTTGTTTATGTAATAAATGCAAATCAAAATTGTACATAATAACTATTTTATTACCGATTTCCTGAACCATAGAACAGTTTAAGAAACAAATAAAACAATGATTTATCGAATTTTAGTTAAATTAATTATAGGTTTAAGCGTTTTGCAATTCCAAAACATACGCTGCACGTAAATTAATCAAATGTTTTTTTAAAATTAAATTAGTGTTATTGCCACATTTATCTGGTTTAAGGTTTTTCATTTTATGCAGACATTTACATACCTGTATATACTATAACTTAGGTATTTAACAGTTCATATGGGAATGTGAAGGTAACTTGCAAAGAACTGTTAAAAAACAGCTTACCACTAATAATAACTTTAGATCAACTACAGGGTGATTTAGAAAGATTTAGTAATAAATAAACAGATTCATTTTCGCATTTCTTTTGTTTATAAGCATACAGCAAAAACCTGTTAAGTATGATGAAGCATACATCAGTAAGTATAGTATTTTCACTTTTTTACAGTTATGGTGATCATCGCGCTTCAGGAAAAAGGATCGTCTCCGATGGCCGCTGCTCAACAGATGCAGGTATGTGTTAATGGTTTTCTTACATTGGACCATACTATTAACCTGGTTTTTAGAAATCGACAGGTTTTTTATAACATTTAACGATATACGGCGAAGTATCTGATTGACGTAGCTAATAAGGAAATATTGCATTTTTTAAACTATTATATTAATGATAATTTTAATTTATTTGTGTTACTGTGGTTTGTTTACTGTCATTTTAATTAATGATAAAACGTTATTACTACTTTCGTAGTTTATGAAAGCAAGGGCGTACCCAGGATTTCAGCTAGGGGGGAGAGGGGGTAGCTCATACCTGTTTCGAGAAGATGGTCGGTCGGGTATATTAAAACAAGATATTATAGGTTTGTTCTAGCAGGAAATTTGGGATGGTTTGAAACTAGTTTGATGTATATTGCAGTTGCGCACGACCAGACTGAAACCGTGTTGCAAACAGTTTCGGACTTATACAGTGCATCCCAAAAGTTATGTCTAAATTCATTTAAAATTCAGGGGTGTGTTCGAAAAAAAAAACGCTCAGACCCGTCGATATTTATTTCAAGTTGCGCATTTTTGTACGTGAAGTTTGAATATACAGGGTTGCTCAAAAATAAATTACGACTATCAACTTAATTTTTTCAAATGAAAGCACCTTTTTTTAATTTAATTTTTGAATTTCGCATGGAATTCTACGTATGTTTCATGCATCATGTCCTAAAGTCAACAGTTATCAAAAAAAAGACGACCAAACATTATTATTGAAGTTCACCTTACGAGTCACCTTATCTCTGAGAATTTGTATACAGAGCAAAATTCCATTCATTCGTGTTTTTTTATTGTTGGCTGGTGACCGTGAATTTTCATAGAAAATGTATGATAGTCGTATGCCAAACAGATATTGTAAAGTGGGAAGTGTACGAGCAAAGTTGCGTTTTTCACAATGGTAAACTTAACGGAACGAGAAAAAATTGAAATTCTGTGCATGGTTGGGTTTGGTGATAGAACACGTACTCAAAGCTCCTCAATTATTCAATGAAATCCATCCTGATCGTCATCCGATATGTCTAAAGGTGGTGAGTAGAATAGAGGCTAAATTTAGAGAATTCGGTCATGTTAGAGATCTGCCGAAATCTGGTCGTCCTGCTCGAGATGAAAATGAACAACTTGACGTTTTGCCACAGCATAAAGAAACTTTTTGCTGTGGTTTTGCTTGTGGTTTGTTTCTTTATGCTGTGGTTTTGCTTTCTTTGGAAGAAAATCCATGCACTCCTCTGTCGCAGATTGGGGCAAATTTACACATGGCGAAATCTATAGTTCACTAAATAGTTAAAAAGCACAAATATCACCCCTACAAAGTTATTCCTGTGCAAGAGTTATTTGATGACGATTTCGATAGGCGAAATGAGTTTTGTGAACGCTTACAAAACATGTGCAATCTAAATAATAATTTAGTAACAAATATTATTTTTTCTGATGAAGCCACGTTCTGTTTGAATGGTATTGTGAACAGACAAAATTGTCGATATTGGGCAACAGAAAATCCGCATTGGATGATGGAGGTAAACACCCAGTACCCTCAAAAACTAAATGTGTGGTGTGGAATAGTGCGCGGAAGAGTAATAGGTCTCTTTTTCTTTGAACAGACTTTAACGGGACAAGTGTATCTCGATTTTCTCCAATTTGAATTAGTTCCAGCATTACTAGCTTTATTTCCAAATCCATTGGACCCAGACTATCCTGATGAAGAACTAATTTTTCAGCAAGATGGCGCTCCTCCGCACTATGCTGCCACTGTGCGTACATTTTTGGATGAAACCTTTCCCAATCGGTGGATAGGAAGGAGAGGACCCATCGAATGGCCTGCTAGGTCGCCTGACCTAACACCGATGGACTTTTTTTGTGGGGATACCTTAAGTCAAAGGTAATGGCCAAATAATCTAGACGACTTGAAGGAGAGAATTTGCAGAGAAGTGCGCGCCATAACTCCGGAAATGATTGAAAATGCAACGAGACTTTATTGATCGCCTTGGATATTGTCAAGCCGTGAATGGCAACCATTTTGAACAATTAACTTAATTTTTGTCCTTTTTTTATTTGTTACATGAATCGTCTTTTTTTCGATAACTGTTGACTTTAGGTATAGGACATAATGCATGAAACATACGTAGAATTCCACGCGAAATTCAAAGATGAAATAAAAAAAGGTGCTTTTATTTGAAAAAATGAAGTTGATGATCGTAATTTATTTTTGAGCAACCCTGTATATACAAACTTTACGTACAATAATGCGCAACTTGAAATAAAGATAGACGGGTCCGAGCGTTTTTTTTTCGAACACACCCCTGAAGTTTAAATGAATTTAGACATAACTTTTGGGAAGCACTGTATGTGCTAGAACATCTTTTTAAGACAGGACGTTGACATTTCGCAACTCAAAACCGTTATCTAATATGTTTGTTGGTTAGGTTTTATGTTATTTATTTTGAACATATTTATTTTAAATATTTTTCAATAGAAGTAATTATTTTATTATGAGTGTAATAAATATTATTTTTTAAAATGCATACCATTGATGTTAATGGTAATTTTACTACTGCTGTAGGAACTTTCTCTAAATAGCCAATATTCTTATTTGTAGGCCTCCAAAAATTTCTTATTTCACCATTAACAACGGTTTCTAAACAAGAAAATACTCAAACACCAATTCCTATACAACAGTCCCAAAAGTTTTTTAGGCCAGGAAGTTTAGTAAATAAAATATCTTCATTATATAATAAAGATGACAGAAACATTTTTCATGGGGTACCTATGCCAAGTTTGCTGATTCACCACCCACATTCTTTTAATGCCAAGGCTGCCTTAAAACTTGTCTAGCAACAAAATTTCTGTATTCAGCAGCATCCCTATTATCATTAATTAATCATTATTATATAGATTATCTTCATCTTGTCCGGCATCGTTGGGGGGTAAAGGTAGTTCTATGTTTATTTGAGCTTCGGCAATTACATTTTTCCCATTAGAAATAAATTGTGTGGTACACAGCAGGCCCGAATAAAGTGGTACAGTTGTTGCCATTTTTGCTTCAGCAAGCCTAAACAATGCTCAATGACATATCGATTTGTTGATAGCTTTAAATTAAAGTTTCCCTCTATGGCTGTAAGGTTTCCTCTATCTTTATATGGAGTTAAAAGATTTTTTAAACAGGAATAGCCACTGTCTCCCGGTAAATAAAAATCTTGATACCTCTCTACCAATTCCGCACAGAGAGGAGAATTTGTAAAAACTCTGCTATCATAAACAGAGCCAGGATATCCAACAAAAATATCCCTTATCAATAAATCATGATCACAAACCACTTGCATCTGAAAATAATTTTAAAAGGTTGAGTGAACAAAATAGTTGCTTAGGTCAAAAAATTGAATTCTCAGACTCTATTTTCCAAAATTATGTTAATCAAAAAATGCTAGAGGTTCAAGTGGTAAAGCTCAATAATAACTATAAATAGGTATTTCTTATTTAACTGACCTGGATGGAGTAAAAATTCTTTCTGTTTAAATATGAGTCTGGATCATTTTTAGGCTTATCAATCTTTATATGAGTACCATCAATAGCCCCAATGGCCCCTGGGAATCCATATTCTCTGAAATGTTGTTCAATAGTTGTCTTTACAAGATCAGATGGCCATTTGGTGACATTCTACTTAGAAAATATATTATCCTTTTAAGGACGTAAAAAAGGCAGCTAATTGTGATGTCAAATCTATCTCCAACATCTCTAAATGAAGAAGCTTCATGACCAGCAAACCACAAAAAAAATTATGTTGTTCATAGGCTGATAGCTTGCTATTTCCACCAATAGTGACTTAAAAAACTCACTTTCTTCAAATCTATGGCCAATATCTTGAGGCACTTGTCTGCTAACTCGAAAATGCTCAACAAATTCCTGGTTATTGTATAGTAGTACAGTAACTTCGAGGTAGCCTTCGTTCTTTGGTCTCTTGTGGCCTTGGAACAGGATATCTACTAGTTCATTATCACTCGATACATTAGAATTGATCGAACTTAAAGAGTCTGATGACATCATGGATTCTCTTAAAACCTGTAATAATAAAAATTAGGATATATTTATATATCCAATATATAATGTAAAATTACACAGAATTTTATTGAATTTTTTATATACCTACCTTTAGATATTTTATAAATACAGTAGTACATTAACTCTAAAACCAGCCCTTTAACAGCAGCAAAAATGAAATTTTAATTATCCCACAATGAAACATGATCAAACCCCAAGATCAAACTCCAAATCCGATATACATTTCTTATTGATTATCTAAATGACAAACAAAAAAAGAAAACAGAGTTTTGACATATACCTTGCGCATGTCTCAAACCGAAATCCCTAGGAAATTCTACGGACTACTTTGAGTAGTTTGAAACCAATTTCCAAACTGAACTTTGTTGTTGCTAGAACAGTTGACAGGCAATCAGAATCCCGGATTAGTTTTGGAACGCGTACTTTCGTCTGCGCAGATTCCGGACGTGTATCCCGTTTGTGTATTGGTCAAATTTCTGCTAGAACAAACCTTATATCTATAATAATCATAATATATAATGTCCAGTGCAGAGATCTATTAGAATCTTTGATGTGTCGCAGATGCCGCACTAACTAGTCCGTGTGCCTATGTCGTATTTATTGTCGCATGATATACATGTTTAAATAGCAACATTTTATATTGTTTATCTATAAAATCATTTTAAATATACGTAAAACCCCATGTTTTATCCTATTTTTTATTTTTCTTTCAAATATGTCCATTTTTAGAACGAAAATAATAATATTAAAAAATTGACCGCGGACTAATATCCAAGCATCTTACAAAATATTTTAAACACTTCCAGCACTCACAGACTTGTCACCTCTTTTTAGCCAGTCTATTAAACAAAGATAAAACACCTGCGTTCTGGCGATTCCTACTTTAGGCTGTGCAAGTGATTGTGTATCTCCCTCTATCCCACTGATTTTGAGAATTACGGGGCCGTACTCAAATAAATTTTTGGGCTGTTTTTGTATTACCAAAGTATATAGATTTCAACTAGACTGAGTTAAGAGTTAGACTGTGATATTACCTACTTTCGTCGTGTTTTTAAAGAGATCTTTAAGGATGGGTCTATCACCTTTAATAGTTGGGAGGGGGGTCATGTGAGGGTATTATTATTTGACGTTTATGAATGTGGAGAATTTAGAATTTGGCCTGTATTCGTTTAAATTTTCTGCAGTTTTTACTGTAAGGAAGTGTGTTTTTTTTATTTGTGTTTATGAATTTGTTTTGGTATTACACCTAAAGACCTTAAACTGTTTCGACCCTGGCAAAATAGGCAGGAAAATTTGGCAAATGAAGAGGAAAGTGTTTGTGTGGGCTTATGGAGACCGTGGGTGCACAAGAAAGACAATAACATTTGTGATGAAAACAATAAGAGTGATCTGGACAGTGAGTGAGACTCTGATAGTTCATTTTCTAGTGTTGAGGAAGCAAAAAGAAGCAAGGGAAGTAGAAGCTACAGGGGAAAATCAAGCAGTTTTAAAACGTAATTGTTTAAGTACAGACGCCAAACAAATTTATCTAAATATCTATACCAATCTAAGGAATAATCCTCAGTTCACAAATGATTGTAGTGTTGTAGTGCAAAAAACAGCGTTTTAACAGGGCCCCCCTTCGCCCTTTACATTTATCTGGAAACTCGTCGTCTGAAATAAATTTCTCGGCGCTCTTCACTATGTTTTTCCCGTTGGGCAATGGCTAGACGACGAGTTTCCAGATAAATGGATAGGGCGAAGGGGTCCTATAGAATGGCCTGCTAGATCTCCTGATATAACGCCGTTAGACTTTTTTCTATAGGGTTATTTGAAATCTATTGTGTTTACTCCCCAACCTGAAAGTTTGGATGAACTTCGTCAACGCATCATCGACAGCTGCCATGATATCCCACAACATGTTTTTAAATATGTCCGTCGGGAATTTGAACATCGCTTATGTCATTGTTTGGCCAAAAACGGGCAACATTTTGAACACTTATTAAAATAAAAACTGATATTTTCATGTTTTTGTTTTCTATCTGAACAAATTAAGATAAACAAAGATTTTTCTAATTTTCTCGAAAACGAATCGACCGATTTAAAAAAATCAAACGTCAAAATAAAAGACTTCGAAAGACCTTTTAACCAAGCTATTACTTGATACCCCTTGCCATTCAAAATTTTTAAGGGGATGACCCTGGGCGGCAGAGGGTGAAGTAATTTTAGGTTAGAAAGTTGTCAATTGCCCCTTGACAAACCTTTTGACGTAGGGGCAATGGGGGAATAAGGAACAGGGGCAATAATTTTTTTTAATGTGAAAAATCTGAAAAAATTATACAAGACACTTAAACCATTTAACTAGACGGTATATAAAGTCGATTTCGCATTGCTGTATATTTTATGAATTTTTTTGACAGAATTGCTAACTCTGCCTAAAACTTTATCACCTCAAAGTGGTGCGTTTCAAATATATTTTTTTAAATTTGCCCTAAGAAATTTTTTAACATTAGTTTCGATACCGTAGCTTGTAGACGACTGAAAGGCCTTTATTTTCTTTTTTCTCAGATCTCCCTGCAATAAACGCGTACACCATAGTGGAATTGTTTCTTATTACCCCAATTATTTTATTTAATGGGGCAATAAGAAACCCTATTGTGGGGTAATAAGAAACTATTATTATTAGTCCTTCTTGTTGTTGCAGGTAAATCCAGTTAAGTAAAAATGCCCAGAAATTACAAAAAGAAGGGAATAAGTGTAACCTATGACCCTGATCGTATGACAGAAGCTATACCTGCAGTTCTCAGAGGTTTAACACTACGTGCCGCGGCAGAACAATACGAATTACCATTTGGGACGCTTTCCAAACAATACAAAAAAGTGGGTGATGTGAAAATGGGTGGTGGGTGAAAGCCTGAACTTAGGTATAAAGATGAACAGGACCTTGCTCAGTACGTAAGAGTTAGCGCGCTACATGGTGAAGGACTAACGAAAAAAGAGACATTAACACTTGTGTCACAGTTTATTAAGGAAGAGAAAATAGAAACCAGATGGAAAGATCGAAAAGGTCCTGGTGAGGATTGGTTTCCTGGATTCTTGGCGCGCCATCCTCAGCTAGCCATAAGAAAAGGTGAAGCTCTCAGCTCACAAAGGGTCAGAGGAACGGATCCCTTTGTCATCAGACGTTTTTACGATGACATTTCAAAAATGTTCAATGAACTAGGCATTGGCTCTGAAAATGGTGGCCTCTTGTTCAACTATGATGAAACCTCCTTTTCACACGATCCAAAGGATATGAAGATCGTGGCAGAAAAGGGAGTCAAAAGAATCTCGAGAAATATTGCGGGAACTGGGAAAACAAATACAACAGTTTTAGCCTGCGGAGCAGCTGATGGGAAAAACTTGCGCCTTTCATAATTTTCACTGGGAAGCAGATGTGATCCACATGGATTCCAGAATATGAATACCCCGGTATGCGATATGCTGTTCAAGAACATGGTTGGATGGATGGGAATTTATTTAATAAATGGTTTAAATAATTATTTTTACCATCCGTTCCTTCCAATGAGCAAAGACGCAAGAAGGTTGTCTTGTTTTTTGATGGAGTGATCTTTCATATTAGCTACAGTCTAGTGAAACTTGCACAAGAAAATAATGTCGTACTGGTCAAATTTCCACCAAATGTAAGTCATTTCATTCAGCCACTTGACAAAACAGTCATTAAGACTATGAAAAAGTACTATGAAAGTATCCTGGAAAATTGTTGACAAAAGCACAATTTGCTGAGCTTATTGGTACTTTGTGGGAAGAGCCCTTCAAATCCTGGAACCTTAGGTCCGGTTTTCAATCAACGGGACTTTTTCCTGTAAATTTTGACAAGTTTCCAGAGACTGACTATGATCCTATAAAATTTAAAAGGTTCAAGGAAGCTGGAAATATTGCTGAATATACCAATCCAACCGAGGACCAGCCTCAACTTGCTCCAAGTCCTGTTGCATCAGTTTCGCCATCTCTATATAATCCAGAAGATATCCCTGGCCCTAGTCACAGACTTACTGCCTTTGAAGCCCAGGAAGGTGAGCGACTGAAGGAGAGGTCTTCTCAAGTTAAAGAAATAAAAGAAACAAGCAACTCCAGTTTTGAGTTATTCATTAGAAAAAAGCTTTCCGAAACTCTTTCTGAAGTTGCGAAAAACACAACTGCACCAGGAAAGAGAAAGAAAGTATCGCAAGGTGTTGGAGAAATTCTGACTTCAGCTGTGGTAGCTCAATGCCTAAAAAACCTTTTTGAATCCAAAAAAACAAAAAAAGATGAAAAGACACGGGGAAAGTATACAAAAGAAAATTCAAAAAAGACCATATCCAAGCAAAGAAAAACCATCGAGGACTCCTCAACTTCCGAAGATGAGCAAGATCTCGACCCAAAACTATTGGAATCGGATGATGCTTCGGATGACTGGAGCGATATGGATGACCAGCCCCTAGAAACCCTACGTGTTAAGCTGAAACATGGTGACACAGCACAAGTGAATCTGGAAGAAGAAAAATACTTTTCTGTCTATTATGACATCAACTGGTATTTAGGTCGGATTATTTCCATCACAGATAACACTTGTATGGTCAAATTTTAAAAAGAAAATCTTGAACAGTTTGATTGGCCAGCACACGAAGACAAACAAGTTGTAAAAAAACAATATATCTTTTATGGTCCTATCAATTTATTGGGCATTGAACCCTTTACTATTAAAAGGGCAGATTATGTTCAAATTAAAAAATGCTATTCTGCAATGAAAAAAGAAAATATGTTCGTTCAAGTATGAATTTGTATCATTTATTACGTTATTTCGCGTTTAGATATGTTTGTTTTTCGTTTAAATATATCATTATCCTAGTCTAAATGATACTTAGTAAAAATCTTTATTTTTTATAATGTTAAATACATTTGCTTTGGAACTTTAAGCATCACTTTTGTTTTCTTTAATTTTGTTGGGGGCGGAAGAAAAAAATTAAAACAAAAAAAACAAAAATTAAAAAATATGGGTAAAAAGATACACTTTAATAGTGTATCTTTTTACCCCGATTCAACTTAAACTGTTGATATATGAAATGTAACCTAACCATTTTTTCACCAAACCTAATGTTTTCTTATTACCCCAAATGGGGAAATAAGAAAACATTACATTGGGTAATAAGAAACAAATACGAATTTTGTATGTACAACTGAGAAGAGTGAATTGGTGCCCTTCCAAATATACCCTAAAGTAAGATATATACCAAAAAAAATTATAGAAACATATCCTTAAAACCGCGACCAGGGCGGCTATTTCATGTTTCTTATTCCCCCATTTGTATCTTATTCCCCCATCCTCCCTATTTCGGCGTTTTTTTTTTAAACAGTGGTTTTTGATAAATACGTGGTGGGAAGTTTTCAAATGAACACCCTTTATATAATCCTAGTAATAAATAGATCATTAGAATATAATCATTGACAATGTTTGCATTCGGGTCCACAGAAGTCTGTATAAAGCATATTAAAAACTCTTATCATTTCAAGAAATTTAACTAAATTTTTTGTAAAATATTTTAAACTTAGATAATCCATGGTATAACAATTACCATTTATAGAGTAGGAATCTATACATAAAAAGAAGAAGAGAAGTAAAACAGTTGGAGATTCTCAATAAACCGAACAGTCACATTTAATTGTACAAATGCACTTTCGTGCATATTGACCCAGAAATGGTTTATAGAAAAGTTTAACTTGACTAGTGACATTTAAAAAAGTTCACTTGCGCTATAGAAAAATCTACTTTTGAAATAGTATTCAGTTAAATAGCACCATTTAAAATCTGTTATTCTCATTTTTGACTACAAGTTATTTTTCTCCTTTATTTTTTCCACAGGATTCATTTTCGATGTCTTCAGATGGTTGGAGACCAATCGTCGGATCTAAAAGACACACCAACAATAACAACGCCGCGTTCGATGTGGTTCCTGCTGAGGTCCTAAGTTTAGAATCTTCAACATTACCACTTATTCAAAAATCGACACCAGGACAAAAAAACGTCCTGAAAAAACAAGGTAAATTACCTCGACCTATGCGTTTTTGCACCTGTTAACCTGTTGCACACAATATTGTTTCTAGGTGTAAAAGTAAAATACACCCAAAAATCACCTAATCAATACTATTTACCAACGGGTCCTCAACAGACTTTAAGTCCAGGAAGTCAACAACACAAAAAAATTAAAAAACCTACTGTAGTCCAGGGTAAAACGAGAAAACAAGGGTTTAGAGGTCAGGCGCTATCGCATAGCAGCAGAAATGAAGTGTTTGCTGTAGCCCCATCAAATATTGGTAAGAATAAATGAATTTGCAGTTTTGGATTATTAACTAGCAATTAAATTCTTAACTTAACTTAGTTTCTTCAATAAGCCAGCTTCAGAATCTTCAACATAAGAGCTGACCTATCATCTCGCATTTTGTTGTTTGCTCAATTTTGTTCATAGTCTTATGACTATTCTGATTAGTAGTTTCCAGCTTTATATATTTTGCATGTTAATTTGATTGGCGCACTGGTTGATATCACTTTGCAGTGATATTGGCTTGGTCATAATAACAGTACTAAAGTTTCCCTTTGATTCTACTTGTGTAGCAACCATGTCTGGCTCTAGAATTATATATTTTTTGCAACTTATTCCTCAAGAAGATTTAAAAGAGTTCCTTTAACATTAATGATAATAGTTAAAAAGTATTGCAAGTAAATTCATTATAGTTTTCTCATTGGCCTTAAGAACATAAATGCCCTTAGGGTCTCCTCTTTCTAGGGCTTTTTCTAGACATATATTAGGTACGTACATCTATACCACGTGCCTTAAGTCGTGTTTGGTATTTTGAGTGGGTGATTCTAAGCCCTTCTGCCTCGAAGTTATGTCCAGACTAGCTCGTAATATCCCTAGTAGCCCCGATCCTTTAGGAATCGTTCAATGTCCTACTAATGATATTCAATATTTCGAACTTTAAGGGCCGGAAATTTCCTGGAAAAGGTAATATTATATTATCTTGTTTAAGAAGAGATGGTAGGATGATTTTACTTTTCTTTATCACTCTTAGTGTCTAAAAAAAGCCAATTGCTCTATTAATTAGTTGTAATCTTCTTTTCCCACATTGTTGATTTTGTTCTCTTTTAGTTTGACCATTGTTGAAATTAAAACATTTTTTCTTCAAGTCAAAAAAAAAAGAAATATTAACTGCTTTGGGTTATCTGCTGTAGTAGTTTCAGAATGGTTTAACTACAACCTACAGTGTTTTTTCTTCCTTTTTTTCTTCCTAAGAATTTCTTGTTTTTACATTTTAAAAGTAATGTGATGTTATTTGTATATTATGTTGTATATTATTTCTTCAGATCAAATTGGGTTGATTCACTCTCAACTAAAGTCTTCAACTTATAGATTTGGTTATAAATATATAAAAAATGTTGGTTATAAATATAATAATCGTGATATTCAATGATAGCGGCACGGATATATTAAGCAAAGGTCATAAATTGAAATTCAACTTGCATATGCTTTAAACGTAATACGTCTTCAGATTCATCATCTCTTGAGGCAAATATGTGCCCAAACTTCATTTTTTTAAATATCTGCGACTAAATCTGATTTACAAGTTTTCAGCTTTTTGAAGCCATCATCAATTTGTTTTGTTAAATGGATGCCATATACCATTTTTTATCCATACGGGCTTCTTTTTTGCCATTCCATCAATATATATTCGATGTGATACAACAATATTTAAACTGTAGCTCAAAATCAAAAAAAATCAATATCCGAAAAAAGTGCGAGAATTGATTGAATTCTTGCACTTGTTTTGAAATAAGTACTTGTGGCGCCATCTAAAAGTTATGCATCAAAACATAAACTAAGGTCACTTGCTCTAAAACGGAGAACTATTTAAATAAATCAATCTATTCAAATAAATATTAATATGAGTCTATAACGCGACAGCGTCATACTCGTATAGAATTTTGCTTTTTCCATACTTTTTATTAAATATATATAACTATTTAAATATCTAATTTTTATGAACAGGCGGTTTTCCCTCGTACCATAAACCCCAACAAAACAACATAAAAACCCGCGAAGCTCAAGGTTTCGGGCTCATAGGCAATAGCTTCGGAGCTTCGCTGAACCCGCACATCGAACTGAGCCGTTTTCCTCTTACCGGTGAAAACATCTTGCAACGACCGACATATTTCCTCGCCAAACCCCTTCAAAACGATGAATATTCGAGAAACTTGTTACCACCCGCACCACCTCGAAGCCGAGTGCAACAAAAGAACAATAAAGACACAAAGATTTCCTTGTATGCCTTTAAAGAGGGTCCAGCTACAGATGCCACCTCCAATGTGCCTCAGTTCAATGCGAGACCAAATCAGTTTTTGCCACAAGTAAGGGTTCTTTAGAGAGTTAAAATTATAACCAACAAAATGTTTTAAATATTGTTTCAGGCCTCACCAACATTCGAGTTTTCTACACAGCAACAGGCTCAACGACCTCAATCGATCAAAGAACAAGCTGTAGACGTTCAAGTGACCAAAGAAAACCTGAAGCAATATACACCAAACGGAGCTCCTGTAAGTTTTGAAGCACTTTCTCCTGCTCCTCAGTTAACTGGGAGCAGAAATCGGTTCCCTATAGGGTTTGTTGAGTATGACTTCCAAGGAACACCACAGGGTCGACCTCAAGGATTAAATGCTCCTCCCAACACCTTAACTTATGAGGTAGGTCTGTTACATATTTTGGAAGAATCTATTTTCTCTGATTTATAACTTTTTAAGGTCACCGAAGGCAAGTACCTAGACACTCCCACCCAACGGTTCCAATTTCGTCCACAAGAACAATTATTCCAGTTCCAAAACTTGCAGCAGCCGGCTTCCAATGCACGTCCAACTCTCTTCTTACAAAGCGATGTTGCTACTCCTCGTCCAAATGTATTCCAGGCTCCTCTGGTAGACCTTAGTGCTCCTGGGTTCTTGCCCACACCTTACAAACCTGAAAACAGCGTTATACCCACCTCGCCAACTGAAAGCGAAGCTGCCACTGTTTTCAATAAAGTAAGCAACAAAATGAACCAGTACAGGGGACATGCCTTGAAAGACAATCCATTGTTCTTCGATATCAAAGAGGTGTCCACTCATTATCCTGTATTGGGCCAGCCTGAGCTGTCTGAAGGTAACACGCAAAATCCTCAAGCATTAAACCAAGAAACTGGAGAAATTTCCAATGAAATACCAACTACCACGACTCAAAAAGAACGCACCAGGCGTCCTACTAAAGAACCATCATCGACCAGAGATCCTACCAGGTCCAGAATAAGATCAAGAGGAAAACCAAGAACAAGGCAAGGGTTTGTTTTTAAATTAATTTTATTTTTATGTATTATTGCAATTTAAATAGGAAACCCACTACAACTACCACCACCACTGAAGAACCGATGCAACAAGTGGAAACTTATGCACCAATAAGATCCCAGGAGGAGATGGTTAATAGTCAGGAGATGGTGACTGAGGGAGAGAGGCATCAGAGACCTCAGACGAAGAGGCGAAGACCCAAGCCTACTGCCTATAGACCCCAGGAGGGGGAAGAAGATGAGAGAAGACAACAAGGCAGTGGGGAACGTCCTAGACAAAGAGGTAAGTCATCAATAGATTGATCAGTCTTGGTTTTTGTGCTTGTAGAGAAGTATAAAAATATAACGAAGGTATATTTATTCTACCTCTATATTCGTTCTTTTCTACGCAAACGGGTTAAAAGGATGCAATAATGAACTGCTGCTGAGGGTGATCAGTTGTCCAGTCATAATATATGTATGCTATCTGGGTCATTGTCTATTTCTTAGGAAAAAAGAAGTTTTTAAAAAAGTTCTAAATCATTCAGAGGAATCTTGAAGAAGGTTTCAAGAAGTGTCTTAGGCTGCTGCCTCATTTGGTTAAAAAACGCTAAAAAAATTGAATGTGTTTCAGGAAGAGAAGACCAAATTTATTTTGAAATAGAGCTCTAACTATTTATTTGACTGTTGAATATTCTTTGAAAAAAAAACAGAAGAAGGTAAGGTGAAGAAATATTATATAGTTCAAGGTAAAGCTTCAACACAAAGAGAAGCAACTAACTATGAGATGAGATGAATGCATTACAGATGACCACTTGTTCAGTGCAGTCTATTAATGACATCTGGGGTCGTTGTTTGTCTGCTAAGAAGAGGGAAGTTTTTGAAAAGTTTTAAATCATTCAGAGGGGTCTTAGAGATTATTTCAAAAAGTTGTTAGGCTGTTGCACCGCTTAATTAAAAACTACTATAAAGGGAGATGGGTTTTAGGATGGCAACTCGAGGTGTGACTTGCTGTCTTCTGGATAAGGCCAAAAGTATTTTGAATTAAAGTTATCATTATCTTATTAAAGTGCAGAAAGTTTTTTGAAGAAGTAGGAAAAGATTAACTGCAGAGGTGTTGCCTTCTGGATAACACTTTTACACAAACAAGATAGAAGGATACAATTATGAGCTAAATACATATAGATATCTGCAGATGATCACTTGTTCAGTCGCAGTTTTTCAATGACATCTGGGGTCGTTGTTTGTCTGCCAAGGAGAGGAAAGCTTTTGAAAAGTAATTCAAAGGGTCTTAAAGGTGATTTCAAAAAGTGGACTGAGCTTCATTAAATTCATCTTTTCAGTAAAAGTTACTGTAAAAGCGAATTCCGCAGCTTATCAACTTTTATCAAAACCAACTTATTTTAATGGAATTGGATCAGTGAGTTGAATTACAATGAAAGAGATTGAATTAAATTTGGTTGGGTGGGATTGGATTGGGTTGTATTGTATTTCCTTTCTAAAAAATCCAATTAAATTAGGTTTAGAATTTAGTAAGAACTAGCTCAGAAGTATACCAAGAACTGAATTAAACAAAAACTTAATAGAAAATAAACTTTTATTTCTAAATTTTTTAAAACTTTCTTCTTTTTTAGGCCGTTACCGCGTAAGAACTAAAGACCGCCAAAACCTTTACCAAGAACCGAATACCATCCAACGTAAACGATTAAGACCTCACTATACTCAAAACCTCCCGAACAGTTCTGAGAAGCAGTCATGGGAGGAGACTACCGAGGTTTCATACGAGCAGTACTCTTACGAGCGTGAACCTTCTAAAGAACAAGTATATTCCCAAGAAACTTCTATATCTAACGAAAGTGTCAATCAGGAAGAGCCTGTGCAAACTCAAATGCCTTTTATTGAAGAAATCCATCCAGCTACCATTACGTCTACAAGAGATCGAGAAACTATTATTAATCATCCAGAAAACGAGGTAGATTATACTACACAATCTCACCAAGAAGAAACTACTACAACCACCACTTCTACTACAACCACAACCACTGAAGCACCATCTACCACAGAAGAACCCACCACTTCTACTGTCAAGAGTACAAGGATCAGGAGACCTACAAAATACGACTCTTCTAACAGGCCAAGGTTTAGCGTCAAAGACTATCGTCAAAGGCTAAACCAATATTCATCTACAACTACTCCAACTACAACTGGTAGGTCTACACCAGCTACAGAAAGTCCTAGACTAAGATTCCCCAGCAGGCAGCGAACAAGGCCTGCGTTAGCTACAACCGCCAGCAGCAGAGTAGATGAGGAGGTTGAAGAAGAATCTACTACCACTTTCAGAAGCAAGTTTAAACCTAAAGATCCCAGACACCAAACCACTACAGAAAGCGAAATGGACAGTGTAACTGAAAATGTCGTAAAACATAATAAAGTGAGGCAATTTAAAACCACAACTCAAGCACCAGAAGTCACTACAAAGGTCTCCATAAGACCAAACTTGTTCTCTGCGAGAAGACGTGCCGGGTATCCCAGTTTAAAAGCACGAATCCAAAATAAACAGAAGAAAAACGAAATCGAGGAGGAGGAACCTGAGGCTGTAGAGGGCGTGGAGCCTCTTAATGTAGCAGAAAGTGCTACAACTGAGCAATCAACCTCAACAATCACAATTACGGAATTATCTACCGAAGAAACACAGAACCAAAATGACGAAGAGTTTTCATACTCACAAAGGGTATCAGACTTGACGTCGTCATTTAAAGATTACGATAAGCCAGGGGCGTTTAACGCGGTGGCGCCCACTAGCAGAAGTATTCCGAACTATTTCACTCTTCAGACTGACGATCCTATTTTACCAATAGAGGCCTTTTTTCCTAAGTTGAAGGAGAGGGGTAAGGAACGATAAAGTATAGGGCATTATAGAAGGGACCTGATTATTTAAAGTGGAAAGGGGTGGGTGAACGATTGATAAATTAAATGGTGAATCCAGTACTTTCTTTAATTGGTTTCGACATACGTTACTGTGCTGTACTGACAGGACTATATATAATTGAGGATATTAATAAGTAATAAAAACTATTGATTAATACAAGAGAATCAACCCTTAAATATTTGGGCATAAAAAAGTTTTATTACAGGAATATTCAAGATTACAATAAACATGATTCACTCAAAATTCCCTCACAACTCATGGAATGTATAAGGTATACACAAATGTTAAATAGTCAGATATCATTCAATTAAGCAAACTGTAGATCATCTATAGGATTATAACGAAGGGTGCAGATTGTGTTCATATTTTTTTATATTAAATTTGAGCCAAATAATACTTCAAACCAATTAGACTCTTTTTGCTAAATTTTAATGATTTAATGGGACAGAATGCTTAAATCTATATTTTGATTCTTAGTTCTCTATGAACAATAGAGACTTGTTGGCAATCAATTTTTTATTGTTTTTTTCGTAACTATAGTCGGATTACCGAACAGATGGAGTGAATGATGTGCGCGAAATATAGGCCCGCCCATCGATGCAACCTTGGCAGATTTAGACGAGGAGAATTATGCCTACTTATTTTAAATTATTTTACCGTACATCTTTGCTTTGTAAGCAGCTTTTTTAAAAATATAATACGGTCGCCTATAAAATGGGTCCAAACCGATTTTGAGGTTGTGCCAGGTAATGATATAATAATCCCTTTTAAGTATTTTGTTATACAAAGTTATGTTAATATATTAGGGTTTTCATCCGAATTTCATAACCATAGGCCTACTCAATCTCTAATAATTAAATATGAATAAAAAAATTCATTGGTACACATAACGAAAAAATCAAAGGTCTATGGTTATGAAATGCGGTATTCGGGCATAATTTTGCATTCTAAACAACTTTTTCTTATAAACTTTTTTTACATCATGCCTAGAAATACTACTTTACCTACTCATAAAATTTTAAAAATGCTCGTACCAAGGCTTGATTTTTTAAAAATAAAAATATGCTAAATTTCATTTTTTAATCAAGCAGGGCTGGATGCCAAACGGTCAAATTTTAACCACAACATTTTTTGTCATTAATAAATTCGCTCATCCTGGGACACACTGTATATTAAAAATATTTATTACCTGCTGCTTCTGCTGTAAACTGGACTTTTTGCACTTTGTTGTGTGCTGGATGCTCGTTATCACATGTTTTATATATGTTCATATTCACTTCCTTTTTACCAATGGTCAAATGTTTTCGTACTCTTTTCTTGGGGGGTGACAATGGGGGTGTACGTAGCGCGTCAGCCATTATTTGTTAACAAACAAATTAACAAAAAAATAAACACAATCTCAACTTTTCATTATTGCGAAGATTCAAATATTCCAATAGCAGAAAATTCAACCAAAACGATCTAAAGCCGCTCGACTAATAAAATGAAATAAAACCCCAAGTCATGAACCCTATCGAGGCTCTAGGCCACACCTCCGGCGCAGAACGATCACGTGACCACTCCATCTGTTCGGTAACCCAAGTATATTATTGTTAAATAAGAAAAAATCATGCATACATAAGTTGACAATTAACTTTTTAAATATTTTGCTTGACACTGTAACAAGTTCTGACTTACTAAAATTAAGACTTGAATTTATAATTTTATTTAAAAAGTGTGAATCAGCTTAACAATAATCAAGCAAAATATAATAAATAATTTTTTTAATTTTGCTCTAAGATTTCACCAAAAATAAAAAAAACAATAATAATGCAGTGATTTTCCGTTACTGTCCTTAGAGGTTAAAACTTAAGAAAAAATACAAATTTAAAGGATTTTTAAATTTTATTTAAAAAAAAGTTCGTAAATCGGATTCTGGTGATTTCTTAAGAAAATCCCCAAATTATTTATAATATGTACATTTTTCTGTGATTTTCATTTTCTAAATGTTCTAACATGTGTTGAAAGTCGAGTCTGGTGATTTTTTTTTTAATTTTCCGAAAAATCTATAATATTCCAGTTTTTAGCCATAATGAAAGAAACCAGTTTAATGTGATTCTCAAAAAAATTAATGCGTCAGCCATAGTGAGCGTTAATTTTTTACGCAAATAATAGAACTTTACATCAGGCCTTTTTCATTTTATAAAATAATATCTATTATATTATTATTTTTTACATAGTTTTTCTGGGACTTCATTCTCCTGGCTGACATATTTGACTTAAAGAAATTAAAATTTGTACTTACTTTTTTTTCTTAAAATTACAATTGAATAAATTTGATTTCAAAATTTTACACAACCAATGTCTGTTGAATTCAAGCCAAACATAAAATCAGAGAACCATCTTAAACATGCAACAGTGCAGAATTCTTGAATGTTTCTATATCTGTTTATATTTTTTTTAATCTTGAGGATGACCTCATAAAGGTCGAAACGTTGACATAATATAAGAATATGGCTTTGGAGATAAACTGTTAGGCAGTCAAAATTTTATAGTAATAGCATTGTGGCAATTAAGAAACTTACTAAGCCTTCTATGGATTTTTTACACAATGTTTTTTTTTAGAGGTTTTCTAAAAAAAAATTAGTTAAATAAGTTTAAAAAAAATGTAAATGGTCACTAAAAATATTGCAAGAGATGCTTTTCAAAAAGTTCAAAATATAAATTAAAAATTGATTTTTTTCAAATGATATTCATACAAGGCTTTCCAGGTTTTATAACAGTTTTTTATTCACTGAAATGGAGATTTTTACTTACAATTTTTTTAGCTTAATTTCAATTTTCCTAAACTAGCTAATTTAAAAAATATCAATTTAGCTCAAATTTAAAAAATATCAACGATTCCTTCCATTACGTATTTTGGAAAATAAAACGACAGATATTTTATATTAATCAGAATTATAAATCTATGGTTATAATTTGTTTTTTTGTAAACCCTTTATCAAAAAAATGTTTTATTTCGTTACCCATTTGTTGATCAACGTTCCGTCCCCTTTCCATAAATGCATTGTTGCCACCATTTGGACAATCAGCTTGGCAACAAGGCATTTAATTAATGCATTTTTTTTTGGGTTTGGTAATGTTTTTGAAAATATTACTTCCTCCAAAAAAAAAATCAATATGAAATTTCTACCAAAATAAGACGTGCAATTTTTGTAAAAAAGTATTTATTTATTTAGGTTAGTGTTAGTTTTAGAATTATTCAGTTAGTATTCCAAAAAATGCAACTTTTAAGGATTATACTGGCTATGTTTTTGTAATATACGTTTATATAGAATTCGTTTGTATTATTTTATCCTTAGATTCTTAAAATTCCTTAATACTTTAATATAAATACTGATTAGGTACTTTAAAATTCAAAATATAAGTAGCTTCCATTTTTTCTACTACTATACATCTTGATACAACGGTAATACGGCCGATCGCTTAAAGTTTGCCACTGACTGAGAGGCATTTGACGCAAAAAGGCAGTACATAAAGGTACTTCATAACTCTAAAAGGAAGTGCTGGAGGTAATTTTAAAAATACAGGTGTACTTTGCGGCACGCCTCTGTAATACGGATCCTGGTTCCAAAAACTGGTACGCCGCGCTGCCACTTCCAGACGTCAACTGTAAACTAATGAGCAGAGAACATTGAAAGTTATGATACGCACTCACTTTCGTCTCGTCAGTGCGTATCATCAAACTCGTTCCTCGATGCCCTGTCTGCTCTCGGGCTCCAATTTGTACAGTGCACGACACTGCTAGGAAAATATACCTACAAGAGGATGAAATAGCCAATCGCATCATCATCAGTAGTCATTTCAGCCCTTCAAATCTCCAGGCATGGATATATCAATGCCTCCTTCAACATGGGTTCCATATTCTTTTTTATTGACTGAAGACCACTTGCAACATACTGCGAGTCATCCTCCAGTCCAAGTTATTGAGACCGCATGCGACTTTGGGAATTGTTAGGCTCTCAAATCTTCGGCAAGAAAATCCTCCTTTAGAGAACACAAAGCATCCCAAACGCCCTTATAAGTTGACTTCTAGTATGATGCCTTTTTGCTAACCAGATAGAAGATTTTTCTACCAATCTCTTTATCTTCAGTGCTTGCTCAACTCGCAACTCTTGACTTTTTCCGAATTTAATGCAGAAAACTTTAGCTATTTCTCTAGACATTTGTAAATCGTTAGCAACACAAAGTGCTAGAGCAGTCAACAGGTCTTGCTGCTCCTCACAGAACACGTATCGATGCTTTCAATTATTAGAATGATGAGCTATGAATTCATCGAATGTCAAATCCAACTCTGACTGGATCAGCATCGTCGTGGTTTCCAGAATAAGGAGCCAGTCTGTTGAAGTGAATGACTCGGGCAGCTTTTGTATTCTGTAAAGAACATCGTTGATGGCTTCCAGAACTTTGTATGGCCCATTCCAAGATGTTTCAAGTTTCGGTAACAAACCCTTCCGTCTCTTAGGGTCATAAACCCAAACCAAGTCACCGTTATTGTACCTCCGGTCTTTGGCATTGACATCATATGCGTCCTTCATCCGATCCATGGCATCTTCAATGAAAGCTCGCACTTGATCATAAATAACATCCATTCTTCTACGCAGCTCACTAACGTATCCCCCCCACGGCAATGTCGGTTTCTGGCTTGCATCCAAACTGCAAATTACATTTGAGACGGAGTTCTCTTTTCGTCACTATTCGAGCCGCAGACTATGTTTTCATGGATAGCCGATCGATAAACTAGGAGGAATAAATGAAGAAATTTATCCCAGTTTTTTTGGTAGCTAGAGACTACTTTGGCCAAATACCGATTAATGTTTCATTCATTGATTCCACCGTGTCATCTGATTGCGAATATAATGCAGTAGATTTTGTTTTTTTAGTTCCATGCCTCTTTATTCCAGATGTTCTGGAACAAGCCGGATTAAAAATTTCGACATTGGTCTGAATGTAGCTCCAAAGGTACACCAAATCGGCAGAACAATTTTTTTACTAAGGCGTCGGCAATAGTCGAGGCTTTCTGGTTCGGTAAAGGATACTTCTAAAGCCATTTGCTGAAGTAGTTCATAACGACCACGATGTATTTATTCCTTCCTTCGGATTCGGGAAACGGACCAGCAACTTCAATAGCAGTCCCTTCAAAGAGACTTTTCACGTTGTACTGACGCATCAAAGCCTTCCGCTTTTTCTATAGCCCATTACTTGCCGCATAAACAACGCATTTCCTGCTCCAGTCCTTTACGTCTGCCTGGCTATTGACGCAGTAAAATGTTTTCTTTACTTTTTTTAGGGTCTTTCTTACTCTAAGATGTCCTCTTGATACATCGGCATGGATTTCCTCTAGCACCTCCAAAATCCGACATTTAGGCTGAACGATTTCCTTTCTTTCTTCCTTGCCGTCGTGGTCAACTATTTTATGCCGCGAAAGTCCGTCTTCCAAAATCAGGGAGTTCCATTGTGCCTTTGACATTGGGCCAATACTTGGCAACTTCTTCCCAAGTTGGATTCTTCTCTTCCTTTATTTAGAATAGGACTATCGAGATATCGGGATTTTCCTCTTGGTCTATTGTAAGATCCCCATTGCAAGTAACGTCAACTTTCTTCCTGCCCACTGACAATGATTTCAGTCCTTTCAGGTTTTCTAGATAATATATCTGTTCAGTGTCCAAATCAAACTCAGGGAAGCCTCTCAATCTATCTTGCCATCTTGTCCCTCATGGATTTTTAAACTTTAAAGGAGTTATTTGGTGGTATTATCGAACTCGCAGCAGAAACTTGCTCCCATAGAGGTATGTACTTATAGAGGTACTCCACCGCTTTGGTAATATATAGCAACAATTTTTCCTTCAGGTAAGGAATAATATAGGTGCGCTTGTCAGAGCCTCTTTTAGGTAATCGAAAGCTTCCTAACAGTCTTGGGACCATTAGAATTTTCTTTTTCCTTCCGCCAGCCTGGTCAATGGTTTTGATATATTGGGAAATATCATAACCCCAAAAGGTTACGTAGCTTATGCTTGTCTTTAAGATTTGACCAAACTTTGACAGTCTGGACTTTTGCCTTATAAACCACAACTCCTTGACTGGAAACGACATGACCGAGATACTGCATAGGCCTTTAAAATAAATGACATTTCTTTAGACTCAACTTTAGTCCAGAACCTCGTAGTCTTAAGAACATATTCTCTAGATTTTTCATGTGGTCCTCAAATGATTTTCCTCTAGGACAGACCTCTTAAAATCGTTTTCATTAGTCATTCAATAGTGAAAGAAGCACTGCACAGTCCAACTGACATCACGTTAAATTGCCATGATCCAGCACCCACCGTGAAAACCGTCTTTTCACGATGTTCAGGGGCAAACTTTACTTGCCAGTATCCTTATCAGGTCTAGCGTGGAAAAAATCGACGATCCAGCCAGGGTTTCCAAGGTGTCATCATATTAATCTGCCGGTAATCTACGCAGAATCTGGTCGAGCCGTCTTTCTTCTTTACCAGAACCACCGGTATCTGCACTGCTAGATGGCTTTATGGCGCCTTTTTTGGCCACACTTTCAACAATGTTATAAGCCTCCTCTCTCTTGGTCAGTGTTGATCCTCCCTTTCTTTCCAAGACCAAAAACATCTCAACATCTGTGGACCAAATGCCTTAGCCTCCTTCTTTGGTCTGGCCTTAGACCGGTGCCTGACGACAATGCTGGCTCATCTAATTCTTTCGTAATGGCTTTTCAATTGTTTTCCACATCCGCAACTTATGAAAGTTTTGCTAAAGCTGTAGAGCAGTGTCGTAATTCCGTACCCCTTTTTAATTACACATTGACATTCATTACTCTCACAGGAATACTCCTTTCAGCACGTACCAGGGTCTTTCCGACTGCTATCCCTCGACCAAGGCCTCATCATGTATTGCAGATTCAAATGTCACTATTTCACCATCTCGATTCTCGAAACGATCTCGCTTCGTTCTTGTATCAAAGTTTTCTCTAGAAACTCCGGGGCTTGCTCAATACAAGGCGACGATCGCCCCTTCGCATCGACCTTCTTTAGTTTTCCAGAGTGGCGGGAGAAAACTAGCAATCTTCTGAACAGTGTCTTCTTATGTGACCTGCTTTGTGACATTTCCAAAACTACAACTTCCGGTTCTGGCGGCTACGTGGTCCATTTACCTCCCTAATGATCCGCTTCCTCCTGAACCTTATTCGTGTTTTGGCAACTTCGAATTCAAGGACCTATGTTAGTGCATCTACGAGCTTAGGTGGATGAGCTAGTAGTAAGGCTTGCCTCATTTCACCATCGCGGTGTCATTTCAGCGAGATTTTTCCACTGCGTGTGGTAGAGATGTTCTAAGTGTGATTAGCCATACGGCAGCTCTAAATGCCCTACTAGGAACTTGTAATCTTCTTGTTTTCCGAGAGACATTCTTTGAAGGATGGCAGCAAAGTCTCCTCTCAAGGCCAACGTAAGAGTAGTCAGTCACCTTCTCCTTGGATAACCAACCATTTGCATTTAAAGCCGCTTCATATCAACTGACGCTGATAAATATTCCACGATTAGTACCATCAAATTTAGGCGGTTTGACGCGTATTAACCCAACAGATGTCGTATTGCCACAAACCTCGATCTTGTTGCCTATTCACTGCTGAAGGTCAACAGGACAGCTTATCGATAGTGTTAACGTCCAATGTTGCGATTCTGTTTTAAGCTTCCTAGATTCCATCCTCCACTAATAAGAAAATCCTCTGTTCCAACAAAGAAGCTTTTTCCAGAATTTCTCCTTTTAATTCCTTTTTTAAATTGTTTTTGAACATCTTTTCTTCTAACCTGGCATAATTCTCTCTTAGTGTGACACAGTTTTTTTTACAGTTTTGCAGAATTATCCAGCAATTTAGCTCTCAGACTTTGCAACATTTGACCGATATCACTTACACTAGCAAAAACAAAGTTGTCCGGGTTATCGCCTTCCTCAAGTACCATATGCGTTACGAAGGCGCTCTTGCAAGTCCCCTTTATTTCTAGTCGTATCTCTTAAAAGTAGCATCGTTTTCAGCGTAGCAACTTTTAAACCTTAGTTCGATTTCTATCAGTTCACTATCATTTATTTTTCACCAATGTCCAGCTGACTGACGTCCAATTCACACCGCACACCTCACACCAATATACAATTAAAACACTCGATACACAAAAATAGTCTACTGATTTCTTTCAAACCTACAGCAACATTTATTTACACTGCATTTATTTACTACCATATATGTCGATTTAAATATCGCGGCAATGTTCCGACTTAAACTGGCCTCCCGGCGGCGCGAGATTCTTATATACTTACCAGACCTTGGTTCCGCAAGATTCGCTAACCTTCCACGCGTCTCCATAGATGTCATGCAATGTGCTCGCTTGTGTCACCACTATGATTCCCGAATGGTGAAGGACAACTGATTCGCGGCGTTGCCAATATCGTTACAATACTATCCAAAGACCCTGGTTCAAAAATTGACTCACTGCCACTTCCAGGCGACCTTGAAAGGTATGATACGCAGCACTTGTCAATCCGTAACCATGCCTGCTCTGGGGCTCCGATTTACAGAGAGCACGAGAATGCAAGGAAAATATACCTAGGACAGGATGAAATATTCAATCTCGTCATCGTTATTAGTCGTTTCTCCTCTTCAATTCTTCGGACATGGATAGGATACATTAATGCCTTCTTCAGTATTGGTTTTATATAACTTAGTTCCCATATTGTCAAACTACTGAAAACTGCCTTGCTCAGGGCTATCCGCATGCCGGGATGAATACTATCTTAAATTCTGCAGTACTTAGTAGACGATGGTATAATTTAATCTATAATAATAATAATAATAATAATAATAATAATAATAATAATAATAAATTTTATTAATAATAATTAATCTATACATATAAAGATCTAAACAAGGCAGGTCTATGCTGGCCACCTAATATGCGTATAGTGTACCGGCGGTGTCTCTTAAAGCGTGATCTAATTAACTACAAAGGAGAGCTCCTACTTTTTACAAGAATACGTAACTTTGGCACAAGACCACATTCAGGGATATGGAAGGGGTGCTGTTGACATACTTCAGGACAGCAGTACGATTTCTAGGTATCGATTGGTTTTTAAATCTGCTGATATGATCATACAGGTATCGGTTTCAAGAAGACCGGCTGCGCGTTATGCTATAAGCCTGCAGGAGTACTTCCGGTAGTACCTGGAGCCTGTTTAGTAACATCTCTCATTGGATCTACTGATCTATCGACTAAGGCTTAAAACTACACAGGTCAACTGGGTCCGACCAGATTAATATTGACACTATTATCTTGTTCTGTCATAAAATTATTCCTTATATAAAACATACATTATAAATTATCACATATGGCTCTACCGTTTGGTGGTCCTCTATAAAGAAGACATAAATCCAAGATCAACGTCTCGCATGCCTAAGATCCTATATGCGAACGGCTCCAACTAAAGACCTTGCAACTATGTTGACCCTTTCGCCCATGAACCTTGTGGTACAATTCGAGGCCATCCGGCTGCATGTCTCTAACTACGCGCTAATGAAGTAAAGTTTATCGATGCTTATAATAAAAAAATTCCGTTATATTCATTTAATGATTCATATACAAAGTCATAAAAAATTATTTATTTACCGAACGAGGAGGGTGCAGAAATCCAGCCTTCTAAATCCTGAAACACATTTTGAATACCATTTAATGGCTATATGAAAAATAGGCTTTGGCCAACAGATTGTATGATAGGGATTTCAACTTCAATAGCTTTTTGATCTGATAAAACAGCCTCAAGAAGCGTTATTGACAAAATGAAATATATTATCAATGCAATTTAACTGCCTTGCATTCTCAAAAATCTGTTGTAAAAACCCATAAGAATACAAGTATAAAACATGAATGACACATTAAGTTATACCTATCACATTTTTAAAATTTTTATTAAAATTTTCTGAGACTGGCCAGGCTTGAATCTGGTCGCAGGCCCTAGAGGAATGCCCTCTGTTTTTGATGTAATTAACTATAAGGCACCTGCGACAATCGAATATAAAGGCTTGGTTATCCATATGACAGGCAGGGTATGAGTCAGTAAACAGGGGTACCATTTGATATACACACGGCTTCTGTGGTGAAGCTCGCTTCTGTTTTTCCAGTTGAAGTATTCGTCGGGTAAAAATGCAAACTTGTTGATACTGCAGTCGTCTCAATCTGCTGGGACAACAGAACCACCATTAAGGCTATTCCTTCTACTTCTACTTTTCTTATGTGTATAAAGATCCTAGAGGAACTGGAAAAGTGCTGCAGGGTTTAGCTTGTCTGTGTGCCTGCCACTAAGGTAATGCTCGTAACGAGCAAACGGACACCCATTATTTTAATATTCTGTATGATTATTTTGGTATTATTCTTGGAACACTACGCCACAAAACTAGAATATTCGGTGCCGTTTCTTTGGCTCCTTACTAAAGAAAAACTTGTCAGTTCAGATATATTGAGTTGACGGGCTAGTCGGTTATCCTTAGTGGTGGGTGCTACAACTCCGCCAAAAAACTAGGATAGGTTTTTTAGTAAAATCGGCCGCTGACTCGACTAGGAGAGTAAACTCGGCTAAGCTGAATGTGTTCAAACAAGTCGAGTATTAAATTTTTCAACGACTTGACTCAATTACTAGGAGCGTCTAAACCAGGCATAATATATAACTGTCGCGTCACTAAAGAGTCTGCTCAACAAGAAGACACTCTTAGAGATTGATGAAAGCACCTGGTATTAGAAAGAGTATGGCACACATAGTTGGAGACCCTGCCTGCTTCACCAGACAACTGCGAGTAAAGAAATCGCGAAATCCGGATTATAACCTAATGTCTTTTTAAAGAACTGTATTTATACAATTAGTAGGCCTCTCCAGATGATCTTTAATATGTCTTTACAGGACTCTACCTTCCCAGAAGCTTGGAAGCACAGTTTCATCATGCCGATATTTAAGAGTTTCATCATGCCGATATTTAAGGCTGGCAATAGGGGGATATTGCCAATTATCGTGGAGTATGTATTCAAAAGAATCATTAGTGAAAAACAGTCAGGACATCATTTCATTTATCTACATATCATTTCATAGAGGTTCGAAGAGATTCAATTCTACATATAAGTATCCTTGGTAAGTCCTTGCAGTATGTGAATGTAGTCAAGGATTTGGGCGTGTCGTTCGATGAGCATCTGAGATTTGTTCATCACATCTCTAAAATAACTTTAAAGGGACTAAGAGTGTTGGGTGCTGTAAACACGTATAGTTCACATCTCGTTTGAACTTTAAATGTCGAACGTGCATATATTTTTTGGTCACGGTGGCAACTGCGCTTTCTTCGCGCCGCGCAACCGGACGCGAGTGCCGAACGTCGTCGTCAACCTGCTGAAGAGACAGACGAGAGACGTTACCAAAAACGATTCAGTTTATATTTCTTACTTATAATTTTGTGGTTTACAGTCTTGTAATTTTAATTTAATAAAGTCCACGACTATTAGTAATAATAATTGGGGTTAGTGATTGATTCCCAACACATCTCTCTCTGCAAGCCTATAGACTCCTTTATGTCTCACTGGTTAGATCTAATCTTGAATTCTCTTCAGTAGTGTGGTCTCCTCTATATCAGAATTCAATAGATATGATTGAGAGAGTGCAAGATGGATTTTTACGGTGTGCTGCATTTAGAATGGGCATTAGCTTTGACGAGTACCATCGTGAGGACATGAGAGTGAGACTTAACCTGGATACATTGGCCAAAAGGCGTGTGAACGCTGATCTTTGTTTTGTCTTTAAGCTGGTTAATGGCATGATTAATGCTCCTGACCTTCTTTTTAAAGTGGGTCTCGATGTTCCAAATAGAACTCGCAATTTCGACCTTTATCATGTTCCTATGCACAGAACTAAATATGGCCGTCATTCTTCTATCGATAGATCTCTGAGTGTCTTAAACGCTCATAACATTGATTTATGTAGTAGTTCACTGTCTGTTTTTAAGAATAGCCTGAGCAGACTATGAGTGTAATGGTGTCAACTAAGTTCTTAGATAAGAATATATAAAAAATAAATAAATAACGGGGCTTTTAACTGACGCTTAAGACGTCACCTCCATACCCCTATTGCGGAAAACCCGGAGTATCGTTGATGTTGGGACAACAAAGGAACTGCAAGACTATGTCAACAGCTCGGTTCAGATATCTGGGCAATACTTACAGTTTGCCCAGGAACATTCAATTTCTCAGACCCTAGCGCCTCCTTGGCCACCCACTGTTCATTCAATAACCATTCTAACATTTTGAGAAAAATAAAATGCATCCAAATAAAATTAAGATTTTTATTAAAGTTAAATAATACAAAAAAAGCAATACAAATAAACAGAAATGTTAAAATAGAATTCCGTACTGGCGATTACAAAACCCCATTTTAACACTCGTTTTCACTGGTTATCACACTTTCTTCACCTCTATGCTAGAACACTACTAGCAAAACAAAATAAAAATTTTTTTTTAGAAAATAAAATTATATAAAGGTATATATATAAAGCAATGATGGGTTAGAAAAAAAATTAGTAAAAATGGTCCCAACTTAACAACTTCATAATAATATACAAATAAATTGTTTTGGTAAAAGAAACCTAAAAAAACGTTTTAATTTTTTTTTGTTATAAAGTATAAAGTAAATAAATAAAATTTTTATAATATATGGCAACTAATTTACAACGTTACACTCAAAAAACTCAATTCTCCTCATTAAAAGAAATTGAAAAAAAGAACTTTTCCACTTACACAACAATCTGCGACGACCGCTCGATGGCGGCACTGGCGAATACCACCAACTTACAATCGCCGCCTCAATAAATTAACATTTTTATACAAAAATATGAACAACATTCTTTTTAAGGGTATAAAGCTAACTTATGTCAGTCATTTTAAGTTCGAAATAAGTTAAAGAACCTAACTAAATTAATTTTATACTTAAATAATAAAATTATAACCTAAAAGGTTCCCGTTCTTCTATGGAGATTTTCTTTCGTCTCGCTTGTCCTGTGGGCGTTTCAGATGCCCCGGAATTTTTTCTTAGTAAGCGAGACACTGCAGTCGCCTGTTCGGGATGAACGGGGGTGTTTGAGCCTGATGGTGTTCGGGTTCTAAGAGAAACGTTGTTGTTAACAATTATAGTAAATAGTGACGAAGATGAAGAGAAAAAATACTCTTGAAAAACATGCGTTTGTAACAAAATAGTCTTGCGGATTTGACAGATTTTTTTTTTTTGAAAGTTAGCGCCTACTGGCGTAACTACAAGGAAAATTTCAGTTAGACATGTAATAAACATTCCCAAACATTTTATACAAAATATTGGTATAAAACCACCACTCTCCAAAAACAAAAATGGTTGAAGCCAATTGGACCTATGTTGAAGTCTCATAAATTTTATTCAAATTTAGAAAAATATGCCTAAAACTGTAATAAAAGTGAACAATTATAAAAATATGATTAACATATCTGAAACTTTAAAGATATATTTTTATTTGCACTATCTTCTTAAATTTAAAATCGTTACATTTGTAAGAGTCCAAGGATTGGTCATTTGTATACTATTTTTGTAAATTTCAAATATTTATTCAACAATTTCAATACTATTTTTATCTAGCTTTTATTAGCACTATTATTAATAATATCCATTTAACAGGCTTAAAGGTTTAGTGTAAAAATATACTTTTAAAAATTTTAATAATACTCAATTTGTATATTATTCTGAAATTGTATAATATTTATATTTTTATTATGTGGTAACTAGTGAACGTCAGGATATCTGTACATTTCAACTTTTTATATCTATCCTTGACTTTCTTCCAGATATAACGTATTATTTTTGTATTCTCTTTTTATTATAATATACCTATAAATAGATGTGAAGATGCCTAGTACAGGCGAAACACGTGTCATCTAATGACCTTATTAAAATATATTTGAGACCTGTGACTTTAATTGAATGTGAGTTTTAATTCCGATTCTTTTTTTCATTTTGCACTCTTATATGATTTTAAATATATTATTAACATACTTAATAGAGTTAAAAAAGTATTATTTATTATAGTGTTTCTATATTATTTTAAATTGGTTTGTTTTTGCACTGTTTAATTTAACAACATCGTTACATATTAATAATGAATTATAAACCTGTTAAATTTAATCCTTGGGAGAAGAACAGAATGATTAAATGAACAAATTACTATTTAACTCTCTATTTAGATAAAATTCCTTATTATAACCTTACTATTAGGGATATTATTTTCCCACCGTGCCTAACATAGGCGCCTAATGTTTTACTGGGAAAATATCTTCCGAAAGTATTACGGTACATTATAGTGCCATCTGTACGTCAGTGGACAAAGTTTCCTCTTGACAGACGATCATTTGGTGGGAAATTATTATCCCAGTGGTTCCCCATATAGCACAAAAAGCATAAAATACTTGTTGCATATGTTTTGAATCCTTTTGTTGATTTTTTTTGTGAAAAGGAAGGTGAAATATTATTAAAAAAATGTAAGTATAGTATGATAGGTACTTATTAGCCTTAAATTGTAGTGAATTCGTGTTAAATGGTTTTTAAATTTAGTCATACTGAAGATAAAAATTTAAAAAAAAGTTAGAATTTATGGAAAATATGTTTAATTTTTATTTCTTATTGATCTTTGTTAAAAACAAATAATACCTAACTGTTTCTCATACTCACCAATATCTAATCTATGAAGAAAAAATATTATTATTAGTGCCTGACAATTGGCCAGGCAGAAAATACGTATAATACGTTGAATTTTGTCTTTTTAGCAATCGCCAGTTGGTGACTTGTGTCCCATACATGATGTGGCAGCCCAAATACTTGTCCGATAAACAGTTAGAAGAGCTTCTTTATCAAGAAGATATCACCGAAACTATGGCTGTTGACTCAGAATGTGAAGGTGATTCAGATGCAGAAGACAATATGCCATTGTCAGTGACCAAAAGCTTTGAAGTATTCTTTAGGAACTCTATATTAGAATCAGACCAACAACTTCCTAACGATTCTAAGCATAGCAGCTCAAATTTTACTGCGCCTTCTTCGGAAATACTAGATATGCCATCTAAATCTTCGGAAAATTCCAGTTTTTCACGACCAAAACGTCTCCAAGGAAAGAAAATATTTACTGAAGATAATTTTTCAGAAGATCCAAGTACAAAAAACTTTTTACAGAAATTTTGGAGTCTGAGAGCAGCGAATCAGAAGAAGAAGTTACAAAAGATATTAAGCAAGAAATCAGACAAAGTTTTAAAACCAAGGACAAACTTGAAAAGAAATTTGAATGGACCAAAAATACCGAAATTCCAGAGATGTACAGTAAAGTTCAGTTTACCGAAAATGTAGGACTAAATGGCGATGACATTGACAGTCCACTTTTAATCTTTTTGAACTTCCTGATATCTTTCTCACAAAAATTATTGGATGAAAGTAATCTATACGCTCAACAATTTCGCAAGAATGACGAGTTTACAAAAATTACACTAGCGGAGTTGAAAGCTTTTCTAGGAATTTTGGTTTTTATGGGAATACACCCCCTGTCAGAAGATGAAAACTTTCATGTAGATCGAATCGCAAGAGTTATGACCTTGAAAAGGTTTTTATTTATTTTGAGACAGCTACATCTCAATGACAATATAAAAATGCCTGCCAAAGGAACAGATCAGTTTGATAAACTCTACAAACTACGTCCTGATTGACCATCTTAAAACTACGTTTCCGAAATGCTATAATCCTTCACGCAATATTTCTATCACTGAGTCTATGATAGGGTATAAAGGAAGGTCTAGTATGAAACAGTATATGCCAATGAAGCCCACCAAAAAGGGCTTTAAAGTTTGGGCTTGTTGCTGCTCTGAAAGTGGGTATCTGTTAAATTTTGATATCTACACCGGAAAAAATGAAGATGGTACAGTAGCACAAAGCCTGGGAGAAAAGGTGGTGTTGCGGCTATCGGAACCTTATGCTGGAAAATATTACTGTTTGTATTTTGACAACTATTTTTGTAGTATTACTCTTCTTGATGTTCTCCTTAGTAAAGAGTTATTTGCGTGCGGCACCTTACGAGTAGATAGAAAATATTACCCTAAAGATATTTTAAAACCTGATAAAGAGTTTGAGAGAGTTGCGAAATCAAACTCTGACAAAAATCAGAGTTTGATTTCGCACAATCTGGCAACATCGGAGTAGTAAAATGGAAGGATCGAGACACAAAATCTGTATGTGTTGCATCCACAATTCATGATCCTAGTGAAAAAACCACAGTTTTGCGACGTAACCAAAAAGGCGAAAAAATTGCTGTGAATTGTCCAACAATGATTTCTTATTATAATAAATCTATGGGCGGAGTAGACTATTTTGACCAATATATGTCATTTTATAATATGAATCATAAATCTAGACGATGGTGGATCAAAATATTTTTATACTTACTAGAAGCATGTACTGTGAATTCTTACATACTTTATAGGTTGTCAGCAAAAATGCAAAAGAAAAAACCCATAAGTCATTTGAAATTTAGGTCCTTGCTTGTAAACCAACTTATAAACAATTTTTGCAGCAAAAAAAGACCCCCGCAAAAGGAAGCGCAGAAAAAAGAAACAACCCTGATGGTACGAAGACCGTACAAAATACTGTCAGACTTACAAATGTAGGCGATCATATGCCCTCAACGATTAAAACTTACAGAAGATGCGCTGTAGTACAAAAGCCAAGGAGAAACGGAGCAATATAATTTGCTCAACTTGTAATGTCGGATTATGTAAAAATTGTTTTACCCCTTTTCGTAGGTCTTAGATTTTGAGTTCGGTTCCTTATTTGAAATCCATAAGTTTTTGTAAAATTTTTCAAATATGGAATTATATTCAATATAGCAATGGAAGTTTTAGTTTAGTATTTGCTTGTACGAACTTTGATAATTTTTTGATTACTTATTCGAATAAAAATTATTTTTTAGTAGATTACATTGTTTTCTAAAAATTTCATGCACGTGGGAAATTATTTTTCCAGCAAATTCATAGAGATAGTCATTCGACTAAAATTTTTTTGGGATAATAATTTGTCACCTCAAAAAAAATAATATGAAAAGAAAAAATATAAAAGAAATAAACTCTTGTCATTAGATGACCTTTCATCACAAATCTTTAAGAAATTTTCAATTAAAAAGTTTCTCAGATTTCTGCAACTTAAAGGGATAAGAAGCAAAGTTCTTAAAATATTAAATATTTTGACTATGATAATTCAATATATTAATTTTGATGTAATCTTCTAAATTTATGAATATTTGCTTATTGTACCAGAGTTATTCCTGGCATTTGAAGATATTTTATA
This sequence comes from Anthonomus grandis grandis, assembly GCF_022605725.1. Taxonomy (NCBI): domain Eukaryota; kingdom Metazoa; phylum Arthropoda; class Insecta; order Coleoptera; family Curculionidae; genus Anthonomus; species Anthonomus grandis. Next base: position 15,283,450 of record NC_065549.1, read on the forward strand.
GTGCTTATCATTCCTTTGAGGCAGTTGAACTCACGGATTACTTGTTTTATAGCTTTAAAGTTATTTTTATTTGTTCTGCATGGGTTGATCGGACTATTCTTCTTACATCTTCGAACGTCATTTATTTCAATTATATTTTAGGAACCAATTTAAATTATTTTATGTATGAATTTTGCAAAAAATCTAAATTTAAAAAATATTCAATATTTTAAAGTGTAATAATGATGATATACGGCAATTGATACCATGTTAAAAAGTTATAAAAGAAGCACAAAATTCTATTTCATAAATATATTTAAAATTAAAAATATATTGTTTCCTAAATATATTGGCGAAAAAACAATACCATTTAGTGATATGTACAATTATGGTAAAAGACAACGTGAAAATTTCATGCTGAGAGGCACATTTACGCCTGAACGAATGACAACTATTATTTTGCATAAGAGCTTGCAATTCTTCAATCAACTAATTTAAAAAATTGTAACAATTTAAACATATTTAAAATAAATTTAAAGCATCATATATTTTCCCTCCCAAAAAAGGGATTAAGGACGAAATTAAAGTTTTATTATTAAAATTTGAGGGTCACCAGAAACTGCGTAGCACTCTATAGTCAAGGAGACCTTAAGGAACCTGCTTGGATCTATGATCTTTGATCTGATCAAAAAAAAGGATATGCAACTAAATATTAATTTTAAGGTATGATATGTTTCATATTTATATGTTTTTCTATTTTTGCTTGTCTGTATGTTTAAATTGAATTACAGGATGGATTGATAACAAGTAGAATTATATTTTTAATGTTTTATTTTTATTATCTACTTTGGTATATTGTATTTTTTTTTAAATATTTGTAATAAACTAGAAAATGTTTGCGAAAAACCGAAAGTATCTTTACTCTTGCTCGGTACTATATATGTACTGTAATAAATGATGAAGTTGATTATTTTGAAAATTCTTCTATGATAAATTACTAAATGACTAAAAATATAATAGTTCGAAAAACTCAACAAATAAAAAATTACCTTAAAAGTCTAAAAGAAATAATCCATGAGTTCTACCTGCCTTAAAGGAATAATCAGCAATATAAAATGCCTTTAAATAATTAGCAAATATTCAAATATCTGGAAGATGAGAACAATCACTTAAAAATTAATCCCTTGAATCATTGCAGTTAAAATATTTAATTTTTAGTATACCTGAGTATCCAAAATTTTAAATAATTAATGAGAGTCGGTAGTTAATCTTTAGAGAAATAAATAGCAATTTGTTTATTTTGACGATTCTGTTCTAGTCACAAGGGTTAAATTTAAAACATTAACCAGACGTGTATATCGACGCTCCTAATTTCTAAAAATTAAGTAAATATTATTAAGGGGCTTTATACTCTGTTCCACATTAAAACTATTACACTTCTAATAATTATAACTTAGAATTATTTTATTTGTGAGACTATTTTATTACAACGATGTAATTAAATAAATACTCTTCAAGCTTCTCATAATAAATATTGATTAAAATAGTCAAATTTTAAATTGAAATAAAAAAAAACTGTTAAGAGCTATGTATATGCATAGCGCGCTAGCTATAGCAATTAATTAAATTAGCAATAAAAAGTTAATAAATTAGGTTGGTTATGTTACCTAGATGCTGTCCTTAATGTAGGGGCGACGCCAATGGTCACTTGCCTAACTTTGCCGGAACTCGCGCTCCTGTGTTAAGAAAAGGCACAAAAAAACATGCCGAATGTTAGTAAATATGTTAGCGAATTAATTTAAACGTTTTAAATATTTCAATAAACATTAAAAGAAATGTTTACAAATATTTAAAACGTCTTAAATATTAAGCTGCAATTGCAACTTTACATATCATGCTAAAATTGTATTCAAAAGTAAATGCTTATGTACAGGATCTATTTTTCTAATATTGCAATAATCAGGGTTACAAAAAAAAACGTCTTATCTTTTGAACAATAGGCTGATGCTGCTGGAGAGACATTTTTATCAAATCAAATATTTCATGTTCATGGGAAGAAGTTGACTTTCAAAGTGACTTCTAACTTTATAAATCAAAAAAACGTAAAATAAGTCTAAAAAACTAGTGGCATTTTCTCATGAAAATAAAAGCATATTAGTCAGAACCAAATGCTCTACAAAAGTTGCCTTTGATCTAAACTAGTTCAAGCTGTAGTTTTGAAGATACCGAAAAACGTATTAGAGAAGAGTTAAAAGACTTTAAAGTTAAAAGACATAAAAGACCATTAAAGAGAGTTTTGTGAATTACTTAACTACTGAGAATCTTATCTTAAAAGTAAGAACATTTTATTATAAAAACTAATACTCTAAAAACTAATTTAAATTTGAAATTAATTTCATCCAACCTATAGTTTTGGAGAAATCGGACCATTATTATCCTATATCCCAGGAAGAGGTAGCCATTTAAAGTAACAAATTGAATTTAAATTCCTTCAATCATTCAAAAAATTAGTGGGAATATTTTCATAAAACAAAAAGCATGCTATTAAGAAAAGAATGGTCTACACAAGTTATTTTGAGCTTACACTAATACGAGCTGTAGTTTTGGAGACATCAAACTGTTTGTGGAGTAATGTCCAGGGAAGTGGTGCATTTAAAGTGACTATTCACTTTAATGTCGAAAAAATCAAAAACTACAAGACATATTCTCGTCTAACTAAAAGCATATTATTTTGAAAAGAATATTCTATACATGTAAATTTTATTATAAACTAGATCAAGTTGTAGTTTTAGAAATGTCGAAGTGTCAGTGAAGTGATGACTAGAAAAGACATTGACTGCCAAGGTGACTACTGCTTGCTTTAAAATCAAAATTTTCAAAAACTGTTGAATATTCTCGTGAAACTAAGAGTATGCTATTCAGGAGATCAAACTCAAACTACAAACGTTATTTTAGGCCTAAACTGATCCAAGCTGTAATTTTGGAGGAGTAGGAGTGTCTATGGATTGATGTTTACAGAGGACATAGACTGTTGTGACTACTGCATCTAAAATCAAAAATTTTAAGCACTAGTGAAAATATACTGATAAAAATAAACATGTTATTAAGAAAAGAATACTCAAAAGCTGTAGTTTTGGAGATATTGAACGGATTGTGGAGTAATATCCGTGGAAGACAACAATCACAACTATAAATGTTATTTTAGGTTTAAATTACACATGTATGGACCTTGATGAGGGCCTAAAAAACATCTTTAATAATTTAATATAAATAACTGATCAAAAAAAAAACAAAATCTAATCTTTCTCTTTTATATATACAAAAATAAATCTTTATTTTCTTTATACCTAAAAGAAATAAAGCAAGATTTCTGCCTGGTATAAAAAAGAAAAATTATGCGATAGGTCTGAAACCAAAAGAAGAAACCAAAAATACTCCAAAGTCTCTAACTACAAAAATTCTTTAAAAATCAGCAAAAAAAATGGTGAATCGTAATCAGTAAAATAGCATTAAAGAAATTGGAAACGTGAAACGTATGTAATGAAAGAAATTAAAAATTATTTCAACAATATATAAAATTAAAACTATTTATTAAATCCTCATTCCTTACTGAAGAAATCTGCCTTTTTCTGCTGTAGTTCAAAAGTTAAGACGTTTAGTGCATTCTCTTATTTTAATTGCAAGGTATTCTGACACCTTATAAAAAATAGTCATGTGTAAAAAAAATAAATTATATCTATAATTAAGAACTAGGTATTTACATGCAAAAGTGCATTTAACTGAAACAACAAAACAACAGACATGCATTTTACGTGGGTTGATAAAGTGACAACAATTAAAGCATCCATACCTCTTTATCAGAGGAATTTTCGATTTACTTGCAGTAGATTTTCCGCTGATTGTTAGTAAAATAAGAAAAGGAAATTATGTTAGTTTTTCAGTTTATATTAGCAAAAAGCTTCTAAAGCTGCATAAAAATCACCCTAAACAGGTACTCCCCAGTATATATGTCTAATTTAACCCATTTTCTCGAAAATAAAAACACAATAAAACTGAAACAAGAAAACAACACTGAAGGCATGCACTAAAACAAACACTAACCCAGAAGATAGAGATACGGAACAGGAACTAGACGTTGAGAGTGACGTCTCCGGTTCATCTTTACTGTTTCCCCTGTATATTGGTATGCGAGACCTTTTAACATACCAGATATATTAGAAAATTATTTTTACTTTGAATGTATCCCCGCTTATAAGAATAGATTTATCATTAGATGTGATTCGCGCAAAAGTCATTGGATCTTCCTGAAAATTTAAAGTAAGTTGGCAACAAAGCAACCTAGTGCTTTGAGTGAAAGTATCATTGAATCATTGTGAAAGGTTCATTTTACCGAAATAGGAGAAAGATGGATTTCAGTTGTGCTCTCTGATTCTCATGCTTTAAGGAGCTAAATATAACGATGGTGCGCTTAGTAATTGATTGGTACCATTGTGTTATTGAATAGCTTTGGATTAAGAACCTTTGGAGAAAGAAAAGGATTTAATACCTCATAATTGAACTTCACGAGTTTGAAAAAGACCAACTCATTGCATTAGTTAAAACAATTTAACAGTGATAATTTTGTAAATCTAAATTGTATCCTGGTAAATTTCCAGTATTGCTTTGGATAGATAAGCCAAATGAGCAAAATATATATACACGAAATGAATGACTGTAAATACCCTACTCATCTTCTGTCTTATGAAGGTAAATGCGAGGCTGATATATAGAGAGGTTCCAAACATTAATTGACATTATACATTAATCACATAGAAGTGAATTGGAAAAAAACAATTGAAACTGCTAGTGAAAATTTTGAAAAAGTGAAGACTTTGACCAAACTTTTAAATGCTATCGTTCAATGTCATTTCTGAACACAACTTTGAAGAGACAGTAAACTATAGATGATAGAGGATCTCGTCGGAAAGATTCCAAATGTAATAAGAGAAAAAAAAAATACAAATTTTCAAAGAAGGAAATTGAGGTAAGATAAAAAGACATAACATAAAATGGCTTAAAGATTATCTATTATATCGAATTTGACAACAAACAACGTAGAGATGATACTGAACTTCAATCTAATTAAGAGGAACAAAAAGTGATACAGCAAAGAATCGAAATTTAAATTTAACGATAGAGGAGTTCAACTTGGTAGTGTTTGACTTGGGTATTCCTTTAGTCTTTGAATATCTCTCACCAAATGTACTGTGTGCATAAAAAACATTTGGTGAGTCGTCTAACTAAGGCTAATTACTTAAGATGGGCTATGAAGATATCCTGAAAATATTTTTACTGGATATTCAGGTATCTTCATGACTATTCAGGTACATATTCATAACATTCAGCCCACAAAGCAGATCCAGACCAGTCAAGTTAACATCGAAATATGTTATTGGTTCAAAACCAAGAATGCTCATTCTGGATTAAAATCTTGTTGGGGTAATAGATTACAAACCCTCAAAGAACAAAAATACCATGAAAACAGTGAGCTGTGAAAGAATAATGAGCTTTAATAAAGGCAAATACCGCGAAAGAAAGAAAAAATATTCTTGGATATTAATGTATTAAATTTGAAAATAGAAAACGAGTTACCGAGATATGCAAAATGCGTCATTACCCTCAAAAAAGGAACAATTTATAATTGAGCAGTTACAATGACAATAATCATTGGAACAGTTTTCCAAGAAAAAAAAATATGCCCTTAAAAAAAATATAAAAATTTTATCATAATTAAAATTTTCCTTCAAAAAAATAAACATAATTTTTGCCCTTATTTTTGTCTATAAATGAGTAATTATAGACGGTCAATAATTGATTGAAAAAATTGAAAATAATAGTTACTTTAGCATCATCTGTCTTTCTAGCTTTTCGAGTAAAGCAGACTAAACTATAAGAATATATTCAGCTATTCAGTTTTAGTTAAAATATCTTACAAGAACTTAAATAATGAACCAATGATAAATCTATTCTCATCTTAAAACGCACATGTTTGGTCAACTGTTAATACGTTATTTTTTATTAAACTTTTGTTAATCTCTGATTACTTGTTAAAAATTTCCAATAAAAACGTAAACTGTACCTTAAAATTACAACAAGAAAAAACTTCACTATCCGGTACTGTTTCTTACAATTTTCGTCGGCTGAAATGCATAAACCAGAAATTTAAGATAGAAAATTAACATTGAGTTGACCAAACCACCATAAGAACCACCTAAACCATTCATGACCCTCTCCCGACCACCAAAAAAAAGCATTCAAATATTTGTAAAAAGCCACAATTACCTTGATGAACTTGGGGTTATTCCAGTTAAGGTTGGTATACTCGATGCTCTCGAAATGTTTGCCGATCTACCAAGAGGTTAAGACGTGCATAAAATTAGTAATTTATTCTGGTTCAGGTAAAGAGATATGATGAATTAAAATTCTATATCTACAAAACCTTCTTAAGTTAAACGGCGGTGCTTTTAGAATACTGATTAAAATGACATGTTTAATTAATTACGTAAAACTCTGCATGACATTACGTTAAAATTTCGATAATGCACTTAGTATTTTTAATTTTTGGTTTTAATTCATCCTGATCTAAACTACTTTATGATAAAATCAAGAAACTTACCTTAGAGCCGGACTAGCAGGCGACCTCAAGCCACTTGGTGTTCTTGGTCTTGATCCAGTGCCATTAACAGCAGTTTTCCTGGCAGAGGAAAGGGTTGCTGAGCTTCTGCCAGATGTGGTTGGTGTCCTTCTTGGTATTCTTGATGGGGTATCATCTAGGAAAGGAAAAACTCAATACAATAATAATAATGAAGCTTGTGGCAGAAGAGTGAGCGGGGAAAGAAACAAAAAAAGGCAATGCACGATTCTACTATCTATGCAAATTTATATAAAGTTCCAACATTTAATTAATAGGGATCATCGATTTTATATTTATCCGTCAAAATGGCAGCATTGTATAAAATGAAGTTTTTAAAAATTTCCGTAATATGCTTTGGAATATCAACACAATACTTGTTTTTTACATTTGCAGTGTTGTGGCTCTCAATTATATTTTGTGAAAAAGTTATCCAGAACTGCGGCTTTTCCAGCTTAAGAGACCTTAAGTGATGTAAATAAGCAACATTCTATTTTCACTTGCTGCTGAAGATTCGTTAGATATGATTTCATTTACAATAACAAAGGACTTCTGCCACCGAGCATTGTTTATCAACTAAAATGTTAATACATATTCAAAGGCCTTATTGAAGTCTATGTAAATATCAAGAATTGCATTGCCCTTCTCAAATGAGTTAAAAATATAATTTTAGAACAGCAGAAGATTTGTGCTGATTTACAACAACATCCTGATAAAGCTCTTGTTAGAATGTTTTCAACAGAGTGCTCAAAATGTTTTAAGATCCATAATACAAAACGTCTTTCCTGCTTCTAGATTTAAAAATTGGAGAACATTTAGTAATATCCAGATATTTAAAAATTTATTGAGTACCGCCAGCGTAAATATGATAAGAACCATACTGAAGGCATTAATAGAAGCATAAATGAAAAACAAAAAAGGACCTAAAATATACCCCGTCAGGTACAATAGTAAGGAGCGTGATTCTATCTGAACATAAACCCTTATGCTTCTATTTCTTTTATATTACTCATATTTTAAAACAGCAACCAGTATGCTAAGGACGTTTAATGTGGCAGTGGTATGTGTCAAATGCTTTAAGGCAATCTAACATTATAAGATGCTTCAATCTTGGCAAGACATTGAATACAAAAGTGTGATCTATTCTTCAGAAAGAGACCAACATACAAAATTGACGAAAACAAAGAAAATACGTTCACGATCTCGCAACAGATAATAAAAGGCTACACGCGTTACTTAAAATTACAAATATTAAAAAATAAATAATCTATGAGCCTATATTGTTAAATTTTTTATTTTTTTTTTTGACAATTATAACTTATGTTTTAGAGTTTTTTTTTGCATATTTTATTATTTTCAGACTAATATTTGTAATTTTAAGCCTGATGATGGTCTAGCCAACGCGAAACACGTGTAGACATGTATTATATGTTCTGAGACCATGACTGTGTTTTCTTTGGTTTCATGAAGTGAGTGAATTATAGAATCTGTAATTTGAGCCAAAGCCGTTTCGTACCTATGGCTCAGGGCCACAGGGCCGTAAAAAGGGCCGCTTTTTGATAAAATATTCTTTTTGTTTAAGAAAACATCAACTTTAATTTTCATTACCATAGTACATTCCATGACTAGATAAAATGGAAAAATTGACATTGATCGGAGGTTATTGAATTCGTTAGGCTAGCTACATTTAGATAATGGAATTATATTTGCTTATTTCCAAAATCTGAAAATATTGTGGAAAGACCGGAATTTAGAATGAAGTTTACTAAAGGTGTAATATGAGGAATTAAAAACAGATAACAGAATTGATAAATTGTATTCGATCATATTTTTTTAATTGTTTTAAAATTATCATTACCGGTTACAGAGTTGAACCACAATCTAGTTGCATTTAGCCTGTTTAGCATTTTGTTATTTAAAAATGGAAAGAATGTACCTTGACTTAATTCATTCACAGCAAAAACATGTTCTCGAATGTTATTAGATTAATTTTTAATTACAGTAGTTTCTTCCTCATACAGCTGAGGTTATTAGATTACGCATTTCCCCATGGCTTACCTAACAATTAGAATCTTTTGTTTGCAAAATTTAATAATGGTGACAATAATAAAATGCGAGAAGTGATTTGTATAACGTGTATAACTTTTAGGTAACGTGTATAACTTTTAGGTAGTTTTAACGTATATGGTGTTCGGCATATAAACTGACAAATTTTTTTTCCATATTCTTGGGGTCATTTGAGAGTTTTTTACCCTAATACCTTGGGTCCTGAAAGTTACTGTTACGAAAATATGAATTTTTTAATGTGTTTCTTAAATTACATAAAATGTCGCCTTTAAAACCATATAACTTTTTTATTAGTGACAACAAAATTACGATTTTTGAAAAATAATATTCCCTAATCCATAGTATTTAAATAGTTAAGAGCTTTTGCTTCGACTGATTGTCCTAAAGGGACATACGAGGTTTTTTATTAAACAAAGCCAGTAATTGTTTGAAAAAAATTCAACGTCAAAATTTAATTTAAAAAAAGTAACAGGAATTAGGAGCTTCATTTCAATTTAATAAATTCGTTAATTAATTCCCTTTTTAACAGTATGCTAAACATTGATAATAAAACATAATATTTCGTTCAAATAATAAGTAATCTGTCAGAACGTAAGAATTAAATTTTAAATCGTTAAAAAATTTTAAATTGTAATTTTATTGTCACTAATAAAAAAGTTATATGCTTTTAAAGGCGACATTTTAAGTAATTTGAGAAAAAACATTAAAAAATTCATATCTTCGTAGCAGAAACTTTTAAGACCAAAGCTATTAGGATAAAAAGCTTTCAAATGACCCCAAGAATGTGCCAACAGGTTTTGTCGGTTTATGTGCCGAACACCCTGTATTTTTTTGTTTTGTTTTTTTTTGCTAAATTTGTTTATTTAAAATAAGTTTTGTCACCATGTTTTATGTTTCGACCCCTTTAGGGAGAGAGTTTTTGTTGTGAGAATGTGTGATAATTCTAGTGAAGTTTTATAATTATATTCTTTACATCTTTTAGGTAGCACTGATGATGGCTATTTATTAGCCGAAAGCACTTTGCTAGTGAAGAAAAAAAAGAAAAAAAGAATAGATATATATACACGTTATACAAATCGCTTCTCGCATTTTATTATTGTCACTATTTATCTACGTGTACACAGTCACTTTTGCAAGTTAATAATGGTGTCTATGAAGTTCTATCAAGTGTAGATTAAGAAAACCTTTAAATATTCTTACCAGTACTATCCAAACTCAAGTTAGATCCGTGCCTGGAAGGTGGTTTGCTTCCCGGACGACTGCCCGTACGAGAAGCCGGCCTAGAGTTGCTTCGCGATCCACCAGGGGTCAGATTGGACCTGTAACTTGGTTTCCTCGGGGTTCTAAATCCACTTTCGTTGTCGCTAAGCGAATCCGGTGTGCCGGCTGACAGAGAAGACTTGGAGGTTCTTGGAAGACTGCCCATTGGCACGGAACGTTGGGAGCGTTCTCTTACCTATGAATCAGATAAATGGTGTGTGAATAAGAGAAAGTTGGAACATTGAGACATTTCAGGCATTCCAGACTAACAGGCATACACATACACATAAAACACACACAAAAAACAACGGTGGTTAATCATTATTAATCTCGTCAGTGCCACTGTGAATAATGTGAGTCTTGATTTAAAAGATTCAGTTTTGCTTAAGTTAGACGGTTCTTTATTGTTTCAATATTACTACTAAAATATTATTTTTAAGTTTATTGAACAAAAATCAAAGTATAAGGCAAACGAAGAACATGAAGGGAAGAGAAGAAAATAAACTAAGAGGAGCCATTCACGTTAAAAAAATTATATCCGAATAAGTAACTTTTGTCAGCTGTTGGTGAATACATTTTGCACAACTTACTAATATCATCTTAAGGTGACATAGCGCTTTGCTAGTAGAAAAATATATATGTTACCGGCAAAGTATAAAATCCGTCATTGTATAGAATTCCCAGGCATTTTTTAGGCATTTTATAGAATGCCTAAAATCATCAGGCAATGTGTGAAATAAATTCTATTACATAAATTGCCTAGGGATTCTATAGAATACCTGTTTAGAAGCCGGCAAAGTATGAAAGCAATATATGTCGTAATAGAATTACTAATACTTTTAGTTCATTATTGCGTAATGCATCCTATCAGGAGACGTGATTTAAGAAAATAATGTCTGATTCACGCGTCTCTGATAAATTTTATGCAGAATTAAAAAGTAAAAGAAATCAAAAAGCAAAAAATTGTGTTTATATTGACGATGAACAGTCCACAGTGTTAATAAACGAGGTTGATAATGGGAAGTCGGCTTCTAAAAAGATTTTCCGAGATTATTGGCTATTGAAACGGTATAATATACTCAAAATTGATCAGAAAACCAAACTTATATTTCCTGTTAAAGAATCTGGGAGCAACATTCTTTATTATGTTTCTGATTGTGAACTATTTGATGCCACGAAGGAAGAGACCGTATGATTAAGGAGCTGTCAAATCGATATAAAAATGTAACAAGGCACGATATAGAGCTGTATATTCAACTTTGTGAACCATGTCAGCAAAAACAAAAAGGCATCGTTGTGAAGCCTATCATTTCGTCGGAGCTTAATTCGCGCTGTCAAGTGGACTTGATTGACTTTCAGTATCATCCAGATGACGAATACAAGTTTATATCGGTTTATTAGTATCACCTAACTAAATTCGTTGTATTGACAAGTCGAACCGGGCAGAAGAGGTAGCTTACGTTTTGTTAGATATTTTTCCCTAATTGGTGTTTATAATTTAAAGCAGTATTGGGCTTCGCTGAATACTGTTCATGGTAAGCCGAGGCACTCTCAGAGTCAAGGTAGTGTTAAAAGAGCGAATCAGGACATTGAGAACATGTTGACTACATGGATGCAAGATAATAATACTGGACATTGGAATGATGGTTTAAAATTTGTACAGCTCATGAAAAATAGAGCTTTTCATTCTGGAATTAAGCGAATGCCTTACAAGGCTCTTTTTGGATGTAAGGCAAAGGTACGAATAACATTAACGAATGATGTTGCGCAAAATCTTGAAACCGAGGAAGATTTAGAGATGGTAATTAAGAATAATACTACGCAAAGTAATGCACAAAAAGAACCTTCCCAGAATGTCACCCCTAAAACGCCCAAGTCACGTGATCTACCAGCAGTTATGGAGGACATAACTAACAAACTATTATGTTGTATCCATTTGGAAGAGACAACTGGAACCCAAAGTTACAGAAAGTGCAAAGAATCTATTCATTCTATCTGTGCTGTACCGGAAAAACCAGAAAATGAAGATGTAATGGATCTCAAATTCTATGTCTTTTATGCTCCAGAAATATAGTGGCAACTGAAAATGGTCATAGCGCAAAAGAAAACTTAAAACAACAAGCAGAAAAGATATTGAAACAAACTGACAAAAAATTTTCACCGGTACCTGTCGATACAACTGTTCGCATTCCAGTACCCGAAGTTGATAGAGGACGTGGTGATGCCCGAAATATTCTAGCCATATGTCATAAGGCAAACAACAAGCGATGGGTTGTACCAGCTTGGTACCAAGCAAGGAGTTTTTAAATAAATCACTGTATGCATGATCCCAATTTATGATTTGTCAAAAAGGATTCTTGGATATTAAAGATGTTCCTGATAAGTTTCAACTTTACAATCTACTGACACGGGTCAAGGATTTGTAAAATGTAGCTGCAAAAAAACTGCGGAACAATGAAATGCTTATGCGTTAAGAAAAAAACATTTTATTCCAGTAAATTTCATTCAAGTTAATCTTGCAACAATAAATAAAAAAAATGTAGTTCCACAAATATTTAAGAAATATATGAGTCTCTGTTTACTTAGTTTTAAGTAATTAGGCTTTGTACAAGAATATGGTTTTTATGTTACGTTGTTCCATAAATATTTGACGTTTGTCTAGTTTTAAATAGATTTGGACAAGAATATGTGTTTTTGTGCAAATAAACGTTTAATTTCCAACTATGTTTTTTTAATTTAACACTTTTCCTAAAATACATAGGTATTCTATAGAATTCCTAGGCATTGATTGAAATGACTAGGCAGAGTACGTAAAAATATTTAAAATTAACAATATTTCATACATTGCCTGAAACTGCGAGGTATTCTATAAAACCTGAATTATATACTTTGCCGGTAACATATACACGTTATACAACTTGCATTTTATTATTGTCTGTTATTTATCTACGTGTACACAGTCACTCTTGCAAGTTACTAATATCAGTTGGCAGAGTGCCACCCACATTGATGATGAATGTCATAAGATTATCCACAAATTAGGTATATAGTTTAGATTAGGTTATAACTTCATGAAATAAGGATGTATACTTGTTTTTGATACTCCGCTAAGACAAAATTAGTAGCCGATTGAATAGCCAACTAATAGCCAAAGATCTATATATAGAGCAAAACATATCCTAAAAATCCTCCCAATCTTCTCTATCCATGCCTATTAGGAAGTTATTTCTTATGTCCCATGACTTTGGTAATGGTTAATCTACTAGATAAAATCTTTGCATTGTCTTTAAGGACTTCAAAAAGGAAGGTTTTGTATCCCCGATATATTTCATTCAATGTTTGAAATATGCGATACCACGTTTGAAGTTGGAAACATGGAAAGTGCTAAATCAATTCTTAGATCACCTAATTGTATAAATAGCATTCTTGATTGTCTCAGTGAAGATCTAATAGCCATCATATCTTTACAGAAACCCATAGTTGAGGACTATTGGTGTGTTCAATTGAAAGTTCAAAGCAAAGATAAGGAGTCATTAGAACACTTGCAAGACATGCTCACAGTACTTATGAAATGCAGATCTGAATTATGTTCTTTGGATTAAATGAGACGCAGGGCTTTTAGGCCCCAATGATGATTTTTAATCGTGGAAATAAAATATACAGCCAACAAGTTTTAAGAAGATGAGGTAAAAAATGGTCAAATTATTAATTAATTATTTACAATAATTCCGTTAATTCCATTACAATAATTAATGATACTTCGAGAAAAATTGACGAAGATTTTCCATTTTTTGAGTTTCTATCCTATTGCATTTCTCAATCATAGCCTGAATCATTGGATTGAAGACAGGAAAGGAAAACCATCACGAACAAGAACAAGGACAGCTTAATTTTACTTTAGCATCGTTTATAGCGCATCAAGTCCTTGCAATATTAAATACATTAGTTCTCCTAATACATTAGAGGCACATTTGTGACAACACACCTTCAACTTTTTTTGTCGTTGTCTGTTTATCTCACAATGGATTGTCAGACTTTCTAACTAAACATATCTAATACATGTTAAGCAGATCACTAAACGATGGAAAATATGTTGTTCTAGTTATAATAGGACCATAATCCTTTTGCTCTATAATAGTGACGTTATTTCTCACTTACCAACAAAATCGTCGTAACATCATCCGGTGACGTCAAAATAATCTTCATATTTAGCACAAACAAAAAATATTCTAATCAAAAAACTGTTTCTTTTGTGCTGTCAAAAATATCTTCCTATAACCGATATACTCTTTCTTAGTACTAACCTGCTGTATACCTACCAAGGGCATTTGGGAAAGGTACAGTAGTTTGTGATGGTCTTTTTCCGGTCCGATAACCGCCACTAAATAGGAACCAATAACCATCTTGTTATTATGAGTAATTTAATGTATTACAATGGTACAGGGGATAATAACATTACTTTGAAAAAAAACTTTTCTTTACCGATGGTTGTGGCATAGTCACTCTTACATGCTGGTCATGCATAAGTTTGTACAATAGTAGCTCATTTTATGTAATTTACAGCTTTAAAGGAAGCAATGTTTTGCTTATGTATAAAGCTCGAAAATATTGTACAAACCAAAGAAAAACACACCTAATCCTAAGTAAGAAGTACCGCACACCAGGGTGCAAATTGTTTTATAAAAATCAACTTCGATCAAAGAAAAGCAAAATATGTTGCAATAGCCATAATGAACTTATTTTTCATGAAAGTATAATATTAAATGACTTTAAAATTTTCCAATTATTTGATCGAAGAGTAAAATACAGTGGTGGTTATATAGAAACAATTTGTTGTTATCACAATAAAATTGCTTAGCTAATAAGTATGGATAAAATAAGTGTCTTTAATAAGACTTGAAGTTCCTTAGGGCATACTAGGTCATGATTCTCCTCAGAAAGATCTATTGTCAATGCTTGCAAATAATACCGAGTGCTTGCAAAAAATACCGTATAGAGATGTTCCAAAGAGACTGGACTATACTTTAGCAAAGTATATCACCTCATTAGGCTCGTATTATTATATATAGAAATAAGGACCTTCAAGATACATTGACTTCTCTATAAGGAGGGTTATTTAAGTTATACAGCCTCTGATATGGAAAAAAATCCACTGCTACTAACTGTTTGACTAAATATCGAAAATTACTACATAATAGCATACATTAATTAATTATATGAATCCTGCAATATTAAGCAGTCGCCAGTTCAGTTGTCAACGAATCCTGTTCATTGAATCATAAAAAACAAGCAGCCTCAAGGGAAATTATTCTTCCTATGGCTGTGAGTACTACAGCCTTCCAGAAACTCTAATAAATGTGACAAATTGACAGCTACATAGACCTGGAGTTTCTCGTCTATTTAAATAATATTTAGGAAATCTCAGCGATTGGGCTTTTTTTAAGAGATTCCATATTTACACCTTTATCATGAGGTGCTTCCATTCTATTAAACTTGAATCAATTGTAGTTGCACTGTATTTTCCACCTCAACATAGTCATAGCAGCTGAACAAGTGTAGAATATCCTTCTTACTCTGATCAGAAGTGAAAATAAACTAAAAGTGAAAATATTGCTATAGGTTGGCGATATGATGAGCTAAGAAGGGTCGGTTCATTCAAAAGTTTTACCTGTGGGATCTTGAAGATTTTTTTTAACGAAATTTGCACATCCCTTGCTTCCATTATATAGAGTAGCCATTCTAGCACTGCATGGATTAAAGACTTACCTCATAAAGACTTATAATAGCCAACATAATTAGTAAATTAGGAATTTCCATGTAGAGCTAACTTCCAGGCAGAGCTAAGTGATTTTGCTTATTGCAATTGTTTTCTTGATAAAAGCTATGGCCAATTCTTGACCAATGATCTAAAGGATCCAGTGAAGATCTCTTAGTATATGACTTACAAGATTGCCACCTTTATAAAATCTATTTAAAACTTTTGAAAAATATATGGTTTGTTAAAGCCTGATGATGCTCTAAAGCACGTGTAGCGATACAAATTAAAGTAAGAATTCGACTTTGTTTTTATATGTTATTCAAAAAAAGTCTAAATTCTTCTTCGCTTCATCTACCAATTCGATCTACTTCATTTTCTCATTTATAATGGTATTTAGTAGAGTATTTGTTATTTCAAAACAAAGATCAATACTTGCCTATTTGTGGTCACTTTGGCTAGATATTATTTTAAGAATCTTATTTATTACTTGTGTGTTAAATATCCCTCATCAATTGGTATTATAGAATTACTGGCAACTTCAAGAATAACATATTGCATGCATCGCATGGTCATGATTAGTTCTTTCAGCTCTTGAGAATGAAATCTTCCATTTAGAGCTGTGGTGCTATGGTGTGCAGCATTCTTTCAGCAGGTTCTCATTTATTTACTAATTTGGAGAGTGGATTCAATACTCATTAGAAGAATGAATCCCCCTAGAATAACTCAATTTTAATTTAAGAGTTCGGAAGGCTTGGGTAAGATCATGTAGTTGTATAGAACCTTAATAAGCTATGAATGTGAGATTTAATCGAATGACCATAGCAGAAGAACATCTTATGCCCTTTTACTTTACGTTTGAATATTATCGAATTGATGATGGATAACTCTCTGCATTCTTTATCTCAAGCTTATTAGCACAATGTTTTTACATGTGATCTTGGTGATACAGGGAGTGATGATTTAGTACCTTTTTTGTAAACAAGTGATTGATCAGTATTTAGATGTTTCATTGCTTAATCCACCTTTTCATAATTGTTTTATTCGAGTTCTTTTTGAAGTTATTAGTAGGATCGCCTAACTTATAGTTTTAGTTGATACCTCACGTTTGTGTAGTTACTTCCTCAGATTTTTTTAAGTATGGATTCTATTCTTTCTAAAATGGTGAAAAAATAAAATCTATGAACGGTTTTTCATAGGTACTATTTCTGCGTATTCTTTTTTGACTTTATTCAACCAACTGGATTTTAATTCCAATGACCTATCTGGATCTAATAGACTCTTAATTCCCAACTTGGTCATTTGCATGGTGCTATTTTTCCCAAACCTCCTGGATTATTTGGTGAGACATTATATCTCGCCACTGAATTTGAAACCGTCATCCTGTATAAGAATTCTATTTTTTTTACTAAACTAACATTGTATCTATATATCACCACTGTACATTAAGAAATACCTTAACCTCAAAAGGGTATTCCCTCTTACACTCTCTCTAAGATACAAACACACAGATAGACAGACAGTATTACCCAATAGCAAGTGTTCGGATTGACGTGGGCCATGTGAAGCGTAGGCCCGGCCGTAGATCCGACGTGCAGCGGATACGCGTTTCCAGTTTCGCCTCTCGCCCGGATTTCGTCAAAGATTGGCATTAGTTCAGCCAGGTGTTCGTGGGCTACGAGAATATACACACACGGGTGCCACAAGTTCCAACATTTTTACATAGGTTTTAAGAGGAATAGATGTACAGGGTGGGCAAAAGCTTCTTAACTGGATGTATTTCAGGACCTGTTCATCTGACAACAATGGGATTTTTTATGGCCATGAGAAAATTCTCTTAGAAAGTTCTAAATTTTACTACTGCTAATAATTTAGTAAAAAAAAATTGAATTTCTCACAAAACTCTTCTATAACAATATACTAAAGATTCAATTGTGGAAAAGTTGATTCCACATAATTTTGGTTTAAGGTTCATTGGCGTACTAACCAGTGTAGGGGACGTTAATAAAATAAGAATAATTAAAAACGCTGTAAATTTTAAACCAGTTATTCCATTTCAGTAGACCAAACCTTACTTGGAAGAGAGATATAACTATTTTAAATTTTAGTTCTCAATGTTAAGCAACAGTTATTAAAAAAAGATCTGTATTACTAGGGACTATTGCATAATAATGAGAACAGAAGTTTAAAGCAGCCAAATTTTTCTTTAAAATATAAAATAATACATTTATTTATTAAATATACGGAAAAATCCCATTTAATGCTATAAACCTACAAAAGTTTATATACAAACACAATATTTCGTTAGTGGTAGCAATCATATATTATAAAGTACTAAATTCAAAATAAGAGAATACTAACAATAACAAAACACATAAAATTATATTATAACAACACAATTACCAGCCAACAAGCAAGATCTTTTTACACGGTTGGTAGTGAAATTATAAATGTCAATATCAGGATGCTTATTCAGAAAACTCATGAAACGTTCTCTGAAAAAGGGACATTGAAAGTGGCATAATGTTTAAGCCTCTGATATGGAATATTAAATGTTATACAACTTAAAAGAAACGGACAATCAATATCACCATGTAGAAGTTTGAAGATGAAAATTGCACCACACACCTCTCTACGACTGGCGAGTGGCATCAGAGCCAGGTGATTCTTAATAAAATCATTATCATGGTCAACCATGGCACTATGAGACTTATAGGCACAATGTGTCAAAAATGTATGTTGAACTCTTTCAAAAGTGTAAATAAGAATTTGGTGATAAGGGGACCATACCACAAAATAGTATTCTAAGACTGATCTGACAAGGGCACAATAAACGGGTTTGTGTGATTCAACTAAGAGATGATTACAATTTCTAATAACAAAACCTAGCAACTTGGAAGTCCTCACCGCAACATTGTTAATTTGCTCCACAAAAAACAACCTCTCATTAAAAGTGGCACCCAGGCCTTTTACAGAAGAGGCATATTTAATACCATGGTTATTTATTGTATACTGAGTATCGATTTAATTCAATTTGCGAGTGAAGCTGATGTAACAATATTTGCTGATATTTAGACCAAGCCTATTTTCTATTTTTAAAGCAAGTAAAAATGACATCGACAAAAACGTTGAAAAGAAAAGGAGATATATGTCCACTCCGAGGAACACCTGAGGTGACTGTAATCAGGTCAGAGAAGCAGCCGTCTATCTTGACTCTCTGAACACACCCCTCAAATGAACTTTTAAATCAATTAACCAATTAAGTGTGAACATCCACAGACGGTCGAATGCTTTAGAAAAGTCGGTATAAATGGCATCTACCTGCTTACGTTCTTCCATTAGGAGCAAGAGATCAGATTGATAAGATAACAAATTTGTTGCAGTGGGTCTTCTATAGCAAAAACCATGCTGAGAAATGGAATGAAAGCTCTGCAGAATCAGGATAACTGTTTTGCAACTAAACAGTCCAATAACTTAGAAATAGCTGATTGGAGGCATCCACTTCTGACACTGACCATTTTTAAAAATTATGATAGTAATACTTTGTTTCCATAGTTATGGAAAACTAAAAGTCTGTAAAGAGCTAATAACTAGTATGAATAGGACAGTACAATAGGACATACGAATTTTTTAAAGAAATAATAAGAGATACCATCAGGCAAGTTTATTAGGCAATTGAACTATGTTTTTATTAACATCAGGGACAGACAAATCATTGAAAGCAGAAACATTGGCATTAATGTTGGAGGAAGACCCATTATCATTATCATCACTATTAGTTAGACAGTTAAACAGTTAGAAAATACTGCTTAAACAAGTTTGCTATGTCTTGACCAGAGAAAGCAGATTGGTCTCCATAATGAGAAGAGTTGCGGAAACTATGGCTGAAATGTTTCTCATTTATAAACTTCCAAAAAGGATTTTGGATTATTTTTTACTGCATCATCAATTCTAATATAATTATTATAAGAAAGTTGTAGTAAAAGATGTTTAGATTCAGCTCTAAGGCGAGAGAAATCTATATAGTTTTCATTAGAAGGCTCAGTAACATTTAGTAAATGAGCGGACTTTTTTATCCCTTGTAAGCTTCTTGAGGTCTGAAGATAAATATTTAGAGAAATTTTATGTTGCATATTTTTTCAATGGAACATAGTAAGCTATACCTATAGATAAAATTTTAAGCAATGCTGCCAGTTAACAGAAGCAAGGAAATGATGCTAGAGGTATTAACAAAATAAGTGAAAAATAATATTATTAAAAATTGAATAAGGTTGGAAATCATTGGGTTAGAATTTATAGCCATTTCGGTAAAAAAATTTTTTATTTACACCAAAATTATGTGAACTTTTTTAGACTTTTGAACTTACTAGACTTACTTTCTTGACTACCAAAACAATATATTGCGCTTCCTAGCGCAAAACTCCAATGACCATAGTTACATCTTAAAAAATCCCATTATTGCTAGATAAACACGTCCTAAAATACAGCCGCTTTGCCTACTTGCCCACCCTGTACAAGTTGATTTACAATGTGAGTGTATGAAAGTGTGGTGCTTGTGTGAAGCACTTTAAGCTAGCTTAAATTCATAAAAAAATTATCCATTTAAAATAAAGTTTAAACCAGCTTAAAGTTTTTTTGATTGCTTTATTACAAAGCTTAAAGGTGTCTAAAGTGTAAAATTTGAAGATATTTTACTTGTACGAAAAGATCTTCAAATATGGAAGGGAAGCGTGAAAATATGGGGTGGGAAAACCTCAAAGGTTTTCCGCTCTACTGTGGCCAACTAACCCTAAAAAAATCTTTCCCCGTGAATTTTTTTTGAACACTTAAAAAGGCGCAATTCATGTATTTCGCGGCTCGACAGTTCGTCTCATGAGGTGGCAGACAAACACGTAACGTATACCATTGACAATATCATAAGTTCATACTTACCTGCCCCAAAAAATAACCTGTAAATTAACCTGAAAAGTGAACACATGCTCTCAAAAAATGCACAACACAATACGTACCAAAACCCGAATACACGTACGGATATACTACAAGTGAAGCAGTGGCATGACAATACATATTCTTGCGGTATATTATTCGCTCTATTCATACAGTCACCGTTTCGTACTAGTAATACAACTCACAACTGTGAACATATCTTTTATGTTACCATGCTCATATGCTGGAAACATAAAATAAGGAACTTTTTTTCTATAAAGATTCTTTTGGCTTTTTGGATTTATTTAAGCAGATTTATAGTTTTGCGGGAAAATTATGAAGAATCTTTATTGAAATGTTTCCTTAAATCCTAAAAGGTTGGACAAATGTTTTTGACCTCTTTTTTAAATGCTTATTCTTAAAAAACAAATACTTTAGTTTAAAAATAATAGCAGCGTTTATAATACACCTATGATTAAGCAAGACTAAATAATACTGTAAATATTTCAATACTAAATCAAAATAAATTATTTAAATTGAAAGTGATTGTTAATGTCAATATTATTTGGAAAAACCGTCACTACTGGAAATCATTGTACATTTCTTGAGGTCTCCCTTAAGCATCCATAGGAATTGGTCTAAATCATTAAGAACTCTTGAAAATTATTTTCATGTTATACCACATTTTAGTTACCTGTAAACATAATATTTAAAACTCTTGGGAAATATTAGGAATATACTTAGAGATTATTTAAACTAATTATTCCTAGATCTGGCAACTATTGTACACTTCAATCCTAGGTGGTTATAGTTGCCAAAATAATAAAATTATAAGTAATCAGATTATTTTTTTAATTCTATAAGGCAATGTGGTAAATAATATAATAAATGTAATGTGATTTTTATTTAAGTATAACTGTATTAATTGAGAGTTCCAAAATCTAAATTAAAATCATATTCAAGATATATTTGAATTGAAGATATTCTTTGGCAAATATTCTTTAAATTATTATTGTTTTTGGATTTCTTGTTTTTTGGGAAATTTTTATATATTTCTTGAGGACTCCCTTAAAAATCACTTAATTCCACAAATTATTTAAAAAAATAATTTTCATGTAGGCACACTTTTTTCTTTATTTTTAATAAGATCTGAAAATCACAATTATGCTGAATCTAAGTCCGAATGCCATATCATTGAGCCTTGTGATTTCTGTATCCATTAAATTACAGATTTCTCACGGAAGCATCAAATTATTATCTCACTTTACATATATACTAAAGATTTGCAGTGCTAAGTTAAGTAGGTGGTTTTGGTTTGCTGGATTAGCAAATGCAATTGGGTTACTTTAACCCAATCAGAGTTTGTATATATAATCAAAGTATGCTATTTATAGAGCAAGTTTGTAACATGTTTTGTAAGCAGTTTATTTTAGGAAGTGTATATTTAAAGCGTGAAAGTGTATATTTAAACAATTTTGCCTAAGTTATTTTCGCAAAACACGGTCAATGTAAGCGCTGCTATAATTTGAATCACAACTGTAATAAAAAATAATTAAATGTAATAAAAAATAATAAACTGAACTTAAGTACAAACTGATCAAATTAAGTTATAAAAGGTTTAAACATTTGAACCAACCCCACAGTATGATCCCGTGCCATTTGGAAAGGAAATCGTATTACAAATACCAATAAGTTCTGATTATTTTAAAAGATAGTGATTTTATTAGCGATTCTAAAATGACTTCTTATGACGATTTAATACATATTAGAAAAGGCGTTATAATAGTATATCTTATCTTTTTTTTTAAATATTAAATCGATTTAATTGAAAGCTTCATTATT
Source organism: Anthonomus grandis grandis (assembly GCF_022605725.1). Taxonomy (NCBI): domain Eukaryota; kingdom Metazoa; phylum Arthropoda; class Insecta; order Coleoptera; family Curculionidae; genus Anthonomus; species Anthonomus grandis. The sequence goes on from NC_065549.1 coordinate 15,305,949, forward strand.
ATTTCATTAATTTAAAGTGAGTCGTTATTATTTTAAATTGGGTACCTGTTATTAGATTGTCTCTATTATTTATTGTCTCTCTATTAGAGCTAGGATTCATGTTATCTTATATTAATAAATAAAAGAAAAAATATTTTTATTATTTTTTTAAAATTTTTTGATCTCTTGAAGATGACGAGACAAAATTAATTTGCCGAAGCAATAAAATAAACTCGAAATAAAGAAAGATTTATATGATTTTTACTGAGCCATAACCAACTTCCTCCTACTTAAAGACAAAAATTGTTTATTGTGTAGTTCACAAATTTAAGAATCTGAATAAAAATTGTCAATAAACTACAAAAAAAAATAGTATGTAACACTAAATTTTTATCAACTATTAGGCCAAATATATTTGTTAAATATGTGGAATTTGTTGGGTTAAAAAACTAAACAATGGAGCTTTATAAAACAGAGTTTTTATAGTTAAAACTAAACTTCTAGAAAATTAATTATTTACCAGCATAACAATGTTTCAGTATTTTTTTGCTACGTCTAGGTCTAATATTTATCTACTTAAAGGGTTTTAAAGTCGAGTAATATACTGCATTTGTTATGCAGCAGTATATACCACAAGCAGGTCTTAATTTTCTATCAAACTATACTGACAAAAACTTGAAAAAGAATAAATTGTAAATGCGTAATAATTCAATATATTTATTTCTTTTATAATAAACACAATCCTTTTTTATGTAAGATACCCACATTTTCAAGAAAAACTGAAATGGCAAGAAAACTATTTTACATACCAAGGCAGTGATTTCTAAAACCTCTGAAGTTGCAATAAAGCAACTTTGATTTTTCAACCTTTCAGGTAAATCAAGGTGACATTTGACATTTTTTTAAATCCATGCAGCCTTTGTTATTCTCTCAGTTATTAGAAAGAAAGACTAAAAAACGTTATTCATTTTGGCGCCCTCTAGCTTTGTGCCCGTTGGTCGTATAGCTTCACTCCCTAAAGATAAATTACAAAGAGTCTAATTATCTTCATTTTTTGTTTCCTAAATATTTCTATACAACTTTTAGCCAGAAAACCACAATTTTTTAAGATAAGGGATACACACTAGACTTATTAGACAATCATGCATATCTCAGATTAAAAATATTCCTTCCGCCAACAGCGATATCGCTTTGGCTATCAGTAGCCTTTAGCATAATCCATTCGCCGTATATATTGAATAAGATTGGACTCGGTATGCAGCCTTGCCTCACTACCTTAATAACACAGAAATTTCCAGTTAGTTCCCCGTTTACTCTAATCCGAGCGCAGCTCTCGTTATATAAATTCCTGATAAATAAAATTAGGTGGATAAAATTTGCCACAACTTCCTCACTTCAAAGGCTTTGTTATAATGATAAATGTGGCGATGATAAGTTCTCTGGAATTTTTTATGATCTGCCTTATGTTAAATATTTGCTGTATAGTGCTGCATCCTGGTTTCCTGTCCGTTCTTCTGGAATTCCAGATAGAAGAAATGGTTTTATCCTTGTTAGTATTATTTATAACATGACTTTACTGCAATGTGTAATCAGTGCTATTGTGAGGCAGTTGAAGTTCATTGCTCCTTCTTTATGAAGTGGAATATATATTGATGTTATCCAGTCAACAGGCCACGTGCATATCTCCCTATGATTGGCTACTCTGCACGCAGAAGTATTCTATCCTTGTAAGTTATCGTACTGTTTCGAAAACAATAACAATATCAACTGTCAAAAAGTGGATCGAGTCAATAAGAGTGAGGTACACTTCTGATCAAAAGCGCCGATGTGGCTACTTTCTGTTATCGTTCATTTTTGGGTATGCACGTCTATCTTAAGTAGAACGCATAGCACCCAAATAAATGCTTAAAGCTTTATATTGTACGAAGCTGATGCATAAAAATGCAACCATAATCCAGTAGAGAACGTATCTAGTTTTTATAAAATCCTAAAGCTGTCTCTACATAACATCAATCATAATAATATAATATCCTATCATATAACATAATATCCCACCAGATCTTAGTAACATACGTTAAAAAATTAAGTTTGGAAATAAATTAAATAATGTGTTCCTTCCAATTAAACTTTTTATCTAAGATTTTCACTTGGTTATATTAAGGCATTTTAATACACTTAATAAAATATTATATTTCTTATATCATTGTTGGAATGAATATATGCAATAGTGTATTAGAACGTATGAAGATACACGTATCCGATTTTTCGATTATGTATTATGCTTTTCCTGGGTGTACACTATTCATATTTTTTATTGACATTGTAGATACAAATATTATCATATCATTCTGGACATTGCTATCTTCTTCTTCAGGTACATACCTATCCGTTTCGGATGGTGGCAATCATGCTGCTATAATTACAACTTTCTACTTACTAAGCTATTAATTACACTATGTATTATATTATGGTTTGCAGTAGGAAATATCGAACTTTATTTCTCATAACATGGTGTTCTAGTTGTCTTTTTTTAATAGTGTACATCACTACTAGATCTTTTTTCATTTTTCTTAGCACTCCTATGTTGTAATGTGAGCTGTCCATGGTATTCTGAGCATCTCAGCATTCATAACTCAAATGCTTCCAGATTTTTAGTGGTGGCATTTTATTTCTTGTGCACTGTCCCATTGTTCATTTGTGATGGTTCCGTAAGACTTCCGTCGACATATGGGTCATTAATATCTCTTTTGCTGGTGATCATTTGTTTCATTTTCTTTGCGTTGATATTAAAACCGTATTGTTAACTCTACTGCGCGATTAACCTATTAACCTTTGCAGTGCTTCCAAGGTATCTGCTGTCACCATGGTATCATCGGCGTATCAAATATTATTCAGCCTGACTTCGTTTAAAAGGATACCTTCTTCTACTCCATTAAGGGCTTCGTTGAACATTTTTTCGATATTCCTCGGACTTCTTTGCTCCAGGTGTTTTGGGCAACGCTACAAATTTTGATGCCAGCTTTCAGGGATATTTCCAGAGTTACAAATTCTACCTTTCTATTCTAGTTCACTGCTTTTTTGATTTTCATTTGTTCTATTAATATTTCTACCTTGTGTTTTAGTATGGGTGGGCTTGCAGCTATAGAATAATGCCATACGTAGGACCTACTTTTTGTAAATCAGCAGTGTATAAATGAAATAGAAGAGGGCTTAAAACGGAACTCTGAGGTAAATCTAAATAAACATAATGGGATCTAAATATTATCGTTTTCAAGCCTTCTGCATAGACACCCAATGACAAGAAACAATGATTGCATAGATTTTTTTAAACCAAAATTGACCGTACTATGGGCAAATGAGATAAATTTCCTAGAAATACCCGAGATTTTGAACCTTTATTAACCAGCTAGGCCGATTTTAGCCTAGAAGCCTACTTGGAACTTCGAAAAGCTCAAAAACTAAAATTTTGTAAGAACCTATTCACTTATAAAATACTTCTTTCCTTATAGGCACGCGATCATACCCTTCATAAGACAACCTGCGACCTGTTTTCATATAATACCTTGGTGATGGGGCCTTGGGGTGTACGCAGCGAACTGCTTGAAGAACCAGATACCGGGCTGGCTGACGACCTTTTGCTCTTAAATGCGGTCATCGTCTGCGACACGCCGTCGGCCAGGATGAATTGCTCGCGCAGCTCAATGTTAGTGCGGCCCTTAGCTGTGTGGTGGCGGTGGTGAAGGGAGGCGTAATGGTATGTCCAGTGGAGGAGTCGGGGTAAGTATGGTCGAAGGGAGGAGGTGGGAGAGGAGGTGCGAACAGGTGCAGAGGAGAAGAGAAATAAACAAAACAAAATAAGCATATTGTACCTCTTTCTTTTTTTTAAGTTCAGCTTGATTGGCGAGCTTTGTAATGGGTGTAAGAACAAATTAGTTAATATTTTGCAATTATAATACATTGTTATCTTTTGATTTAAATTATAGGTATATTATCACATAACGACTGGTTAATTTCTCTCTTGAGTGCCGAAATTTCCATATATTAACATTCAATAGGAAATCATAGGACAAAACGTAAGTTAACCAGAGATTGACAATGCTTGATCAATTCTTTCTACTTTCAATTTAGAACAAACTCTAAAGAAATGCAAAAAGCTTTATCGGTCTCTCTTTAACTCGTGAGTAGGATTTATTATTGAATTTAATACATTGATTTCCACACTCAAGACCTGAGTTGGTCACACCTGGATATATGCAAAATTTTAAGAGTCAACTTGTTATATTTGTTGTATATTATTTTATGCTCAAAAAATAGCAAATAGAATATCTGAAATGAAATATATTTATTTATAATTATATATTAATAATAAATAATATGTAAGTCTTAATAGTAAAATTTTAAATAATTTGTCGATACACCCATTTTGTGCGCAAAATAAAGCAATTACGTAAATGTTTTACCAAAAAAAAAACTATTTAAAAAAACAAATAATTAATAACTACAAACCCAAATTACTATATGAAACATACATAACAAAAACTCAGGTAAAACAAATATGTAGTTCGAAAATAATATACAAAATATATATAATATAAAAAATAAAAACAAGGCTAGAAATATATTAGGTGATTATTAGTAACAAAAAAGCATGCATCAAAACAAACAAAACCGAAAACCCAACAAAACACCAAAAAATGGTTTGCAAAATGAATATGTACAAAAGAACCACATTTTGTTATAACAGTTCAATTTACAGAATTATTATTTTAATAATTGCAAATAAAAATTATGAAAGTGGTTTTTAGGCAATAGTTCAATTTTGAATGAGCTCAGGCTTGTATACAAATTTGATTTTTAAGACCCAAGGTTTAATCAATTGGAAGTTATTGAGTTTTTGACATTTATAAATGTTAATCATTTATAAATGATAAGACTTTTGTCAAAGGAAAAAAATCAATAATCACTCAATAATGTCCTTTTAATAAACACTTTATCATATAATCATATAACTTTAAACATTTTAAGTTTTACCATACAATTGTTATTTACTGAAGGTTAGATGACTAAAATTAAAACTATTTTATAGGCATGATTCCTTGAAAGTGACAATTTGTACAAATTGCTACTTGAACTGTATGGTTACAATAACATAAATGTCACTGAGACAACAATTACGTAAATTGAAAGAAATTTACAATTTTCAGAATTGATTCCTGATATTTTAACCTAAAGTTTTGAGTTATTTCATAAAAAAAAACTTTTAGTTTACAAGAAATGTATTAATGCGAAAAATTGACACATTTAGGATTGAACGTACTTTAAATTAACTGGAATTAGAATCAATTAATTATACTATGAAAATCAAAATTTATTTTAGTAAAATACACTGATGTTTTTAATTATTATTTAGCCCACATCGACAGTGCACAAAAGAAAGATACAATTTGTCAATTTTAAGAAAATAAAAAAATTCCATAAATGTCCTTGCAATTTGGTTTGTTTGATATGGAGTACAAGGAATTCGTTAGAGACAACTTACAACAATATGCAATTTTATTTATTTTCAATTTTTTCTGATCCCTAGATAAGATTTACCCAATTATTACATAAAATCTTCATTACTGTTTTTAATAAATATCTACGCCTTCAAATGATTTTCCACATCTTTTGTGTATTTGAAGTTGTTTTTGTTTTAAGCTTTTGATGGCATTTTTCGTTTCGTTCGAGAAATTTAACGTTTTTGGGGAATTGGAACTAATTCTTCACATTTTTGAGGCATTTTGTCGTAATTTTTAATTCTTTAGACATTGGACATATTTTCTTGCATTTTCCAGAGTTTTGTATGCCTTTTTGAAATTTTTTTAGACATTTAAAACATTTTTCCATATCTTCAGGCTTTTCAACGTAATTGTTTTATTTCAGGCATTTGAACTGATTTTAAGTATCTTATCTTTTATTATTCTGTAAGTAGATACAGTTTTATTGAAATTATTTTTAGTACCCTATAAAAGAAGGGAATTTAAAGAAACAATTACTACTCTTTATCTAGTATTTAAATCGATTGTAAAAAAAAGTTCCATCCTCTTCTAATAATCGATTTAATATCATTTTGTGACTTGACGTTTTATAGTGAGACTGCAAATGTCAAAATTGCTAAATTTTACTGCATATTTGTTTTGTTCTTTTGTTCTAGCCAGACTTGGGTATTCTTATACATTTTCCCATCAAACGATTAATGTATTTTATCCGGCATCTCCTGCCTGATTTTCCAGTTCTTATTAGGAAAATAGTAATATTAACAGTAATAATAATCTACTAATATTACGTGCACGTTTATTAATACAAATCATGTTAATATTCACCCCGCAAATGATGAATATGGTCAAAAATTCATTGAAAATGAATTAAAATAAACTATAAGTGTTTAATTATTTCAAGTTAGTTATGTACAATTTTGATCTCTTGACAAATAACCCCTTTCATAAATATCCCACTAGGCCCAACTAGAGAGTTTTCCGTGAATGCTTCATATCCAGATCATAATTTTTTAACTTTTGATATTATAAGTGTTTTTAGGACATGAAAAGTTAACTGATTAAACAGAAGGAATTAAATTTTTTATTGTTTCAGTTTGTATTTTGTTTCTTCTAGTACCCCAGATCCTAAATAATGTTGTTTCAATCATTTTGTGTCTTCAACGTGGACAATAAAATTATTGAATGATTGATGTCTTCTAACTCTAAAACTCTTTAAAGTTCAACTTTTGTCTAAAAACCATAGTTATTTAAAATATCCTATAAATATCCTTATAAACTGAACTGTTCTACAACAAACCAACTAAAATTCCATCCTTACCAAGGGGGCACCAGGGCTCATGTTCCTCCGGTATATCTGGGTTAGGTATGGGTAAAACCAAGGCAACTTTTTTTGTTTTAAATATACCCAATATATACAATAAACAAAGCGGGTGACATAAAATTAAGACGCACACAACAACGAAAGCGGCCAAATTAAAATTAATAAAAATGGATTTAAATAAAAAATTAAAATTAGGTGAGTCATATGAATGAGGTCGGGGAAAAAGAATAGAATAAGTCGAGATTAGTTTTTTTTAATGGTATGTTACTGATAAGCACGAGTGAGGAGTTTCAAAAGTTCGTGAGAACTTACTAGAGGGCGCCTGACTCTAGTATTTCTCGGTTTTCACTTTTGAATCGCCTCTAGTATATTACACATTAATAGTTTAGCAGCTGGCTGCCTAAGTGTGAGTGACAAGACATGTACGTAAAAATGCTTCTAAATAAAACCGGGTTTTATACAGTAATAGGTTTTATTTAAACGCATTTGCCCTCAAGAGACGTATAAGTTTTTCAATGTCTAGAACCACGTTAATACATGAATTATTATAAGTTGTTATTAAAATGCTTATAGTAAGAAATCTAGTCCATTTTGGTTAGATATTGGACGAGTTAGCTTTTGTTTAGTATCCCCTGTTATTTTCGTATTTTAGTGGAAATAAATACATATTTTCTGTTCGTTGATAGTTTGATAAAGTTTTTTTCTTAAGGAATACAATGGAAAAAAACATTTATCAACTAACATATAACAAATATATAGTTGCCGTCAACGATGGTATTCTAATTTTCTTAGATGTGGGCGGAATAGCTCGGACGTATCAGAATTTTTATTTGTTATATACTCAACATGTATAAATTATAAATAGTGATATGTTTCGTGGAACACAAACCAAGGTATCCATAAAACCAATTTTGAACTAAAAATTAGTTTAAAAAATAGAACTTTTTACAATAACTAATACAATGAATATAATATGCCACTTACAAAAGTCCTTACCAGACTAATATCCAAACATTCGAGGCTTATTTACAGGACCGGGTTTAAAATCTTTGATTTCAATTTTGTATGTATATGCTTATTTCGGTTTCAAGATTTTTATCTGGTATTTAGGAATATAGTATACTATAAGTAAAATATATACTATAAGTATATACCTATTATATGAGTTCTTAGTTCTGACGTTATAATGGGATATATGTCAAAGTGTAGATATTAATTTAATTATATTTATTTCTTTTAATTTTTTTCTAATTATAATTTATATTTCTTCCCTTATATTATTTGTACAAGATTTCCACAAAAGATCCCTCCTCTATTAATTTAAAACAACAAACATTAGGTTTGGTTTGAACCTGGAAATCGCGATGTTCAATGGTTTTTTGCTATGTAAGCAGATACTCAGATATTATTTTATAAGAACGTTGCTTACAACTTTTGGTTTAGGAAATGATTGTTTTAGTAAATTGAGAAATAAAAAAATTAAAAGAGGTAGAAGTAGCATTATAGAGATCATTATGTGTATATGCACACGTTTTTTAAAGCATAATTTGAGTTTATTAAGGTTTCTATAGTTTTGTGAAAAAAATCATAAGTAAATAAATATAAATATCTTAATAAAATATTGCCTTTGGTTCATAGACTAACCAACAAAAAAACACAGATAATAGGAAATATGATAATATGCATAATATAACTTGCAATGATTACTTATACCAATTGAAGCAAGAAATAAATAACCACATTGTTTATCTGGGCTACAATTTATAATTCACCACTTCTAACTATGTGGTTTTACAGAAGAAATTGGTATGACGTAGTAAGTTGGTAATTGCTAGTTCTGAAGTCAGAACTATGAACTCAGAACTTAAAATACAGATCACTTTCTAACTCATTTATTTTTTCTTTAACTACATGCATAAATTTTTCTTAACTTAAAAATGATGAAACCAAAATAATTATATTCAAAATTTGACTAGAATTTAATCGTTTTTGTTTGGCAATGAATTTGCATACACATTATCACTGTAATAATTACTTTTGGGAAGAATGTACTGCATCTCTCTTATTTATAAATACATAAAATCGAAAAAAATGAACACTACGGCCCTGAACATGCCAGCAAGGACCATTTGAACCTAGCTTATGAGAAAGTAAAATCGTGTGCGTGCGAGAGAGATAAATAAATGAATACTTGAAGCGTAAGAAAAGAACTGTCACAAGTAGATTTTCAATCTATGTCTTATAAGTCTCCTTAAAAGAGATGAAAAACAAATTGCGGTCTGTGATTAATAAGCTGTTGTCAAAATATCTCAATTTGCTTTTTAGTCTAAAGTCTATGTGTGGATTTCTATGTTTTCCATGTTATATTTATTAAATGTTAATAAAAAAGTTACAAAAAAGATAATTTTGCGATTCCTAAATTGATTTTAAACGTACATTTACCGTGCCAGATACACGTCTTAATATGTTTAATACATTACATTAAAAGGTCATATGCGCCCGGACTATTGTGGCTTTACATCAAAGAAAACAGATTATCGTTGACGACTACGGTACCAAGAAAATAACCATAAATCAGACTTACCTCTGCACGGATCGTTCTTCAAAAGGAATTCATCTAAGGCAACCCAGCCTCCGCCTACACGTACCATAACGGTACTACGCAGAATTCGTACCAAACGAAGCTTCTGACTGTCGCCAAACTGAAAAAAACACATAATTAAACCACCAGCTCAAACATTTTAACTTGAGTTCTAACCCTGTATTTTCCTTCACCGACTTGGAATACCCGGAACTTTTGCCTGCAGGTACACAACATGACCAACCTCTTGACCTCGTCGTGTATTTTCTGGGCGTCATGATCCGGAGCTTTTTCTTCCCAATCGGGTCTGAGGGCGGCGATGAACTTCTTCCAGTCGATCAGTCCGCGGTTGTTCTCGTCGAACATGTCTGCTACGTGTTTCATTTCTAACCTTGAAGTGTCGAATTCTAAAAAACAAAAGGGTTAATACATGAATAAGTTAGTTAACCATGCACTCTTACTGGTTTTAATAATTCCATCGATAAAATCTTCTCTGGGGATCAGCTCATTGTTGTCCTTGTCCATTTTCCTAAAGAGATCTGTTAACCTGGACTTCTTGTAGTTCATGAACTTCAAGAAGCGTTTCCTCCAGTCATCCCATGAGAAGTTGTCCGCCTTTTCTTTTTCTTTCAGATAAGCCAAATGGTCGTAGAGTTCACGCTGTCTTTCCCATGACAGTACCCACACGTGACGCCACTTGTCGTATAGGAATTTGACACGTGGCGAACGGAATTCGGGTTCGCTATATTCGAAGAATGAGTTTTATTTGAGAAGAATTGAAGTGTGGTAAAGTTCTGACATTTTTCGCAAGGTTTTCCAAAAAAAAAACCCACTGTTGAAAAAAATCTGCAAACTTTATTAACTAGGTAATATTTTGTTCCGTATGTTCCTGGCCTAGGAAGTTTAGGACTGATAAATAAATAGAAATATAACTGTAGAATTTTAAATTTCTTGTCATAGTTTCATTCCCTTTTTAGATACTGACTGACTCGTATAGAGTCATAGAGTGATTTGTAAATATTTAAAATATATATAATTTGTAACATATTTTCCTAATTTTTATGGCGATATACCCCTAGATATTTTGCTTGATGAGTAGTTATATTGACAGTTATTTGAGATATTGTCAACGTTTAATGTTATGATTTGTTATTCTTTATTGTTAGTAAATTTGTATCTAACCAAAATGAGCATAATCTCAACCCTATTGTACACTGCATCTAATGAATTGTCTCTTAATAACAGAACAGTACCGGCAGCCTAGCAAACAATATTTTTTCAGTTGAGGACCAAGTACAGTACTCTGAGGCGATGTGCACTCTACTGAGCAAGAATCAATGAAATAGTCACCTATTTGTGTGCACGCTGGCTTCTATTTTATAAATATGAGGTAAAAAGATTGTGTGGTATGCCTCTTATACCAAGACGGTGAAACTCTTGGAGCAGAATAGGATGTGATACAGTGTGCAAGGCTTTGTGAGATCTAGAAACGTGAGTAAACATTCTGATTTCAGGATTTATATACAATATAACCGAAGCGTCCTCAGTACCAAAATATTATCGTCACCTGTACTAAATGTGTATCATGCACATAATCATCATAATGAACAAATGCCTGATAATATGAAAAACGTTAATGACTTTAGTCGGTATTTTGCTGGTGGCGGTAATAATCCAATAAATCATAAACTTTTACAATTTGACACAAAAACAGTGTTACGGAGAACATATTTAATTTTGAAAATGTCGAGTCTCTAGTAAGTTCAATTTTACTAAAAATTAAATCCACGGCCTTTGGAGTAGACAATTTAAATATTTCTCTTATTCAGCTTTGTTGTCCCATTTATTGTAAAATACCTTACCCATATAGTTAATAAGTGCATAAAACAAAAATACTTCCCTAAAATTTGGAAAGAGGCATTTATTACGCCTTTACCTAAAATTTCAAACCCTTCTGAATTCGGCCACTTTAGATCAATAAGTATTTTACCCACCCTTTCCAAAATACTAGGATTTCTAAGATTTCAGAGAATTGAAATTGATGGTCAAATGTCAGAGGCTCTTGAAGTCACATGCGGCGTTCCACAAGGCAGTATTCTGGGCCCTCTTCTTTTTACAATACACACGTGCCGATTTTACTTAGTACTGCGACATTGTAAGTACCATCTATACGCGGATGATAAACAATTCTATTTTTCATTTTTAGCCCATGAATTAAAAAACTCCTTTGTGACTCGCTAGTTTTATCTCAATGTAATTATTGTGATGTTGGCGCTTGGACTATGAGGATAAGAGAAGAATACAAAAGCTACAAAATTCATGTATTCATTTTTATATTCGACTTATTTTTGGTATTTGCACGAAATCATGTATCTAAAACATTAAACTAAAACATTAAACTCAAATTGAAACAGTAATTAATAATTTTTAAAGTACTGTCAATTTATTCCTCTTTTTTTCCTAATTTGTAATTTTTTTTTGTAAAATCATAAAATTACCTATAATGTAAATGTAAATTTTAACCTGTATTTTTTTTGCTGAGTTCTGTACAATTTAAGCATAAATTTACATTAAGTAACTCCACTTTAATTGTTTCCGTAACCATTAGTGTCTTTTCCTAGTTTAATGTGTTATACCGGCAATATAGTTGACCTTTTGTACATAGCGTCCTATGTTTATGTCCTATATTTTTTTTAAACTAATTAATAATATACTTGCTTCACTGGAAATATACCAAATGTCAGAACAATACCACTTTTATGTGTTTATTTTACATTTTACAGTGCCATGGTGTGATGTTACTACAATACCTTTTAATTCAAGTGAAATATACACTTTAATAAGAAATTTTTGAAAAATATTCTACCTAAAAGGAGTATAATATAAAATATAAACGTGCAATTTGTCTTTAACCCCAAACACCCATCTAAAACATCACGATTCCATGCCAAAACTACACACGAAATGTAATTTTTCCCTTCAATACATCACTTAAATAATTTCCATGCCAATTTAATAAAATATTATTCATATTCTTTCCCCAAAAATTGTTGTATGGTGTAGGTTAGTTAAAAAAAAAACATAAATTAATGTTGTAAAATATGAAAACTTGGTATGTACCTTCCAGCAGGTGGGAACCTGGGCCCGATGTGAGGATAACCGGGATCGGGACTGAGCTCTCTTCCAGGACTGACGCGACTGAAGAAAAAAGCAACATGCAACACTCAACTATTTATAAAATACACATAATCTACAAAAAATCAACCGCAAAAAGTTGTACTTAATGGAAAACTTTTGGCGGTTGAAAAATAAAAAACGCTAAAATTTTGCCAAATATTAGTAACAAAAACAATAAAACACAATGACAAAATTCTGGCGTAAACAAAAAAAAATTGGTTAGTGTCTTAAAACTAGCAAGGTTGCATTTATTTATGTATAAGAGAAGTAATTTTGGAAATACAGTAGCCATTTTTTTTTACAGAAAATTTCCAGGAACCATAGAAAAGTTTTTTACATTAAATTAAAAATACTGCTAAAATATGGGACAATTATGTATATCCTTCACCTTTTAAATAAAATTTAAAAAAAACAGTAAAAATGCTAACCTTCCACGTTGCGATAATAAATCTCTTGATCCTTTGAAGCTAAAACAAACAAAATGCCTTAAAAATATGTTTTTGATGTATAAACGAAGGGATACAACGGAGTAATAAAATAATTAAAACATGTTTGTATTCACAAAAAAAAAATAAATAAAATATAATTACAAATAAAAAATATATACTTATGGAAAACATTTAGAGCCAAAGACATAACATGCATTTTCCATAGTGTATGGTGTCTTACGTGCTCTTTAAAGCCTAGCCAGAGTAAATTCCTATTAAAAGCGTGCCGATATTGATGAACTTTCCAACAACTGCCGATATCCTTGTGTTCTACCAATCTACAGCACGAAGATACCAGCAATGCAATGATTGAATTCTTCGTCTGGAAAAGTGTTTTGTGACTTGTCGAAAACTTTCGATTGGGTCAGTCATGAAGTGCTCATAAGTTAATTAGGAAAAGTATGGTTTTTTAAGAAATCGTTCTTAATTAGTTCAGATCTTAGCTAGATGATCGTATCGAAACAGTATGTTATGGTAGTGAATGCACTGTTGATGGAGCATTATTTGCAGGGGTACTCTTCTAAATTTACATCATTGATTTTCGCCTTATTGAATATTAGGGAAAATTAACACTGTTCGCAAATGATACAACTATTTTGTGGCATACTCTGGATAATTTTACAGCGGTGCCTATTGCAGGAGTTTCATGAGATCAAATTCTGGTGTGACTTAATCATCTTCTGCTGAAATTTTGTAAGCCTGGAGTGATATAAAAAGGGTGAACAAAGAATGTCAAATAACCCATTGAAAAGATTTCTAGGACTAACTATAGATATGGATAAATTTATTCCCTATATGCAATTCTTAGTCAGAAACTCTCTTCGGAATGATATGGAATTAATTATTGCTGAGCTAGGTAGTACAGTGACTATTAGAATCTACTGTGCTCTTGTGGAGTTAGACTTGATATATGGTATTTCTAACTAGGTATTTTTAGGAAGGTAGGAGGTATATGTAGTCTGAGATTGTTTAATGCATTATTTATTTTATATAAATAAGCATCAGATATGTGTGCGGGGTAGACTATCCAATATCCTGCCGCGAACTGTTTGTGAATCAAAAACCTTTAACTTTATCTGCAAAACCATATTTTTACCATAGACGACACTGCCTGTGTTATTTAAAAAAAGCAGGACAAAATAGTTCGAGAACCCAGAATACCATTCCAGAAAAAGTTTACGCAACAGTGACATGCTTCCAAGACCATTTTCAGAATCGTATCCCAGGTCTATTCTTTGTGAGGTCAAAAAAACTTTACTATTATCTTCCAAATCACATCAAACAAACGGGTTCTTTTAAGTTTACTACAGGCTTAGTAAGTTCTGTGCTGACTTAACGCTGTAATCCTTTATTATGACTACTGCATATGTAGCCCTAATATATTATATATTTGCCGTTTTCTTGCTTTGATGTGTCCAAGATTCTGGCATTGGCTTTACCAATGAGATGTAAACTTGAAAGGTAACGAAGGATATTTTAAACTTAAATGAATTGTCATCGGATATTATAGACTAAATAAAACCGTTATTCAACATTAAAGGTTTCTGTCCATTTCTACTAAGGTAAAATTTATGTATTTTCATCCCCATAAGATAGTGTCATGCCATTGATGTGTAGTACTGAAAACAAGTTTATTCAAAAGATGATGGCGACACATTTTTTCTTTGCTCAAATCCATAAATCTTAATGTTGTCTATTAAACTATAGAATCTCTTATTTCTACCAGTGCATTTTCAAAAAATGTTCCGAAAATGTTTAAAGTTGGAAGTGTTACTTTTACTTTTCTTTTTCTAGACTAGTGTGATGACTGATGCGGGACGCCATTTTGCAGTTTTGCAAAATAAGCTAGGGACCAAAAAGTCGTATTTAGGTTGCTAATGATATGTGCCAAATTTTAAATTTTTATATTAATACATTCAAAAGATAAGAGGGAGGGGGGACAATTCAGAGCCTCACAATATATTTAAGTAGTTGAATGATGACATAGCTTCACCATTCTGGAATTTATTCCATCAAGACTTGGAAACTGTTTTTTTTTACTTCAACAACAACCTGAAACATGCATCCAAGATAGTAAAAGATTGGTTTGATGAGAAAAATATAATTGTACTAGAATTTCAACACCCAGATGTAAACCACATTAAACATTATTGTATTCCTATGCTTTTCGATGAAAATAAATAATAGTTTAAAAACACTAAGAGAACACGCTTTTATTTCTAATCGAACTAAATAGTAGAAAATAATTTTTAATTACAGTAGCAGAAGGGCGGACAATCAAACATAATTAATTAACTCAAATAAAAATCATGATAAAACTTAAATTATTACCAGAATAATTCAAATCAACGTAAAAAGCGAGGGATGCATTTTACTACATTTTTATAATTCTTCTTTCATAGATAGTTAGAATAGAATAATCGTCATATTTAATATATCGCGCACCCTTTCTACTTTTCAGTTCTATTAGCAATAAAAACGTATTTTTTAAAGCTATTATTTATTATCTCGTTGAAAGCATCTCATATTACCTCGACACTTTCAGGGGCGGGGGATGTTCAAACTTTTCATAATTAAAATCGATAAAATGAATGTTAACTGAAAAGTATAGGGGAGACCGGGGTTGGTTGTTACAGGGGCTGGTTGTTACACTTAGTTTAAATCGCGCGCCAACATCGATGCAGTGCCATCACATCAATTGTCAATTCGTTGTGCGCCGGTAAACCGACCAGTATAGTTCTGCTGTTCCATTGCTCATATTTATTCGGTAAATGCAGTGTATGTGTTTTCTAACTTTAAAAGCAATAATTATTAGTTTACCGCGAATTTATTTTATCATTTTTTCTGTGTAAGTGGAATAGATTTGCTATATCGTAAGGAAATACATCTTAATGTCAGTAATATTAATATCCGGTCATTTCTTCTGATTAATAATAAGGTTAGGTTTGAGATGCTTCGTCTGCTAAAATATACGAACGGGGTAATTTGTTACATTGTAACAACCAACCCCGAATTTGTTTCAACTACAATTCTTTGACGTTTTTATCTTGTTTGATAGGCGATAATATGAGAAACTTCAAAAGAAAAACCGAAAGGGGACGTATACCACTAGACACCTTTCGTAGTGCTGCAAAAGAAGTATTGGAAAATAAAAGATCTCTTAGGACGGTTGCTGAACAATATGGTGTAAATTTCATGACCCTGCAGAGATATTGCAAAAAAATTAAAAATAAAGGTAATTTTACTTTTACAGTTTGTTTAAACACCGTCAGGATGAGATTTTTTTTAATTTATAGAGCTAAATGATCCGGTTGGCTATACAAGGAACCGTCAAATTTTATCTGATGCGATAGAAGCTGAGCTAGAGAAGTACTTAGTAGAGTGTTCTAAAATGTATTTTGGTCTGTCAACCAAAGAAGTTCGAAGATTGGGATTTGAATTGGCTATTAAGAACAACGTTGAAGTTCGTCAAGCTTGGCATGAAAACTCAATGGCCTCAGGAGACTGGTTATCTGGATTTCTTAAGCGTCATCCAACGCTATCTTTGCGGACTCCCGAAGCAACCAGTCTGAGCAGAGCAACGAGCTTCAATCGGGAAAATGTATACAGATTATTTGATCTATTGGAGGAAGTCATGGATAGGTACAAATTTGAATGCCAAGATATTTACAACGTAGATGAGACGGGGATTACTACGGTCCAAAAACCACACAGAATAATAGCGAATAAGGGTGTAAAACAAGTGGGGAGTGTGACTTCTGCCGAAAGAGGTGCTTTAGTTACAATAGCCCTGGCTGGCAAAGTGCTAGTGGAAATACAGTTCCTCCAATATTTGTTTTCCCTAGAAAAAATTATAAAAGTTATTTTGTTGCAAATGGTCCAAGCGGATGTATTGGAACTGCAAACAAATCAGGCTGGATGATCCAAGAGGACTTCGTCAAATTTCTTGAACATTTCATAAAGCATACAAGGTGTTTAAAAGAACGACCAGTTTTGTTAATCCTAGACAATCACGACTCACATTTTTCAATTAGAGGAATAGATATTTGTAGGCAAAATGGTGTTATAATTTTATCTCTACCTCCACACTGTTCCCATAAACTTTAGCCCTTAGACAGGTCCTCTATGGCCCACTGAAGAAATATGTTAATAGTTTGTGCGACTCCTGGTTAAGAAACAATCCCGGCAAAACCATGTCAATCTACGACATACCTGGTATTGTGCGTGATGCTCTACCATTAGCAGCGACACCAAAGAATATTCAGTCAGGTTTTCGAGTTGCAGGAATATATCCATTGAATAGGCACATCTTTAATGATGATGAATTCCTCTCTAGTTCTAACTGATCGCCCTGATCCTGTCATTATCCAAGAAAATGATAATAATCCTCCCGAAAATGAAGAAACTGTTATAGAGAAGCCAATAAATAATATTGAAACCTCCAGAGATGGCTTAAAAACGCCTGACCCTAAGGAATTTGAAGTTGTTGTCGTTTCAAAATCCCCTACTACTTCAAATATCCCGCCGTCTTTTGCCCCTAATTCCAAACCTAACATCCTCCAAATACCAACTAGAGTTGAGTCGCCGAAGCCTGGTTCTTCACATGATATATCGCCGAAGCCTGGTTATTCACGTGATATATCGCCGAGGCCTGATTGTCCACAGGATACCAAAAGTAATACGCTCTATTTTAGCCCTTCAGATATACGTCCAGTTCCAAAAGCTGGAATTCGTAAAACTAATTTCAGAGGTCGTAAACGGCGCAAAGCCGCTATCCTAACCGATACTCCGAACAAAACAGAACTTGAATTGGAACAAGAAAAACGAAATGACAGAAAAAAGAAACAAGAGTTAAAAATTATCAGAGTTAAGAAGAATCTCACAGGAAACACAAAAGGAAAACAAATAAAAAAGTGTAAAAAACCTGCTGAAGGCGAATCGAGTGGTGATGAAGATGACCCCTTTTGCTTGGTTTGCTTTGGACTTTATTCAAAATCAAAGCCGGCTGAAGAATGGATCAGATGTACCAAATGTCACCAATGGGCTCATAGTCTCTGTGTAGATGCCGATTTGTTCTTTGTACGTATCAACTGTGACTCAGATGACGATGCTTAATGGTGTAACAACCAACCCGAAGGATAAGGAATGTAACAACCAATCCCGTAACGGGGTTGGTTGTTACATTTGTCATTACTTGTTATAACCATCGACAGTTTATTTTGTGTTTGATATATATTTATTTTGCATTATTTGTTAGTTACAGAAAAGTATAAGCTAAATAAAACTATTATAAGATGTTCATAAAGTTTCAATAAAATAAAATTAAAAGTACTTTTCTTCAAATTGTAACAACCAACCCCGGTCTCCCTTACGAATTTAATAAATAAAAAATACAATGAATATAACGTACAATTAAACAAAATTCTGCTAGCCGTCCGTACAACTGTAAACAGACCCATTAAAATTACATAATTGTTTTTGAAGATTAACCAAACTTGTGTGTCAGTGTAAATAAAAAAAAAAATTATTAATCCTGGCAGTCCTAATAAGGATAATGGGAAACTGCTATCAAATTATTGCATTGTCATCGTTCCTTGATAAGTCCTTTTAGAAACCAGAGAAAAATAAGCTCAAAGATTCGCTTACATACAGTAGTGGAAAAATGTAGAGCAACATTTAATAAGTTGCTAAAATAAAATATTAGATGATGACTTTTAGCATAAAATTTCTGTAGATAAAAACATTTGGTACTTATAAATGGTTTGCCAATAAAAACTATTAATTCTTATCTCGTTTTACCAAGGGACACAAAAAAGAATACTTCAGAGTGGAAAAAAGTAAAGCAACATTTTTGAAATATTTCTCAAATCATGCAAAATATTTTGCTTAGTGTTAGTTTAAACTGATAAGTTGACGGTATTTGGCTGCTTAAGATGCCTCGCGGTAAACATTTATCTGTCGATATTAAGAATAGAATTGTTGATTTATACAAAAGTAGTCAAAAGCAGATTGCTATTGCAAAGACATTTAGGTTACATAGATCTATCGTGTCTCGTATAATTAAGCAGTTTCATATAAATAGCGATTTATCTGTTAAGAAAAAGTCAGGGAGACGTAGAAAAACCACTCCATATACCGATAAACAAATTATCAAAATTGCTAAAAATGAGCCTTTTCTGGGATCCAATAAGATAAAGTACCGCATATCGGAAGAGATTGGAGTAAACGTGACTTCGAGGACAGTGAGAAATAGACTATTAGAGGCCAAGTTATTTACCAGAAGACCTGTCAAAAAACCGCTGCTGTCAAAAAAAAATAGACGTTCCCGTTTAAGTTTTGCCAAAACGCATCTACATTATACAGAGCATGATTGGAAAAAGGTAATCTGGAGCGATGAATCCAAGTTTTGTTTGTTCAAAAGTGATGGAATTGTGTATGTTAGACGCCCTGTCAATAAAAGACTCAACCCCAAGTATGTATACCTGTCCAACAGTGAAACATGGTGGTGGAGCAGTAATGGTTTGGGGATGCTTTTCGGGCTATGGTATGGGCCCCCTGTATAAATAGAAGGTATAATGGACCGGTTTCAATATAAGGACATATTAGAGAGCCAAATGATTCCATATGCTGATGATATTATGCCTTTAAGACATTTATTTCAACAGGACAACGATCCGAAGCATTCTTCTCGGTTCGTAAAAGCTTGGTTCAGAAAGGCAAACATTAATGTAATGGAATGGCCTTCACAATCCCCGGATCTCAATCCAATTGAGAATCTGTGGGACATTTTAGATTCCAAAATCAGAGGAAAATCTTATAAAAATCAGCAAGAATTGTTTGAAGCATTGAAGGAAGCATGGGTGAATATGGATCCAGGGATTATTTCTAAGCTAATAAGATTTATGCCAAAACGTTGTGAAGATGTAAATAAGAATAACGGGTACTTTACAAAATATTAACTTATGTTTTTTTTTTATTTATTAGAAATGAAATAAAAACGAATATTAAAAAATGTTGCTCTACTTTTTTCCACTACTGTACATACATAGATACAACCCCAGGTAATAAAAGCGTGTTAAAAATCAATAACTATTAATTATCAATAGTCCGGATGGTCGAAAAGATTTTTAGAAACTGTTTTTATTGACTCTATGCCAGGAAGTCTTAGATTTTAGGGAGTATTCGAAAAAATACTAAAATAGTATTGTAGTAAGGAACCACACAAGTCTATGAAGAAATTAAATAAAAAACACTTAAGAAACAAAATTAAGTCAAATTACATGCATAAAATTAGCCTAGAAGGTAATTCTCAGTAAGATGTTTCTGGCCAGCATCCTTGAGACTACCTCAATACAAGCGGAATATAATAAAAACACTTCCCTTAATCAACTGATCAAAGAATAATATAAATAGGTATGAACCCCAATAGACCACTGACACTAACCTAAAATAGTATTGTTCATATGTTTATAACAATATATGTTATAAAATAGTGAAAATACTATGGTTACTATTTTTTCTAACTCTAATGTTAGTTTCTATGCATAGTTTTAAACAGAAAATGCTTTATCGTTAAAAAACTATGAATCTCAAAAAGAAATCATCGAATCAGCTGATGCTATGTCTGTTGGCTCCCATATTAATGTTTATCCTATTCTAATACATACAATAAAGTTATCTAAGCTTATTCATTTTATTACTCCATTAAATCATTTTAAACTTTTAAACCAGCAAAAAAGAAATAAAGCAAAAAAAGAACAAAAAACAAATATGTGTTGTGCAAGTGAAACATACCTTTGCTTACGCCCAAGGGTGCCGTGTTCTGAAGAAGTCTCGTGTAAGTCGTGCTGAGAGCCGCGACTAGAGTTGAAATTGAGAAGCAAACACAAAACATATAAATGATACGTGCAAACAAACATACACTATGATATAAATAACATAACATTAATTATTTCGGGTAAAATGCAAAAAGATATGAGTATTGTAATTAGAACATTGATCTATGATAAAATTGTCTTGTATTCTTAAAGGATATACCGAAAATAAATAAAATATCATCAATAATATAGATTGGCAATTTTAGGATAAAAGAGAAATGTTTCAAAATTATTTTTGAAATATACAGGATGTCTCATAAATAATGATAAAATAATTTAACAGCAGATTCCTTAAAAAGAAGTTAAGTAAAATTTTCCTAGTCCGAAAGTCAAAAACAACCAAGTTATATGATGGCCATAAAGTTACCATTTATTCTTCGTTTTTAATAAAATTTGGACATTGACTTTTCTTTTATATGGCAAATATTAAAATTAATCTTTTTTAGAATTATGCCTTAGAGGGCGCCACCAGCAACATTTTGGTTTTTTGTGAACTCCGTAACTATTTTAGGCTTGGCATAATGTAATTTTTTATTTAAAATATGCATTGTGCAAACAGTTTTGCTTAAAAAAAGGATTAAAATCAAGCTACGATTAACCCTTTTCGAGAAATATACATTTAAGTTTTTAATGCACTGCAAAAAATGACATTCATAAACTATTGAATGAATGAATTGTCGAAACAGTGGGCTGCCGAGTCAGTTGTATATATATAGTTGTGACCGGTTAAAAGACCTGTCACTAGCCGAATTTCGTGTCTTTTTAGGCTTAGTATATTTTTGGTGAGACAGGCAGGGGGCCCACCTATGTGCGCTTTGGCCTGTCTCATACCAGGGGACTCAGTCCATCTTCGGTGGGTCCACTTGTCCAGCAGACCCTTCATTCATCGGCATATTCGCGGATCCCAGTCTGGCAAGAGAGTCCGCTTCCTCATTACCTGCATGGCCTGCGTGGCCAGGTATCCAGACGAGCTGGACCCTGCAGCCAACCTGTATCAGTTTTTTCAGGACTTTTATGCACTCTAGTACAAGCTTGGAGCTTACTTTTGCGGCCGTGATAGCCTTAATGGCAGCTCTGCTGTCCGAGAATATTGATACGACTGTATTGCGGTTCATAAACTATTTAAATTGCTTTATTACACGAAAAATTGATAAAAGATAAATTAATAATTAAAAGTATGAATTTTTGCCAGTAAATGATCGACATGATCTCCATTTGTCTCAAGGCATTTTAAAATTCATTTACTGAAAGATCACTAAATCTTAACAAATAACTGCTCATTAAGAAATGACTCCCCAGCAGTTAATATTTTTACTGGTAATCTCATGTATCCCATATGCAAAAATCTAATGGATTGAAGTCTTGACTGTGTGCGGGCCAAGGTCTTGGACTTCCACGTCATATGCAGTAATTAACAATAAATAACAATAACTAACAGAGTTAACAATAAGAACGTAATAAAAGGTAATAAATAACGTTACACACTTATGTGTGACTACCTTGATTAGTGGTAATTTTTTTAACCACTAATCAAAGTAACTGACAAGAACATAAAACCTGACAGTGACAATGACATTTATAATAATTAATATTGTCAGGCACAACCTACTTAGCACATATTTTAACCTGAAGTAGGAAAATAAAATGTTATCTTGAGCCCATTGAAAACTTCAAACGTAAATATCTCGAAGAGGGTTAATCGTAGCGAGCTTTCTGAAGTATACCTTTTTAAGCATACCTGTTTGCAAAATGCATTTTTAAATAAAAAAATTAAATTATGCCAAGCCTAAAAAAGTTACAAAGTTTTAAAAAAATCAAAATGTTGCTGTTGACTCTATGACATTATTCCAAAAAAGGCCAATTTTAATGTTTGCCATATAAAAAAAACTCATTGTCCAAATTTTGTTAAAAATAAACAATAAATGCTAAATTTATAGCCAAAATTAAAATAAAAATATGTTTATCACCCTGTTTATCTTGGTTGTCTTTGACTTTCGCACTAGGAAAATTTTACTTAACCTCTTTTTTTTAAATAAATCTGCCGTTAAATTATTTACCATTATTCATAGGACACCTTGTATACGGTGTGGTTATTACATTAATAAAGTTTTAAATTTTATGATTTTTTACCTAGAATCTATCGAAAGACATAAAATAACATATTCCTAATGTCGTTTACATGTCAGTAAATAGCTGTTAACATTAAGGTATGTATAATCCTATCAAACACATGAGTTTATTTTCTTCGTTATTCTTTATATAAAGTAATAGATGGAATTTATTTCACCTAAAGTAAATTGCTCCTGAAAGTTTAGAAAAATAAATAAGCTGTTAAAAAATTAATAATTAGAATATTAAATAATACAATAAAATATTGGAATAAATTACTTTTATACAAAGCTACTAAAATACAAAAATTGGTAAATAAGGTTTTTGTTATGTAAATTCAATAAAATCATTATAATTTTATCTAAAATTGAATATGTCAGGCTTTTTTTAGTGGTGTTACTAGTATATGTATGTATACTTGACAGCAAATTAATTTAAGATATCTTCAGCTCATTAGTAAGGGAACTAAATGGTCACAAAATATATATAAAGGAAAATAGTTTCTGAAAAATCATGTTTAATAAAATTTTAACACTTTGTATTTCAAAAACAAATAAAAAGTTAAGAAAAGCTTTTTTTTTTCTCTTTTATTTTATTAAATGTTTTAGGACAAAAAACTAATTTTTTTTCGGCTAATACCAAATATGAATATTTTCCGTTTCTCTATAAAAGTACAATTTTAATATGTAAGAAAAACTATATTTTTTTTAAATAATTTTATTATATTTTCTTTATTGAGAATGAAGACGTGACCGTCTTTGTTTATGTTGTTTATAATGTTTCAATGTTCTAAGAACGCAACTCTGTCATTGTTTTAATAACTATATAGGATAAGCCAGAAAACTTTTAATGATAAAAATAAGGGACATTAGTGACAAAAAGTGTGAAGTGTTAAAGAAGGAACTTTCTAAGTAAAAGGAGATTGCAAAGGTTTAAAAAGTTTAAATTTAATTGCGCATGATTATTAGGAAATATTGCATTAAAAATATACTTGAATGTTTAACAACAACGAATAATATAGTGCTTTAATAATTTAGACAATTAATTAAATTAAAATCATTTTAAATTTACTGGTTTTCTAGTCTGCAACTAAATTTACTACTCACTAACATAAAACAATATGAACTAATCAAAATGCATTAAAAATAAATTAAATGAAAACTTACATGGGTCCTTTTCCTTTGCCGAACTTCCTGGGATCCTTCCCAGGCTGAACAATTTTCACCTGCTTAGCCTTGCAAACCTTATCGACTTCCGCTTGTCTCCTCTGGGTGTTCTCCATAAACTCCTTGTGGTCCGCAATAAGCTGCTCGGTCGCGGAAATATCCATCGGTAACTCTTCCTTCTTTAATGCGATCAGAGTATTCTCCAAGCCCAGGAGCCACTGAATGAGCTCCTCCAAGGTCTCGTCCATATCGCGCAACGACTGCATATGCGCGGAGATCTTTTGATGACGCTGCAACGCCCACTGCGACACCTCTTCCCATCGCGATTTTATCACTTTAATCCAGTTTTTGATTACGTTGATGGAATCTGGATGGGCTTTAGCCAAAATATTATGAGCTAAGTTTAAGGTTTGGTCTTTTTCGATTTCTTTTTCGTTAAGTTGGGCCCTGAATTCATCGAGCGCTTTCAGTTGTTCGTAGGCGGCCGATTCGTCTTCAGGTGCGTTGCCAACAAAGCGAAGTTTCATCTCAGCATCGCTTAGCCAGTCCAAGATCATGTTTACTGACTTATGAAGCTTCTCAGCTTCCTTGAGGGCGTCATGCAAACGATCAGTTTTCAAATGGGTTAATCCAGTAACAGATTCCCATAGTTGAGTGAGGTCTGTTAGTTGATGTCTTATATGGGCCGCATCTTGTTTACTAGCGGTCCTTTCTAGTTCTTGACCGCTGCGCATAACGGACTCCATTTGATCGTTACGCTGCTC
Organism: Anthonomus grandis grandis; assembly: GCF_022605725.1. Classification (NCBI taxonomy): domain Eukaryota; kingdom Metazoa; phylum Arthropoda; class Insecta; order Coleoptera; family Curculionidae; genus Anthonomus; species Anthonomus grandis. The sequence goes on from NC_065549.1 coordinate 15,330,948, forward strand.
AAGTTCCTTCTCGAACTGTCTATGAATATCAATCAAATGAGTGACAGTATCTAAATCTCCGTGCACTGGACTGTCCTGTGATAACTCCTTTTCGGCTTTCTTTAGCCATTCCAGCAGTGCGGCCACGGCATCCTTAAACTGGCCAGAATAGAGCAGAGCTTCTTCCAGTTTCTGTTGCCTCTCGCGGCTCTTATTGCACACACTTGTCCATTTGTTCTTTAGGTCTTGCAGCATCTGTTTCAAAGTGTTTTCATCGAACTTGGGCGCCTTATCTTTTAGGTTTTTGCCACTTTTCATGACAGCGTCGTAAGTGGCTTGTTTGCCGCTTAAAGCTCTTTGGAACTCTGTGTGTTTGGCCAGCCGTGCTTTGATCTTCTCTGGATCGTTGCCAGCTGTGTCGTTCATAAGATCTTCCAGATTTTGTTCGGTGTCCTCAAGCCAGTTCATTAAACCAGCCCAAGAATCGTGGAACTCCTTGGCTTCTTTGTAACCCAAGTCTAGCGCCCTGGTTCGTTCGGCAGATTTAGACGCCACTCGTTCCCAACGATGTTGCACGCTGATTAACAAGTTCTTTATCAGAATAACATCTTGTTTTTGGCTGAAGTATTTTAAGTGGGTACCCTTTTTGTCTAATGCTAGCATAATTTCCCTGTGAGCACTTACATCCTTTTGGAATATTTTGTGTTCCTCAATTTGATGTTGCACAGTATCCAATACTCTTGACACAGGTTTGAGATTAGTCAAAATCTTTTCGGCGTTAGTTAACCAATCAACAAATGCTTGTAATGATTCGTGGAATTCCGTTGCTTCCTTAAGGGCTATTTCCAACTTAATCTTCTTATCATTGGCACGTGCGGTGACGGAATCCCAACGTTGCTTTAACGTTCTTAAGTTGTGCTGCAAGTTAGAAGCGGAATTCGCTGGTGCTTTCTTCAAATACTCTTGTCCCTGAGCCAGTACGGTTTCCACTTTAGGACGATTATCTTCAATTTCATTATAGACCTCCATGAATCGCTCAAGTTGTTCTGAGGCGGTTTCTGGTAGTCCTCCAACTGGTTTAGAGGCAGCCACAGCGTTATCGACATCACCAAGCCATGCCAGTAGATCTTGGACTTCTTGGTTGAAGCTGTGAGCTTCACTCAAGGCATCTTCAAGCTCTCTCTGACGATCAGCTGCTTTTTGAACTAGTGCGCGCCATTGAGTATTTAATGTGTTTAGCTTCTCTTGAGTCGCTGAAGCTTCATGACGGTCTAAAAATCAGAAATTTTAGTGAAAGTAGGATAAAAAATGATATGCGGTAAATTTACCTTCTCCACTCTCAATGATCTGCCTTCCCGCATCATTTAAGGTGTCAACACTGGTCTGATGTGCTTGTATATCATTGATTAGAACCTTCAACTTGGCAAGTTCAATTTCTAAAGTTTGTGCATCTCCTGCGACAGGTTTAAGTTCGTCCAACGTCTTGTCGGTCTTGGAAATCCAAACCAGCAGCTCGTTGAGCGCATGTTGGAATTGGCCGAGACGTAGTAGTGCGTTTTCTAATTGTCTCTGTCTTTCAACCATGCCGCGTAAAAGGTCGTCCCAGCGTCTATTGACGGTTGAGAGCGGTTCCTTTATTGAGGCCGCTTGGTCGGCCGAGGTGCGCTCGGTGAGTTCTTGGGCTTGCCTATTTTTAAGAAGTAATTGTTAGAATGTTGAAGCAGAATTATGAAACGATTAAACCCAAGCGAATATTCGGACTGAAACTTTAACAGAATTTAAAAAGTATTTCAGGCATGCAATACATCATGCTGAGGAAAATGTGAAGATAACACAACCACAAATTACTTTAACCTAGATGCAAAAGTTAGGCACAAAACGCGAATTGATTTCTGTGACCTCGAGAAAGCGGTCCCCGATAAACCGCATGGATTGTAAGTATTTTTGCCTAAGAAAAGGGAATGCAGACAAACCGCAAGAAGGTTGAATATCGTTTTCATTTAAATTGAATATAGCCCACACTAATGTACTTTGGGTGGTGGTATATAAAACTTATTAATTAACTATACACCTAAATGCAATCAATCTAAAGTAAGTAACAAATAAAATAGTAAATACTTAACATAAGATAAATTATGGGATGCTCTGGTAATACCTCCTATACTGGTAATAATAGTATGAACTTGTGGACGGAAATCCTGCATTCTACTTTTGCATCTGAGTTAGAGTAATTTGTGATACAACTAAGAACAATAAGCTCAAAGCATTAATTAGGTAATAGAACTGATTTATATATTTCCAAAAAAAACTGTTAGAATGTGGTGCAATTTTTGAGATTTCTTGAACAAGTTCAGCATCTCATGAAACATGCAATAATTCCCTATATGAAAATAATTTTGAAAAAAATCCAACAGGACATTGAAGCAAACAGACGTCACGTTGAATGCATTAAGACACAACACAGCAATGCAGAGAAAAACAGAAATATCTTGCCTTATCAAACTCCTGTAGTCCATCGGAAATAAAAAATAGAAAAAATTTTAGTTAGTATAAAATAACAGAATCTACTAGTCGAAAATTTTGAAAAATAATGTAAACATTGTGCTTACCTATTAAGAGCTTCAACTTTGACCATATGTGGATCAACTTCTGCCTTAAAGGCCTTAAGTTGGTCGATCTGACGCTTTACAGCGTCAATGTCAGCGCCCAGTGGTCCCATTTTATCAAATTTCTTCTCTGCTTTATCTAAGAAGGCCAAAATGTCCTAAAAAATATTTTTTTCAACAATTGGTCTAATTATAAGAAAAAGCTGAAAAGGCCATTTTATAATAGTGCGTTTTTATTATAATTTATCCATTCCTTTTCATTCCTAAAATATTCTCTATCTAAATCCCTAAAATAATTCTTACCTGTAAAGTTTCATGGAATTCCATAGCTTTCTCCATAGCATCAATCAGATTTTCCTCCCTCTTGGCATACAAGGCTGTAATATTATCCCACGCATTATCCAAGTCTTCAATATGCTTCTTCACTTCAGGCTTATCGGGTTCCCCACAGAGCTTCATCAGCTTCTTCCCGGAACTCCTCACCTGATCCACTTCCGGCTTAGTTTGATCGATTTCCTGTCTGATCTCTTGTAATGCCACTTGTTGTTCCTGAATCGCTTTAGGCTCCACCGCAGGAGGCTCCTGGCTTACCAACGAGTCTTCGAGATCTTTCAAGGTAGCCATGATAGCATGCAACTCCTTCCAGAACTTCTGGGCTGCATCCAAAGCGTCATCCAGAGAGTGACCTCTGTCTTTCGTAGCCCTCTGGACATCGTCCCAAAGCTTCTTCAGTCTATCCAGCTTGTGTCTGATATCCTTAACGGCTGGATCGGCTCTGTTGCCGGCCTTAGTGATCACATCATCGGCAGCACGTTGGACCGCTGCGTAAGCCTCTTTTCTCTTGTTCAAGTCGCTCACAATAGCATCATTATCGTCAATCTGATCGCGAATCTTTGGAACGTGAGCGGAAATTGGCTCTTGGTTGTTTACTTGATCGGCAGTATTTGTTAAAGCCCTTAACATTCCCTCGAGTTTATCGGAGAATTGCGAGCTTTCTTGCATGGCTTGCTCTAAAGCACGTTCTCTTTCTCTAAGCTCTAATTTAAGGGCAGCGTATCTTGCGTTATCGCTGTCGAGAATCTCTTGCACCTTAGATCCATCATCTTCATTGCAAAGTCTTATCAAAGCCTCCCCGGTCTTATTTAGCTTATCTACCAAGGGTTTATGTTCGTGAATGCTCTTAACAAGCATTTCGTTTTTATCCTGCTGTTGCTGGATCGCTTCAGGTCTCAAAGCGGGCATCGTAAGCATGGATACTTCCTGCTCGATATCGCCTAGCCAATTTAAGAGGCCAATATGGGTATCGTTGAAGTGTTCCGCTAACGGCAGGGCTTGCTCTAAGATTCCCAACCTATCAGAGCTCAATGCGGATACGTTATCCATAGCTTCTCTAAGATCTTCCATCTTTTCTCTGATTAGTGAAGTGTCTTCGCTTGGCGGGCTCTCTCTCAGCACCTTCTTTGCGGTGGAAAGCACATCACGTACCCTACCCTTTTGACTGGAAATATCATCATTCAGAGCCTTGTGCTCCTTAAGTTGCACACGAATCAAATCGGGTTCAGCTGACGGTTTTTCCGCATCTTTTATTTGGGCTTCAACCTCTCGGAACCATTCTAGGAGCTCGTCAATATCTCCGGTAACTTCCAAGGCACGTTGTTTTCCCAGATGGATCCTCTCAGCTCTGCGTTGAATCTGTTCAGCAATAGCATCAAATCTTCTATTGTCTCTGGATACTAGGCCTTCAATAGTTGCGGCACCTTCTCCCGGACTGGCTTGGCAAAGTTGTGGCCCAAGCACGTTAATAGTTTCAAGCACAGGTCTTAGTTCTTGCAGGTCTACTTCCAATCGAGCGATTTCTCCCTCGTTTGGCTCTGCAGACTGTAAAATAGATTCGGCACCCTGCATCCATTCCACCAAACGATTGTGATTATTATGGAACTTCTGCACCAATGGCAGCAACGCTTGTGCGTTCTTAAGCAAGTCGTTTCCACGTGAAGTAAGATCATTATAACGCCTCTGCAGCGAATCGAGTTTATCTTTAAGTTGCAACGCTTCGTCAGATGATATGTGCCTCATTAGTTCAATACCAGCATCAACTGTATCATCAATATCTTTTTGACGTCCAACGATATCTTCTGTAAGGCCGACAAGATCATCCATTTGTTCTAACAAACGATCTGTATGGACAGCTAGGACTTTGTAACGAGCCAACCTCTGTTCCATGGCATCCATCCACCCAGCTAAGTCTTGGTAAGTTAGGACCAATGTCCTAAGGCCTTTTCTTGATGCCTCAAGTAGTTGCCTAATATTCTCGCTAGCGTCTACCAAATTGCCATATCTGTCAGTTACTTCAGTTAACTTATCGGCCAGAGTGGCGGCCTCATCATCACCAACCAGGTTCATCAAATTAGAGGCGACGTCAGCAAGGTCTCTAAAGTCAGGTTTTTTGCTTAAAATGTCATTGTGAAGAGCTGTATGCTCCTTAATCCTCTGCTGAATCTTTTCTTCATCAGTGGGTATGAGTTCCATGTCTCTAACCTTCTTTTCGCTTCGTTCCAACCAATCTTGTAATGGAGTCAGCTTGTCTTGGAATTCCTTGGCAACTTTCATTGCATGCTCTAAATCCAAGGTGCGTTGTTGAGCTCCTTCTGTTAAGGCGTCAAAACGCCCAATAAGATCTTTTAATTGTTTCTCAATAGCCTTACGCTCAGACGGTTCAGCTTCTTTAGCGATCTCATTGCCCATAGTAAACAGAGACGACATGGAATTCTGACGGTCCAAGAGCATCTTTTTCAAGAATTTTTGCTCTTGCAACTGTGCCTTAACTACCTTGTAATCAGCCGAAGGAGCTTTTTGATTTGCTACAAGCTCTTCAGTATCAGCCAACCATTTTGATAACCCATCGAGGGCTTCTTGGAATTTGCCTGATTGAAGTAAGGCAATGTCAAGTTTACGTTCGCGATCGTTAATTTTTTCTTTTAAGGTGTTCCACTGATCGTTCATTTTTTCTAAATCTTTTTCGAGGATCTGAGTGTTGACACCGGATGCTGCTGATTGAATGAGTCCTTGGCCAAATCTGTTGCATGTTTCTACACTCTTATTTAATGGTTCCACAGTGGATGCTCTGAACTTCTTAAAATCTTTTTGTTGAGCTCTAATACCCTCTACGTCTGAACCAATGGGTTTAAGCTTGCGCAGTTGTTCAGAAGCTTCTTTGACTCCATCTAAGACTTCAGCGTGACCGATGTAGAAGTCTTCTAGCTTTTTAAGAGCAGACTCTAGCTCCTGTTCTCTGTTATGCGCACGATCATCCAACTTTCCAAGTTGTCTCTTCAATGCATCAACTTGTTGGCGTGTCTGAGCGGTGTCCGGAGCAAATCCGCTATCAACAAGACGTTCTCCGGCTAATATAGTATCTTCGACATCGTTATGAGCTTTGGCCACTTTGCTAATAAACCTGGCCACATCATCGAGTTGTCCTCGCACAGTCTTAATGTCGCGTCCAGGAGCTTTCATGTTATCAAGTTCAGTCTCCAAGGCAGAAAGATCATGTGAAAGTCCTTTAACTTTATCATTAAACTGGGTAACGGCTGTTGCAGCAGATTGAAGATCTAAGCATCTGTCGTTTAATTTGCTTTGTAAATCATTAATGCGGTCTCCAATGCTGTCAACGTCGTCTTTCAGTTGGTTAGCATCAATACCGTTCTCGGCAGCTTCGTGGCATAGATCTTCAGCTTGATTTTTAAGAGCTTGCAATGGTTTCTTTAATCCGGCGGTTTCTTCCCTTAAAGCCTTAATTCGGTCTAGGAGTTTGGGATCTCTGGATGCACCTCCTAAGGCGTCATGCGATGCCAGTTTATCCTCGCATCTTTCAAGACCGTGTTTGAGATCCCTCAAATTTTCGTTGAAGTCTCCTAGTTTTCTAGATTGATCTTCTAAAGCTTGGGTTCTTAGGATAAGGTCATTGTTAAGTTTGTCCCAGCGTTCTTTAAGTTCTTGCAACTCGTTCTTTACAATTTCTTTGTCAATATCACACGAAGACAAAAACGTTTCTCCAAGTGAGCGGGTATTTTCGTATTCACCACTCTTTTTCCATACTTCATTTCTAAAAGCTTGCAGTTCCCTAAGTTGTTTTTCAATGTGTTTCTTTTCAAACGATTGTAGTCTTAAAGAGTCAATTTTATCCTCAGCTTGTCTTAGCCAGGGCAGGAAAGATTCTAGGGTAGTGTAATACTTGCGGCAGTGTTCTTGGCATGTCTTAAGACGTGTCTGTCGGTCTACAGCTTCTTTACGCAATTTTTCCCAAGATTGTTGGATTTTGTCCAAATCTCGTTGCACTGCTCTAGTGTCGGCCTTGGTCGACCTTGACACCATTTCTCGGCCTTTGTTGAGTAACATTATCACTTCGTGTTCTCTTGCAAGGACATCCCTATAGATAGGTTCGTGATTAACAAGTTGTTGCTCAAGAACATCTCTATCTGCAGAGATTAAAAGTCTTTCGGTTAAAGATCCGAGCTCATCCGAAAGCCAACCGAGGGTTTTAGCACATGAGGCTTCGAACTGACGTCCATCACGAAGAGATCCTTCAATTTCAGCCTTCTTAAGGTCTAATTTCTTTTGCAAAGCGTTGTACTGACGTCCTATGGATGCCAGCTTGCTCTGTATGTCGGCTCTAGATGCTGGGTCGCTGAGCACTTCGCATAATTGGGCACCATTTGCTTCCAGGTCTGCAAGAAGAGGTCTTTGTCCTTCCAGTTGACGCTCCAGGTTTTCTACTTTTCGCAGTTGCTCCTCTGGGTCTTTTTCGAAAGAAACTTCATCCAAATTATCAGAGATGCCTTGTAAAGCATCTTTAAGTCGCGTCAATTGAGCATCAAATTCTCTACTGGTGTCAGCTGCCGCTCCCAAGGAATCAGCGCGTTCATCCAATTTTCCAAGAATATCAGCCCATTTTTGTTGAATTGCCGTGAGCTTATTATCGATCTTTTGATGGTCACTGGAGCGCGGTTCCAAATATGATAATACATCATCCCCTACATCTAAGAGATGCTGTAACTGGGGCTGTTGTGACCTAAACTCTTCGCGAAGCACTTGTACTTGTTGAACTTGAGATTGGACCATTCTGGAGTCACTTGAAATTGGACCAAGGACTGTGAGCATACGCTCTTTAGCACCCAACCAAGAGTTTAATGAGTCATGTGTATCGTGGAATTCTTTCATGTCTTCCATAAATTTAATGCGATTTTTTAAGTAGTCATTGATACTCTTCCAGTGGGACAGTACTTCTTCTAGTTCGTCATTTAGGTTATCTGCTCCTATAGCACCAGCCTTGCGCTTTAACAGATCTCTAACTTGGCTGGTGGTGGTGTCCAAAAGTGATTGTTTCTCATACATCTCTTCAAGCACATGCTTAATTTGTTTATTTAGCTTATCAGCTTCTTCTTTAGTATTTGGAACGCTGTCCTTAGGCATTTGCCTGTGGATCTTTTCAAGGAAGGAGCTTAAAGTCTTCAGATTATCCAGTTGCTTCTTCAGCTCATCACGTATCGAATCAATCTCCGATTGTCTATCATTAATCTTTACACCCAAAAATGAATATCTATTATTGATTTCAGAGAGTTGTTGTTGAACCGGGGACAGTTCTTCCAAATGGAATCCATCTTGACTTGAACGTCTTGAGGAGAATCCACTTGATCCGCCGGTAGAAAGAGGACTGAGTCCTTTGGTTGGTGAAGGAGATCGGGCGTCTTGGGATGATCTACGTCCAGACATTGGCCGCTTGGTGGGACTATAACCTTTACGCCTTGAGGGTGAATCTGGCCTGTCTCCTCTGCTAAGATTGTCATAAGCAGTTCCAATGTCATTGATCTTGTCAATTACTGATGAGTATCCTTTATATTCTGAAGTTATGGGTTTCAGTTCATCATTCTGTTGTCTTAAAGTGTCTAAGTGGATAGCAACAATATCCAGACGAGCCACTTTAGTTTCCATTGTGGTAAGCCAGTCTAATACTTGCTCTTTTAAGGTTTCGTAGGCGCTATGCTGTTCGGCTCTTAGTTTGGACAGTTTAGTTTTTTCTTCCATGAGATTCTCGAGATCTCTCCACTGACTCTCCATACTCTTTACGCGATCTCTCACATTGCTGGTATCAGTTACGTCACGTTTATTAAGCAATTCCTTGCCGATGCCAACAACTTCTTCGAATAACGCTCTGTTGTCATCGCGGTTTCTCGAGATTTCCTTCATTTGAAGAGCGTATTGTTCAGCCGGTGCCTTGGCGAGCTCTCGAGACTCGATTATTTCCATGATTTCACTGTACCACTTTTCGAACTTAGCAGCTTGGTTGTTAAATGCCACCAAATCTCTATTGACTTCGGCAAGTAAAACTCCGCGGTTTTGCACTCTGTCAAAGAGCTTTTCGAAGCGGTTCTTCACGTCGTTTAGTTTGCCTTCAATTTGCTTGGCTACACGAGCGTTACTGGTAGACACAATCAGCTCATTAGCAGACAAATAGACAGAGTCGATGGAGGAAATATGGGTATCTATATCTGATTGGAACACCCTATGCTCTCTTAGTTGTTCGTCAAGTCTTTCTTGAATCAGAGAAGCGGGTCTCTGCATGTTTTTGAATTGGTTTTCGGCCTGGTTTAACCAGTCAATGATACCATCCAAAGCGTCTTGGACTCCTTGGGACTGGATCAGTGCGGTGTCTAATTCTTGGCATCTATTTGCAATGGCACCACTTAGTTGGTTGTATTTGTTTTCGATATTCTGAACGGGTTCTTCTAAACGATGAATTTCTGATGGGGAAATTTGCCCTTCTAGGGATCGTACCAAGGCAGATGTGGCCTAAGGAAAAGAAAAATATTATAAATAAGTGTTTGCTTAAGAAATTGTTTATTTTTTGAAAATTAAAAAAAGCCCAAGCTGAATCAAATCAAGAAGACCACTGGCATTAAGAAATAATTTTAAAATTTCCACTTATTATAGATATATTAGCTCATGGTATTTAGAGTTTTGATTGTTTAATTTATGTTTGAATTTTAGAGAATGAAATGTTTAGGGCTGAAACACACCCAGAGTCATTCATTCAGACCATTCAACAGATTCTAATTCATCAGGCCAGTGTACAAATAAAGTTGAGAAGCAGCAGGAATTAAGCTAAGTTTGAATAGCTGCAGGAAATAAAATATAAGTTGAAACTTTATTTTAGATACTAGTGACTTTGATCTTGACCAGTCTGTGATATTAGGTGGTGATTAAAATCAACTAATATAATTTTTTAAGGCCCAGTTATTTTTAATCCTACCTACGTTGGAGAAAAAACAAGAATCACAGCAAATTAAAGTTCTTTCATTGATATCATTTTCATTGTAAACGTATGTTTAGTGGATTAATTTGCACAACTTTTAGGTATTGACAAAATGGAAAAACCTAACAAAAATTTAATAATTTGTTACAAACGCACAATTTTCAAAAACCTTACTGCACAGTGAAACTTGGTTAGGATTTATCTAATGCTGCTCTTGAATCTCGATTTTTTAAAAATATTTTGCTCTTACTATAGTCTGTCTAGAAAGTATTCAATTTTTTTTTATTTTTTCTAATTTTAATATATTTTCTTTTCGTATCATTCTAAGCCAAAGTAATGCGTCAAGTAGATTGGGACGATAGTGGGCTATGGATAAAATCGTATGACAACAGTATTTATTGAATATTGTTGATTGTAAACAGGCGTGAGTTTTATGAAATAATGTCGTAAGTAGAAAGAAAAAAAAGGGTGGAATATTTGTATAGAAAGAGTGTTCGAAACGTTAAAAAGCTAGTGCAATGAACTGGAATCGGAAAAAATGCAATGTATGAGACAATAAGACAGACCTGTTTCGGGAAGACCGCGTAAGATTCGCAGAAACAATTTAAACGCTTTAATGAATTTAGGACGACAAAATCAGAGCCTAGGGTTTCAAAAACTGGCTAGCAGATTTAGAAGAATAATAAATAATAAATGTGTGTCCAGAAACTGTCTGCATGACACTAAAAAGAAAAGGCAATCCAAAAAAGATCCCTGCAATAACACCTCTACAAAAACAACTGACAAAATAAAAGATTGGAGTTTTATCGCCGTTTTCAAGGAGATAATTTTAGCAATATTTTTATATCTGACGAGAGTTGTTTCCAGATTGGTGCAAACCATCTCAAAATCCTGTCAAGAGAAAATGTTACCGTTCAAATTTCCAAATTTTCCACTTAAATAATGGTTTTAGGAACAATATCTCAACGTGTTGTAACACCTCTCTGGATACTTGCTGGCATTGTTAATAGTGCAATAAAGTATGGTATAATGAAAGTAGGTTTGATTCGTTCGATTTTACAGGCCTGGATCACCATCACCAAGCAGTATGGCAATCACCTAGTTTCTGGTGTATCTGGACGCTTAGTTAAGTGTTTAGAACTAAATGAAGGTTGTATGAGAAAATTAAATTAATTGTTTATTGTTCTTTTATAATTCAAATAATAAAAATATATGCTGCAAAATTATAATTGTGCTTTCTTTTTTTCCGGATGCTTTCTAGACGGACGTCTATTATTTGCTTTTTCATAGTACAGAAACTAAATTATTATTATTATTATTTTATTAGATAAAAGCCAAGAATTTACATTCTGTATAGCTCTATGAACTAAGTAGGCATTACAATATATTTTAATAACTCCTCAAATGTCAGCTTCCAAATTTAAACACTAAACATGTCCGATTTGTTCAGACGATTGTTAAAACAGTTTACAGAAGGAGCAGTTATGACATCTACTGGTAACGAATTCGAAACATCGAACAATCTATTAGGCAAAAACATTTGACCTGTTTTTGTGTGACCGCGAAGTCTAACATCCCGATTTCTTTGAAATAGTTGGTTTAGATCACATCCCGAATAATTATAAAGGATTCTGAATGTAAAAATTAAATCACCACGAAGCTTTCATTTATCAAAAGTTAGCAAGTTTGCATTTAAAAGTCTCTCGCGGTAGGTAGGTCTCATAAATTGCAATAAAGTAAAGAATTGACAAGATTAAAAGAAAAAGTTTCTAAACTCTCTTTTATGCAGGTTTTGATTACAACTTTAATAGTTTTTTTAAGTCATTTAAATTCATGTTTTTTGTGTTTACAGACATCAATTTTTTTAAATTTAAAATAGCTAGTCTTCTTTTCCTTAAAAAAAGGCAAAATCAGTGAGTATGCTAATCACTGATCTATAATCCTATTCTCAAGTTCCTCAAAAGTTTTTTAATTATATTATAAGAATAGAATTTCCTTTCACCAATCTATAGAAGACCCAAACTATTAAGTCATGCTCATAATTTTTCAGCTTTAAATGAGTTTCAAAATCAAGTTGTGATTGCCGTTGATTGACAAAGGTTGCCGTTAACAAAATTTCTGGGTCTATCAATACTTTTTTTCGAGATTTTTATTGTATAGAGCACAACACTTTTTTTACAAGCTTTATAGCAATTAGGTAAAGAATACATCACCAGTATTGATGATCTTTTAAAGAAGCACATGTTATACAGATGATACCAATGGTTTGATAGAGGATGCTTATTTGCAGACTGTTAGAACAGCAGCTGAGACTGACAGTTTAATAATCCTGTTTACAGCATCTTTAAATTGTTAAAATTAACTTTTGATGATGATTTCACTGCAAATTTAAATATTCAGCGTCAGTGCCGAAATATCCATGCATTAAATAAAATGCAATAGAAATTTATATATAGGCAAAGCGTTAAGTTAAAAAGAGAACGCCAATTCACTGGGGTTGTACTGACGCTAGTAGGGCAGGCTTAGGAGAAAAGCTTTCGTTTTTTTTACTTATGTTCAAGGTTTATCGTTTTTATGGGTACCAATCGGTAAAAAAATAAAACATGTTTTTGTGCTGATTATTAGTGAATAGACAACAAGATCTGATGATGCCTGGCACCGGCGAAATACGTGTAATCCTTTGATTTTGTATTCAATATATTTGAGAGCTATGACTTGGAGTTTGATATATTACAAATTACGTCGACTAAATTGGAGGCGAATTTACCTTTATGCCTGGCAATGCAAGACTACACAACACAAGAATCGTGCAAGATTATATTGCGAAAGTCGGTTTTCGGATTATGGAGTGGCCAGCATACAGTCCTAACCTAAATCCTAACATTTATGGGATGAGCTAAAACAAAGAAGTCGAGCTAGACTTCATACCCTAAACTCGATCCCAGAGCTTATTGTTGCGGTAAAAGAAGAGTGGCTTAACATCCCACAAGAAACAATAGCAAACTTCATTAGATCTATGCCTAATCGTATGAGAGATGTTATTAGGGCAAAAGGAGGTCATACCCATTATTGAAAAATTAAATGTTTAAGTTTTAAATTGTCAATAACCCTATTTATGTAATAATTATGTTAATAATAAATCAAGCTTAATTTGCTTAATACAATAATTTCACTATGTTAAACATAGGAAGTCGAAATAAGTTTTCATCAATTTATAACCGCATTAAAGCAAATTAATTATCTTTTTGATCACATGAATAATTTTGTTTAAAAAATGTAGTTAAAGTTAACAGTTTACAATGAACCGATTTTTATGCACACAAGTGTAGATACGAATTGCACGGTACAATTTTCCTAAACTGCGGAAAAACATATTAGAATAAACAAAAAGTTAAACTAGCTAAACTTCATTTTTATGAAATTATGATTTTTAAGCAGATTAATTGTCTAACAAAAACGAACATTTAGTTTAATTAAACGAATTAAACGAACAATAGTTAGGGAGCAAAAAATTAAATTGAAACGTTTATAAGTAAAAAGAAAACGATGGTTTTCTCCTAATTCTGCTCTACTAACGTCAGTACAACCCCAGTGAATTAGCGTTCCCTTTTTTACTTAACGCCGAATATTTAAATTTGCAGTGAAATCATCATTTATTGGTGATAATTTTTTATAGTTGATTTTAATAATTAGCCAACAATTTAATAAATTCCGCACATAAGCCTTAATTCCGATAAGGACTTTTACAAGCGGAAATTCATATTTAATGTATTATTGTAAAAGACCTACTTGTTAAAGCAAAAAAAAATATTATTAAAAAATCATCATTCTTCTTGATTTTTTTCCAGTACATACGTCAGTAGTACTTACGTCTTTGGCATTATCAATAAGCTTTCCATTAGCAACAAATTCATTATTCAATGATTTTGCCTTATGCAGTTGATCTTCAACAGTCTTGGGATCACCTCCGATTGGCTCGTTCAATAACTTATTGGCTCTAGGTTCGGCGTCACGAAGCCAGGACCTGGCTTTATCCAAAGCATCAGAATAGTCCCTTTGACGTCCACCAACGCCTGATAATCTATCAGAAAGATTATTGGCTCTGTGTAGCAAATCTCTGTACTGTTGGGTAACTAGAGAAACTTCGCTACGCACTGGAGAATCTTGAGAAGAAATCGGCTCAATGTGTGGTAGTCTGGATGGTAAGGAGGTACGGAAGTCGTTCAGGATTATCAAGTATTCCTGTAAATATAAACATGTATTTGGTTAAATTGAGGGGAATTTTAATAAACAACTTAGGTCTTACCTTTCCTTCATCAACAAACTTCTGTGCGGACATGGTGATAAATCTTAAATCAGCCTGATGGGCGATAACATCGCTAACAAACTCCCTTGTGCTATCCGTGCTGGCATCGAGCCTTTGTAAATCACTCAGGGCTCTCTCCTTATCTTCAAGGGTTCTTCTGGCCTTGCCCAACCACGTAGAGAATATGTTCAGTTCTCCTTTAAGCTTACCAAGTTCGTCTCTGGCAGCCAGTTGACGTCTCAGTAACTTCTCAGTTTTATCAATAGCTTTGTCAAAGCGAGTTTTCAAGTTTCGGCCGCTCTTTTCCAAAGCAGACACCTCGCTTTTCGATAAAATATCTCCCGCGGTGAGCACCAACTGCCTAACTTGATCGCCACAATGTGAAACTTGGCCGGCATGTTGTTCTAAATCGTCTCTGATTTGCTTCATGATGTTGATTTGGTTACGAAGATCTTCTTCAACTTCATGGATAACGTCTTGGGAAGCGATACGGTCCTCCACTTCTCCGATCCAATGAAGGAGTTTTGAGAGAGTCTCGTCGCAAAGTTTGTATTTTTCTTCAACAGCTTGCTGTAAAAGCATGGTTGGTTTGTTAGATTAGAACCAATAGGTCCAAGGACCTTAAATGTGAATTAAAACGATACATTATAAGCTTTACCTCTACATCAGAGGTTACAAACATGTTGCATACTAAAATACACTAGGCAGCAATATTTATGGATATGTATTATATAAAAGTTTTAATATTCCATAATATTTGTGCATAGTATAATAGCTTAAGTACTAATGCCCTAGACCTATCACATGCATTCTGAAAGCAAGCACACATAAATATATGATATTTCATGTTAGTGAAAACAATAAAATAAATAAAACTATGGGTTTTGTTACCTATATGAATGACCGAACAAAATAAAAACCTGCGAAAAAAACTTGTTTACATTATTAAAAAATATAAATATAATCATTAAAAATAGTTAAGTTAAAATATTAATCTAACTACTTGATCGATTTTTACTAGTGTAACTTTGTTACGAGCTTCTACAAGCCCTACAAAGGGATTATTATTATTATTCGTAGTTTCTACTATTATATTTTAATATAAATTAACAATATTACTCAGGTTACTAGCCAATGATGATGGAGCGTCAGAATGGTGATCATTCCAACTTTAACTTCTTCAATGAAGAAATTAAAATCAGAATAAAATGAAGCGCATAGACGAAAATTAGGCAAGCCAGTCACATGTATGAGTGGGTGCAATGGGTGGGATATGGCGTCAAAATGCCGTAATTTTTTTTTGAACAGGCAGGACAGCAACATAAAAATGATAAGCTCTTGGAACGCTGCTAGCTGCAAATAAATTAGTCTATGTCAGTGTGGAATATTTTTTAAGTTTTTTTTTAGTTTTGATTATGCTGGGCCTTAACTTTTGTATGAGTATTTTTTTAAAATTTTGTAATATTATTTGTTAAAAGTGTGGTCCTTAATTGGGGAATTATTTGTATGCAGATCAAATTGTAGAACAGAATCATTTTTTGAATTAAAATGTTCGAATCTTAACTATATCAAAGTTATGCCACACTACTTTTAGCAGGCAAAAATTAGGAAATTCAGATATCAAATTATGTATTTCTTTAAATAAAATGCAATTATACATCAAACTGTTTGGATTATTGGAGATATTCTGGTGTTCCGTTGAGAAAAATGTAATTAACGTATTGGCAGGTGCCAAGAGGCAAGAGTTTCGGTGATGTCAAGGATTCAAACTTATGAAAATGTATATTTAATAGAATACCCCACAAATACAGTAAAAAAATAATTTTTTTTAATTAAATTGTATTGCGACATTAATGATATAGCTTAACTAATGACATAACTTATGGAAACAGTGAGAATTTAAGAGAATTTTATTAGAAGTTCCTAGTTTTTTTTTTAAAAATGTTAATTTTTTAAATCAAGTGCATTAAAGAATCTTTTTTTTTCAATATTTTTGGGTTCGTATATTTGTTCCCGATTTTTTTATTACTTCTGTATGCATTTTATTACAACTGCACAGAGATTATTTATATCAGATTTTTCAAAAGTTCATAATTATTTGATGGCTATTGTTTAAGCCACTTTTATCATGTTTTTCCCAGCAAAATGCCTTAATCCGATTTTTTTGAGAGAATTTCCCAGATAATAATAAACACAGCCTATAATTTTTAAACTCCAATTTCTGTTTATTTAGAATCCGTCTTATTTAAATGATTCACGCTTATTTTAATATATTTTCTTCAATGAAGTTTGTTATAGAAAAAACTACAAAAAAATCGTCTAAATTAAAAAATATATATTTTCTAGGCTTATATGACTTATAAGGTTATAAGTTGTACAATATCAAAAATTTCAAATTATTGTTTTTATTTATGATTTTCCTTGACAAAAAGAGAAGAATTTTCTGAAATGCACTTTCTATGCTGTCATTGGAAAGCATTTTTCAAGAGCTTAAGGATGATGTATCACTTGACCTCTCTTTCTATGTGAGAATTTAGAGGTATCTTCCTGTCCAAGGAGTTGCAGATAAGGGTGAGATAATATGCTCGTTTTTGTTCCCCCTTCAGATTATACAGAAACTGTATTCAGCGTGTTTTTATTCAGTTTTCGTGCCTTATATATCATTTCAAGGTTAAATTGTTACCTTAACATAGTATATATAATATTTATTAATACAAAAATTTGACTGCTATGCACAGAAGATTTGCAATAAAATTCTATGACCCCATAAGGGAAAAATTACGCAGTAGAACGCAGCCGACAACCCAGCGGTTTAAGTCGTAAAGTTCGCGCTTTCGAGTGTTTTTGGCCAGTTATCACCGTTTTTCCAGTGTTTTATACGATTTTTTTATTTTCCGATAACTTTTATATGGTTGTTAAGTGTTCCGTGTTAGTGGCAAAATTAGGGGCGCCTAGCACTGCCAAAGTAGAAACTAGAACCCCCAAAAAACATTGATAAACTTATAGGCACCTAATAATATTTCAATGTTAGCAAAATTCGAAAAAAAAAAGAACAGTAAATAGGTATTAGTTACCGTATTATTATCAGAATTTTGTATACGTTTTACAAATAATATTGAACTAGAAGAAGGCTTTTTGGGATTTATCGATTGTTCCCAACAACGTAACATAATCAACCTTGTGTAATTTAATTATAGAATTTTTGGATGAAGTGGGTCATAAAGATATACCAATATTGGTTGCCCAATTAATTGCAAAATCTTTTGACGCTACAAGTGTTATGTCGGGAAGTATTAAAGTTGTACAAGCAGAGATTAAAGAAAAATATTCTGAAGCGGCTTATATTCGTCATATGGTCCATATACCTAAATCTCACTGTAGTTGATACTTGGAGCGACATTCAGGGAGCCAAACAGTTTTTTAATGTTTTAAAATCTTTTTTTGTTCACTTTTCGGACCCATCGAACCATAAGGTATTCAAAGATATACAAAAAGAATTGGGAATAAGTACACTTGAGTTAAGTAGGATTTCAGACACTAGATGAAGATGTAGAAGCAATAACTGTCAAGCAGTTAAAAAAATATACTCCTTCATTCAAACAGATAGTTGTGGCCTCTACAACTATCTTGGTCTTTTACCAACTATGAATTTATTTCTACTAACCGAAATTTTAGCAATTGTCAATATTTTAAGCAAACAATTGCAGAGCGAAGCAAGTACGTTAAAAGCATCCATAAGAATAATAAATGAAACTATAAAAACTCTGGAAAGTAAAAGAAACGAACAATCACTTAATGAATTATGTAAAAATATTTCACAAATGGCACACGAAAATGATATTATCCTAGAACCTGAAAAATCATCCAAGAGTAAAAAGTCTGTTTTGACTAAATTGAATCAATAGGCGGTAATGTGTAAGTTTTAATGAAATAAAACAATTCTCGATAATCCATGGATATTATCCCATGCTTGATAATATTGTCAATCATATGTAAATACGATTTTCTGAAATCAGTCAAAAACTTTTTTCAAATGGATCCAGTAGGGAGTGAAACTTTTATAGAACGGTACAGAAAATTATGTAATATTGACAAATATTCCCTAATCGCGGAGATGCAGGTAATTAAAAACTGCATGGACGGTACTGTCAGTGAAACTGATCAGTTTTCAAACCTAAAATCTATTTTCACGAAAGGCACATTTCCCAACACATGCAGACGGCTTCAAGTAGCTCTGATATTTCCCATTTAATCGAGTACCTACTTGCGAATGATCTCTTTAGACAATGTAAAGAATTACAACCTGGTAACGCAGTTGAATGACCCAAGATAAGTTTAGTATACTTTTACTTAATATGTTAATACAGTGATATTGCCAAAACTATTAAATATGAATTCATAAAAGAGTGTTCAACTTAATATACCTTTTTTTTAAGATAAAGGATATTCCCGTTCAACTGGTCAACAATGCTAGAATATGGACAGGAACCATAGAGAACTAGTATGAGATAGGACACTGATGGTCCGAAGTGCGTCGTTTCCAAAATACAGTGTGGAAATTTTTCAAAAAAATCGAACTTTTCCTTCAGCATCAAACATGCTTTTAGCAATTTTAATAAAATTTTTAGGTTTCAAATGATAAACGGTGAGGCCACTTTTTGAGGAATTGCAGGCGATATTGCAGGGAGGGACAAAAAAAAATGTGCTTGTTTTGGTCAAGTTTGCAAGTGCCAGTGCACACCATTTTATTTTTACTGTATGTCAAGAAAATCTGTTAACATCCTGTATTTTAGAAAGACGCATTTCCGATAATCGGTGTCCTATCTCAAACTACTTCTCCATGTATATGTTCTGTCATATGGCAGTTTTTCTACTCCTACAAAACGGAGAAAAAATGTAATAAAGGCTAAGGAAAAAAATATTAAGATTAGAAGAGAAAAACATATACAATTGCAAACGACAGTGAGGAGACTAAGGCATCGCATAACACATGTTTTCACTTTGTTGGATTACTTGAAAGAGAAGGCCTACATTTCGGAGAATGCTGAACGTGCCATTAGAGTAAGAATAATTTGGAGAATCCATACTATTAAGACAAATATTTGTTTCTAATACATTTTTGTTTGAGATCTGTATTTTATATTTGTGTGAAGAGACATATTTATGACTACAAAAAAATGCTTATGATAAGTTTTCTTAGTAAAAAAAAACTTAAAAAAATTAATTAATTTTTTTAGGCTTTTGTATCTGATCCGGCTGCCGAAACTGGGGTGTTTTGCCACTACCCATATTGGCTCTAAGAAGAAAATCACTGTCTTCCTGTTAACATTCGTAAATCCTCTTCTGACCATATTTATAAACACATATTTAAAGAGCTCATGTTAGAGAAGGCATCCTATTAATGTACGTTTATGTTTTTGTATTTATTATGTACTTTTTAGTGTTTAACCTATTACTTTTGTCATGTTTTTTATATATTTATTCACCGTTACGTTCTTGACTGTTCTACTAATAAATTTGCGTGTACTTTGCAAATGTTGTTCATTCTTTTTATAGCATATTTAACATACATGTATTCTTCATTTTAATTTTTCAGTGAAATTTTTTTTATAATAATAAAATATATTTTCAGTTCTTACATGGATTATTTTATTTATATTGTTCTGTTAAATATATTTAGCCAATGTTAAATGTCTATATCGCTATAGTATTTATTATCTCTTTAGAATTTAATTTTTTTTCAATTCTGATGACAATCAAATTGATGGTCAAATATATCTTAATTTGAAATACATATTTAATAAATATTGATTTCCTAATTATCCAAGCTTGAACACAATTAAAAATAGCAATATCTAATTAGATTTACTATAAGCCATAAACGCAATTATTTTAAATTTTTTGCTCAAAAAATTAATATATTACGAAAAATTAAGTAAAAAAGTCACTTAAGTCTCTGTCTATAAACGAAATATAAAGGTCAACAAATTTGAACCATGTGTACGATGTTGCCATTACAGGCCAAAATCAGATTTCCTAAATTTCAATGACTGATCGACTTAAAATTCTATTTATGAATGAATAGTTTAGTCTTTACTTGGTTATAATTCTATGCTCTGTAGAAACCTAAACGACTAACTATCGTTGTAATGGGCAGCGTGTAGCTATTTTTTTGAAAAAACTTAAAGACTATTAGATTAAAATTTCCAAACCCAAAATTAATGGTTTGACCCCTTTCTGGTTTGCAAAAGTATTTGCAAATCAGATTATTTTTTGCTTTTGGGTATGAACATCCTAAAAAAAAATCTTAAATATACTAGATAAAAAGAAATAATAGAGAATGAAGAATATCAATTTAGTGATATTCCATACAAGTGATATGAGTCATTGAGAGATTCGAAAGTCTAAATGAAGACATTTCTACCAAGTTTTCAAAAATTTAAATAGTAACTTATTCTGACTATCTGAAAAGTTCATTCTTGAATTTGAAGAATATACTAATGAAAATGACAGAATTATACTTTTTTTGAATATAAACATAGTAATAAAGAAGAAAAAAAATTATTAAAATACATAAGAAACAATTAAGTCAAGAAATAATGACCAAGCAACATTTTATTGCTGAAGTGCTACAAAATAGGTATCTGAAAGACACAAAAATAACCAAAATTGGACATTTAATTCGGCTATAAACACTGGCCAGATCTAATATAAATACCTTCTATTTAATGCACAATTGCGCACAATAAGTTGAAGCATCTAAAAAATAGTTTTTCTTCTCATAAAATATTAGAAAGAATAAAATGCCCTTTACCACCTTAATATATTTAATTTCTTTTGGTAAATTTCTAAAAGATTGAATACAGAGTGTGATATTAAAAAAGCATACATTAATTTTCAGAAATATTTTTTTTTTAATCCAAAGCCTTGGCTGATACTTTATATTAAAAGTTCCTGTTTAATTTCTTTCTGAAATTTTATAATTTATACATAAAACGATTAGGTACGAATAAACTAAATAACCCAGGATTTTTTGTATATATGTACCAAAATATCACTTTCCTAGACTTTAAGGCTAATCTAAATTTGTTATTGGATCGCAATCAAGTCCAACTCATCCAAGTTAAGGCCCCATAATCTTTAAATTAAAAAGAATATAAAAGACAAATGATCAAACATAGAGTTGCATGATATTGTTGATTAACGTCAAAACAAATTAGTACATGCAAATAAAACACTCCATTCCAAGTAATATAAAAAAAACGACTTACCCTTTGTTCAGCGGGCAAAATCAACCCCTTTTCAAGGGCTTTCGCGAAATCGTAATCCTTTTTCTCAGTTACGTCGCGAACTCGACCCACTTGCGCGTCTACTATACCACTTTCAACTCCTTGTAGCAAAGGCATTATTACACCCTTTTCAAGATCTTTTACTACGGTGGAACTGGGGTCTATTAAATTTTGTGCGACTGCCTCTGTAAGGGTCAGTTTCTTTCTATCGATTATGTTAGTGGTAACAAACGGATCGTTGAAACATCCCGTAGTTGGATTATAGATACCATAAGTAACGCTTTCTATCAATGTGAAACCACTTTGAGTGGTAACCAAGAGACCACTATCGAGAGCTGCCGATAGAGTATATAGTTTAGAGGTGGAGCTGTCTAATACGTTGCCCTTTTCGGCGTCAATCAGGCCCTTTCTGAAGCCTTCGGGAAGCTTAATAAGTTTCTTTTTACTCACGTCTTTTATTAAAGCACTATCAGGATCAATAAACCCAAGGGTGATCGACTCTTTAAAAGTTATTTCATCTTCACTATCAGGCACCTTGAACTTACCAGTATTGATATCCAAATACCCCATATCAATTGCTTGCTTAAACGACAAAGGTTCTTTCAAGAAAATGATTACCGATTGATCATAAGTTACTATCAGAGATTTGATTTTACCCGATTGCACGTCAAATATAATGGTTTTAGTAACCTCAAGTTGACCGTCTTTGAGGGCATCAGCCACCGATTTAAAATTGCCCGTTTGTAAGTCCCTAACAACCGAAACTTCTGGATTAAGTAATTCGAATTTAACAGCTTCATCTAGAGAACATTCGCGTAGCTGCCTAGTGGGTGAAGCAGCTGATTGAGCTGCAGAAGCCTGCACGAAGTCCACTTCAAAAGGTTTCCTCAAAGTCACTAGAATTCCTTTTTTAAACGCTTCGTCAAAGTTATAAGTTTTTTTCGACTTCGAGTCTAGAACTCTTCCTTTATCTACGTCAATGCGTCCCTCTTCTATTGCGAGTGGCAAGGGCTTCGTCGTATTACTTACAAGATCTTTGAAAGCAGTGCTATGGGAATCAATAAAATTATTTGCCAAAGCTTGCCGGAGATCATAAAACTCGTTATTCATAGGATCAGCAATTTTGCCACTCTCTGGCCTATAAAGACAATTATGTAACGCTTCCTCTAATGTTATAGGTGTTCTTCCAGTCACTACTAACCCCTTGTTCTTTGCTTCCAACAAATTTATAGTTTTTCCATGAGGGTATACATAAATACTTAGCTGCTCATCTATGATTTTAGTTTCAATTGCTACTGTCAGCTGCACATATTTATTTAGTTTACTGTTCTTCACTATGGAATTAACTGGATTAATTAACTCGTTTTCAATAGCTTCTTTTAAGTTATACTTTCTTCCAGTGGATGGATGTACAAACAAACCTTCTTCAGGAATATAAAATCCCATTTCCAAAGCCTCAGATAAACCAAAGTTAGCAGTTTCAATGTCAACCATTAATCCCTGATTTAAAGCCTCTGACAGTTTCAAAACCTTATCAGTGTTGGGATCTTTAAATGTCCCATTTCTTTTATCAATAATACCCAATCTACATGTCTCACTTAAGTTGTACAGCATTCCCTGATGTCTATCAAAGTAACAAGGAAGCAGAGGATTAATATTAAAGTTCCTTATAGCTTCATGCAGTGTCACTTTTCTGTCAGTCGAAGGATCAAGAATTTTACCAGTATTTTCATCATACAATCCTTGATGAATGGCTCTCTGCAATGTCAATGCAGCCTTATTATCTACTAATATCCCCAAATCAAAAGCCTTTTGCAAAGACACTTCATAACCTTCCCCTTTAGAGAAATCTTTAACTTGTCCAGTGTTACCATCAATATAGTTGTTGTGTATCGCATCAATCAGTGGTATCTTCCTCCAAATTCCCACTCTAGTATCTTTAACGCTAACAGATTCTGCGTCAATCAAACAAATTTCAATTGCCTCGATTAGTGTCAAGTATTGCCCAGTCTGCGGATCCAAGAACAGCTGAGATTCTTCGTCATAAAGTCCTTTGACTATAGCCTCACTTAAAGGTACCGGAGGTCGGATTTCTACCAACAAGCCACGCTCAAATGCCTCATTGAAATCAACTGGCTCATTGTAACTCATAATAATACCCTCGTTCGTGTCAATTATGCCATCGGAAACTGCTTGTTCAAAAGTAACAACCTCTTCATCAATTGTAACAAGAGTTCCAGAAGCATCTACGTAACCTCTGTTGATAGCACTCGAGGCTTTCAGCCGTTCTTTGTTTTTCGGATTAATGAATTTACCAGTGGCTGGATCGTAAAAGCCTTTGAAAACTGCTTCCGGTAGAGTTATTTGAGTTTTATAAGGTACTATCAATCCTCGTTCTTGCGCCTCAACTAGATTCATCTCTACGTTCGTTGTTGGATCATAGGCTTGCCCCTTTATAGGGTCAATCAACTTAGCTTTAATAGCCTCATTTAGAGTGATAATGTCTCCGGACTTAGGATCCTTCACTGTTAGTACATTGGGATTCACAATACCTCCTTCAATAGCTTGACTGATTGTAACATTTGAGTCATTAAATATAATTTGGCCAGTTGTGGAATCATATACATTTTGGGCCAAAGTTTCTTGCAATGACCAGGGTAAAACTGTACTTAGGATATAGCCTTTCAAATAAGCCTGATCTAAAGTTAAAGGAGGGTTAGTTAGAAGCCCCTTTTCGGAATCTATGAGTTTCTGTTCAATGGCTTCATGTATTTCAACGATTCTGCTGCGTCTATCATCCTTGATTCTTGTTGTCACTGGATCTACCAGTTTATACTCAATAGCTTTCGCCAAGGTAATTTCATCCCCAGTAATAGGGTTCAGTATCAGGCCAGTTTGGGGAGAATAGTAATTAGCTAAGATGACTTGAAGCAAGTTAAACACTAACGATTTAGTTCTAATCATTTGTTGATCCAGAGCTTGATCAAGAGGCACCAGCTGACCCGACTTTGTGTTCTTAATCTGCCCAGATTCTATAATATTTTTTGAAATAGCATCCTCCAGTGTTATATAAGTATTTTCCTGAACATCTTTGATCTCACTAATCTTGTCATCCACAATATGTCTTTCAATACTTTCTTTTACTGTTAAATATTGTTTCGTTAAGGGATCTTTGATCTTAAGGGTTTCTGTATCATACATGTCTTTATGTAGAACAGCTTGTAAAGATATTGGCCTTGGAATAGCAAGAACCAGCCCAGTAAGAAAAGCTTCAGTGAAAGAAATGTTTTTCTGTGTGGCAGTATTCAAAACAAGACCTCTTTGTGGATCTACAATCTGTTTATCAATAGCTTCATAATAAGGTACTAGTTGCATATTTTTGGAGTCTCTAATAGTGACTGACTTGGGGTCAACTAGATTGGAATTTAAAGCTTTAATAAGAGGCACATTTTCTTTGTCAGTCTTAACCTCTACTTTAACGGGATCAAAGTTATCAGTATTGGCAATTTCTTGAAGAGTTAGAGGCTTAAATTTCTCTTTAGGTTTATCATCCGCATGAATTATCCAGCGAAGCTTCACAGCTTCAAAGAACGGTACTTTTTTGCCTGTTTTTCGGTCTACCATGTAACCCGTTTGCCTGTCAAGCAATGGTTTTTCCAAGGCTTCATGGAGCGATATGTACGTAGGAGGCTTACTGGTCAGATCTTTGACCAAAATGGTATCAGGATCAATGACTCCTAAATCATACACCAACTCCTCAAAAGTAATATGAGCTCCAGTTTGAGGATCCATGAACATCCGCTTTCGCATATCGTAATATCCGAGCTCACAAAGTTTTTGTGCTGTTAAGTGTCGTGAAATTGTTATGATGGCTGTTTTGTGAACATCTATCAGAATTACTCTGTGGTTTGTGATTACTTGCACCTCATCCAGTGGACTTACTTTACCTTGATCTAAACCATCCTGAATGGTGTAGGGCAGCTCTTTGCTTGCGTATATTATGCGACATATTTTAGGTTCTATCAGTTTTTGAGATATAGCATCCCCTATCGGTAATATTTGTACAATATCTGGGCTAGAAATAGATTCTTCTTTGGTGATAATGTGGACAGTGGAAGTTTTATGTTGAGGTAGTTGTACTTTTGCTTCGTGCTTAATAAGTTCGGTGGAACTATCAACTTCTACGGTACTAATTTTATTTTCAGCCTTCTTTTTCTCGGCGTATTCTTTTACGGCATTTACAGCCGCAACGCCAGCAACAACAGGAGCCACAACTGGTAGAGCTAAGCCTCCAAGAACAGCAATAAGACCTTTCTTTGTTGCCTCCTTAAAATCGATGCTCTTGCCACTCTTTTCATCTTTAATTTTGCCAGTTTTACTATCAATCAATCCTCTTTCTACCGCTTGCTCTATTGTTACTGGTTTTTGTGATGTAACGTCATAAATAATGGAATTGGGATCAATAATTTCCTTGTTTAAGGCCTCTTGGAATGTGATTTCTTGTTTATCGCCGGCTACGTCAATGAATCTCTGCGTTTTTTCATCGTAAATGGTTTCAAACGCTTCAGAAATATTTAGCTCACTAGTTTTCGTTGTTGTCACAGACGCCTCTCTGCATTCCTCACTTATTTGAGGCGTCGCGGATATTTTACCATCTTGGATAGCTTGCTGGATAGTAATAGATTCTCCAGATTGAGGATCTGTAAATGTTCCTTTATTCATATCTACGAGGCCTTTATTTAGTGCGTCGGAGAATGACATATGAATATCTTTGAAAACTGTTTTGTTCTTGGTTTCCTTGACATCCTTTATAATGCCTTGTGCCTTAGCTTCCTCAATTGGGATTATCTGGCCAGTTTCAATGTTTTGCACTTCATCTTTGTTTAACATGGCATAACCTGATAAAATCTCAATAGTCTTAGTGGTGACAGTATGAATAGTATTAACCGTCTCTGTTACAGTAGTTACTGGAGCGCTAGGACTTTCTGAAATAATACTTGTGGGTTCTTTCACTATTAAAAGACCTTTTTCTATTGCTTCTGTTATTGGAACCACTTCGCCAGATTGGGGTTCCTTAAAAGTACCAGCATTAACGTCGATAAGTTTAGAATCTAAAGCTTTCTCTATTTTAACGGCGTGAGAAGCAACTGGGAATGGTAAAGTCATTATTAAGTTGTCCTTAATCGCATCTGATAGAGGAATCGGTTCTTTGGTAACTGGATGAACTAGTTCTTTTTTTTCTATGTCAACTAAGCCACGCTTTATTGCTACAGGTAAAGTCATTCCAGCAGGTGGTAAATCTAGTGGCCCTTTAATCTTGACGTCATCAAAGACCTGGGCCTCTACCGCTTCTTGAAGATTTTTGCTACCATCTTTAGTGACCACTACAGACGTTTCATCGTCAACCACCCCAGACTCAAGAGCTTCACCTAAAGTTAATTTATCGCCAGTTTTTTCTCTTAAAGTACTTAAGGGATCAACAATATCACAGACTATAGCTTCACTAATACTAAGGTGTGCTCCAGTTTCTGGATGAATAACTTTCTGCGTCTCTGTGTCAATAAGTCCTTGTTTGATAACTTCTGGAATGGAAAGACTTCGATTAATAGGCACTAGAATCTCGTTGGAACTATCGGGATCTAGGATACCACGTGATACGGCTTCATTAATAGTTAATTGATCACCACGTTGGGGGTCTATAATAACACCCATATCGCCATCTAATCCTTTAGATTCCAAAGCTTCTTGAAGTGTCAATGTTTCGCCCGTAGGGCCAATAAAAGTGTTTTTATCAGTAAGCAAAATAGCTGCATCAGACTCTACTAGGCCCTTCTTTTCGGCATCTTCAGGCCTGACTATTCTCCTTCGAAGCTTCTGAAGTACTACTTTTTTTGCTTCTCTCTCAGGACTCAACGACTGGGCTCTGCCTATTTTTACTTTATATGTTGGTTCAATTGTTATACGAGCTCTAGTCTTTTCTGCCTCTGAGGGGCCATCATCATTATCCAGACTAATGGTTGTGGTATCAAGAACCTTGATTTTTGTAGAATCTTTATTTTGCTTCTCAATCTCTTCCAGTTGTTGAGGCGTTATTAGTCCTTGCTCTAATGCTTCTTGTGATGTGTATGTCTTGCCGGTGTTTGGGTCTGTTATTTTTACTACGCTGTGTGTCAGGGTTAGAGTGGTTTGGCTACCTGTGCCAGGAATGTCTTTATTGTCTAGCTCAGCCTGCATCTTTTCGTAGGTCGCCAAGTCTATTAGACCTTCCTTCAACGCTTGTTCCACAGGCAGTTTTTCGCCAGTTTTAGGATGTACTATATGTAAGGTTTTAATCGTTTTTACTAGAGAGGTGGCAGCTGCTATAGGAGCTCCTACAACGCAAACTATTCCAAACTTTGCGGCATCTTTAAGAGACATTTTTTGGCCAACTTTATCTGTGTACTGTCCTTTTTCTGGGTCAATGATGTTTCTTCTTATAGCCTCCTTGATATCCATTGTTTTGCCCGTGAAGGGATCTGTAACTTTGACAGTCTCTGCAGGCAGTTTATTTTTTTGGACCGCTTGTATTAGATCTAATGCTTCGTTCTTTTCGGGATAAACAACTACGTTGGTGGATGGGTCATAAATGACTCCTGGCAAAACCTGCACAGGTTCTGTTGTGCCAGTTTCTGATATATGAACCTCAGTGTATACAGGGGGATTCTTGTCAAGGACTGTGGATACTTCCACTTTGGGGGGTTCTCCTTCTGATTTGGTTATTTGAAGTAGTCTCTGTGCTGCTTGGTCTTTCTGGGTAACGTTTTCGAATAAAATATACCCCTGCTCAATTGCTTCTTTTAACGTGAGCTTTTTGCCATCGATTTTGTAGTGTCCAGTGGAGTCCACGATTTTTTTGCCCAGTGCTTTGTTGATACTTAATCGTCTCTGGCTTATTGGATCAATTACTATTGCTGAGTGGGAGCTAATCAGTTTTAATTGAACGCATTCTTCAAAGCTAGCCAATCTGTCAGTGCCAGGAATTATAAATAATCCCGTGACAGGGTCGAATAGTTTTTGGTTAATGGCGTCCTGCAATGACCACCCGTCACTTGGTAACTCATAGACCTGCTTTTCAGAAGATCGTTTTTCTGAGAGAATGAAGTCACCTGTCTTAGTTTGGACTTGCTCCCTATAAATTGGCGTTTCCTTTTTGCTTACGATAGTTATCACAGTTGAACAAGGAGCTTTTTGAGGACTAATGACCATTTCTGAGCTCTCGACATCTGGAGCAAGCTTGCCCTCGCTAATAGCTTGCACTATAGGAATGGTTTCTTTAGTAGTAGGGTCTGTAAATGTTTGCAACTCATTGTTTATAAGTCCAAGGCGCAGTGCGTCAGTGTAAGTAATAGTCTCTTGCTTAATGTCTTTACTAGTGACTGTGACATAGCGCTGCACTAGAGTACGGGTTACTTTTGTGGAAACATTTAGATTTAGAAGACTATTTAACGTAGATGCTCCTTCAGGGGTAATAAGATGCTGCGCGATGGCTTCGTTCAGGTACACCACTTTGCTAGTCTTTATATCTAGAAGATTACCGGTTTTTGGATCTATGTATCCGTTGAATACTGCTTCTAAAACAGTTAACTCACGTTCGTTTTCGAAGATACCTATATTCCGAGTGAGCATTTCATATACCTCAGGTTTTACTTCGCCAGTTTGAACCCCTTCGGCGAAAGTAATAAGTTTGCCGCTCTTTTTATTAACTAATAAGCTGCCGTTTTGTTTTTTACTGATAAAACCTTTAGCGCAAGCCGCATTGAAACTTATATGATCGCTCTTATCTGGTGGCTGGAAGCCATCCACATCAAAGATGGATTTTCTAACTACGGATATTATATAGCCACGACTAACTGCATCTTGTATAGCGAGCGTTTCACCTGTTACGAGATTTCGGAATTTGCTATCAGGGAGGATGATGCCCTCTTTAAGGGCTTCGTTTAAGGTTATAAGATCACTGGTACGAAAGTCTAGAATGGATTTTATTTGATCTACATCTAAGACGCCACGGTTAGCTGCTTCAAGAAGAGTTAGTCTGGAGAGATGTAAGGGAGAAAGGATTTTACCTTCATCATCAATAAGATTATCGTCAACGACTTCTTTTAGGGTTTTTGGTTTTACGATAAGCTGCCGCCGTTTAGCTTCAAGTAAAGATAATTTTTCGTGACCCGAAACGAATTTTCCGAGTTTTGGATTCAAAATGCCCCGCTCGAGCGCTTGTATAACTGTAACTTTAGAATCAATTTTAGGATCGACAATTTCACGAAGATCATTCTCGAGAATGTTACATTTAGCTGCCGCATCGATTTGATACTTATTTCCCGAATTCCTATCAATGATCCAACCAGTAACGTCATCGATCAAACCTTGGGTTATGATGTCTGTTAAAGATAAAGCACCCGTTTGTAATTTAACTTCCGTGTGCTGCAGAAGGTACCCTCTTTTATACGCCTCCTGTATATCAATGGTTTCGCCAGTTTCTAGCCTGTATGTGCCTGAATTAACGTCTACTCTACCATCATCAATGGCTTGGTTTATCGTCATTGAATGAGTTACCTTTTGACGCTTCTCACTTCCATCAGTGAAACCGTGTTCAGCGTCAAAGATGTCTTTCTGAATTGCTTCTAGTAGAGTCAGTTCTCTGCCATCTTCGTTGATGCCACATGGACTTTGTAATTTGTCAGCTACTTTAGGATCTATTATTCCACGTCTTTTCGCTTCCTCGATGGTCACCTGAGTACCATCAGGCGAGGCAATTATTCTACCACTTCTAACATCCAAAATTCTTTCCAATATGGCATCTTTGATGGTCATATGTTCTCCAGTGTAAGGATTTATTATACCGGCCATATCACTAATAGGCTCAGTGCCGATACCTTCATTTACTTTATGCACCCGCTTAAGAGATTTAATTTCTGTAAATTGCATTGAGGTACCCCAGGTTTGTGGCACCTCCTGAATAATTTGTGTACGAGTGGTGTGCTTATCTGGAGGACGGCCGTTTGTGATTCGGTCTGTCTCGTCCGAATTATGTTTTGAATGTTTTTGGTCAGATATTTTTATTGTCGTACCATTTTCCGTTCTTGTTGATTGAATATACCTATATAAAAAAAAGATGATGTTCATAGCTGATTTAGCTTTACGATCTCGTAACTGTAATGTAGATACTTACTGTTTGCTGTAATGTGTCGTCGTGGTATAGGTTGAGGTGTGTTCGCTTGCACTACTCATATGGAATTCGGTCCTGAACGTTCTGAAAGGTTGCGGTTGCATTTGTTCGACCAATCTCTGGAATAGAAAAGCGTTCATTACATAATGATATAGTGGTAAATAAATCTTATGTTACTGAAATATTTGTTATTATTGTAATAATAATCGTTTTAAAAAGGTTCGATGATGGAAATATCACTTTTTGGTTAATAGAAATAGCTTTTGACCATGGTTGTCTACAAGCTGGTCAGTTAATTGAATCAGTTCCGTCAAATGGGGAAACATTAACCCTTTGCGGACAACTTTGGCCCACATTAAGAAAAACGATTATTTTAAAAATAGCGCCAAAAAAATAAATAACTACTCTATTGTGTAAACTCCAGTTGATAGAGGGCGTTTTTCTACTATCATTAACAGCCGCGCGACGGCGACCGCGTGTTTTTCAGTCGAAAGGTGATCTTGAAGCCGACAGGTCGATTTTTATTCAATAACTTACGCATTAAAACTTTGATCGGTACCAATTGTTAGGAAAGTTCTAGTATCTCGGTAAGTATATTGGCGTTATAGTTAACTATAAAATAGAGCGTAACATATTTTTTAGTTATATTATTAACTCTCCTTTTGTTGTCCTGGATAATATGATTTAGGGTAACTTTGGCCCATATTTAGGTGTAACATTGACCCGTGGGCCAATGTTACCTCAACAACTAGCAACAAATATTTTACATTCATATTTTTTTTCAGGAAGGTTAGAAATGCCTCGACACCCAAAAAAACGCCTTGAGTCACGATCCTATGCAAATTATACGTCTGAAAAACTGGAAGAATGCTTACAAGAAATAAGATCAGGTCGAATGTCTCAACGAATTGCTGCCGCAACTTATGGGATTCCTAGATCTACAATCAAAAATAAATTAAAGGGCAAACACTCCAAAACTATTGGCCGATCTCGAGTCTTTTCAGATGCGGAAGAAGCTGCTTTTGAACAACATCTTATCAAGTTTCGGAAGCAGATTTCGGTTTTCCTGTAGTTACAATGGACTTTCGGATGACTGTTAAAGCTTACTTAGACAAAAAAGGATCTCGTAATTTATCGTTCAAAGATAATCTGCCTGGATATGAGTGGACAAAATCTTACTTGCTGCGTCATAAAAACTTAGCCCAACGAATTAGTTCCAATATAAAGAGAGTTCGAGCAAAAGTTTCTGAAGCGGCATTGAATGACTATATGGAAAATTTGGCAGTTGCTTTAGAAAACATTCCACCCTCTCAAATATGGAATTACGATGAGACCAATTTTAGTGACGACCCAGGAAACAAAAAAGTCATTTGTAAAAGAGGGGCTAAGTATGTTGAAAAAATATGCAATTTTAGCAAAAGTGCCACTTCTGTTATGTTTTGTGGCAATGCAGAAGGAAAATGCCTTGCTCCTTATGTTGTATACAAGGTCGAGCATCTCAGGACTACTTGGACAGAAAATGGCCCCCCAAGAAGTCGCTACAACCGCTACAAGAGTGGGTGGTTTGACAGACCTACATTTGAAGATTGGTTTGAATATCATTTTATTCCAGAAGTGACAAAACGAATATGGACCTGTTCTTTTATTAGCAACCTCTCGTCGCATATTAGCGAAAGGGTTATTTAACTATGTGAGCAGAATAATATAAGATTCGTATGTTTGCCGCCAAACACAACTCACCTCACCCAACGATTGTAGTGGCATTTCCATTGCTGAACATGAAAAATCGTGTTTTCGTGTCACCAGCATCGTACTTTTATTAAGGACATTTCTACTATCTAACTTTCTTTGATAGATTAATTATTTTTTAAGTCATCAACTGATTAAAGTTCTCTTTCTTTTCTTCTTAAGACTCGTTATGGATAGAATCCATTTGGAATACTGAGAGATGTTTAATTTCTTTCAAAATCTACACATAATCCCTCAAATGACAGAACAGAAAATTATTAATACTGGAGCTGATCTCGTTTATCTTTCAACGCTTGATCCTAATTTTAGTTTCCCAATAATATAATTTATTTTGAACGTTCTTCAAATACATCTCTAATTCTTTACATAAAAAGCTTTAGTTTATCTTGGCTACATAGCTTGTCTTCAAGACTACTAAGACTAGCTATCTCCGTATCGTCCGCACATATTATATTTTGTGGACTTTTCAAGTTTAATTTATAATTAGTAATTTATAAATAGATAAGAGTTAGTCAAATAAATTAGAGAGTGTAGGTTATTGAATCAATGATTTCTGATCATAAAGTTCTTTACTGCTACTTACTCCCTAAGTAAGTAGCAGATGTACATTTTGAACAATGACATTTCTCTTTTTCTTATCCTTCCTTCATCAATCTTTTTCTTTAACATTTATCACAAAAAAAATTATTATCTTTGCCTTGTTTTTAGTAAATCCGATATATCAGCTATAATTTTCACTGCATCTATTGCACATGTTACTTCTTGCTTCAAGAGTTTTGCAGTTTTTTTCTTGTAAGTATGACAAAACTGATTAGTTCCCCCTCTTATTGCTATTTATGCTTATTTATTTTTATGTTATTTGTTTGATTATTATTTTTCACGTTATTCTTTGGCATCTTCTTACTAAACTTTTTGGAATATTTATATATTACATACCAGCAAATCATAACTTTTTTAAACAGTAATATATGATCGATTGATTAAGCACATTGTTTATTGATATATGTTCTGGAGAATGTGCTGCCGATCTGGTATATTGGAATCCTTTGGATATTTCCTAGATTATTTGAAATGCCAAGTCTACGTTTACTGTGCCATCCTTTACTGAATCGAAACCTAACATTTCTGTCGTTATGAGTGATACTATATGGCTCGTTTGTTGTCCGATGACATGACTTTTTTTATTAAATAAAATAAAAGATCTATTGTCTATGATTGCATCTTTTTCTTCTAAAAGTTATGATAATCTAATCGTGATTGCAATCTTTCAACAACTGGTTTAACTAGATGCTTAATTAAAAAACTAATAAGTGTTCACATTCTGGGTCAAAAACACTTAATGATCACTTTCTTAGCAATAGTAGACATTCTGACTCTTTGATGTTAATTATCCCGAAATTATTCAGCAAATACTTCCCGGTTTTGGCACTTATCCAAACTGGGCATATTTTTATTTGGATTCGGGTCAAAGTCTGGCGGATCTTTCGGCGATCGATATAATTGTTTTGGCACGATACATTTTTTCCACTCCACGAGACACGAAAGCTTTTCTCATTCAGTATTTATGAATATGTCGAAATTTTCGAAGAACCAAGTGGTTGTGTAATGCGGTATTTTTAATAAGTTAATTGTTTGGTCATCTGCTAAATTTAGTAATACTGATTTTATACATAATAGAACAAGGTCGACACATGTATAAAGATTTTAAGGCTAAATATTTGAATTTATAAATAAAGGTGACTTGGTTTTAGCGAAATTAATTGCTAGTAAACAAGTATTTAATGATAATATATCTCATAATTAAGACCAGAATAAAATGGTTTATAACCTTCTAGCTGCTGGCGATTCTTATAAAAATGTAAATTATTGTTAATTTGGAATAGTAAAACTATCGATTTCAAGAAAACCGCCTGACTGAATATCTATAAATAAGAAAAGGCGTTTTGTGCTACCCACAGTGAAAACAAGTCAAGATTATTCGCTTTTTATATGGGTAATATTTATGTTGATTCTAGTTAAATTCAAGGTGAGAAAGCAACTAAGGTATAAAGTAAACATGAGAGATAACACTAAATTTTGCCCACTTTAAATGTTTTGTTACCAAAGACCATCCCACGCAGCAGGAATATGGTTTCTTGGAGTTGAAAGTTAGTTTAAGTAATGAGCAATTGTTGAAAATGGTGATCATAAAAGAGCAATAAAGATTAAGCATTTTATTGATTATGATTACAATCCGCGGGAATTTTCTAGTTGATACTTTTAATAAAGATAAATTAACTTATTTTTCAAAATGACAGATGTTCGAACTTTTAGATTAAAATATTATTAGCCAAAAAAAAAAAACAAAATCATTTAAGTTTGGAATAGAGCTAATTGCCAAAAAACCCATGCATTTCTCAATACTCCCCTGTTTTTATTTTAGATACATGATGACAGGTTCACGCTAATGAACCGGATTTTGCATAAGGTCTAATTTTGTAATATGAAAACATCTATTTATCTATTTAAATTGAAAAATTAAGATTACGCATTAATGATCTTTTCTGATTTTTGAATAACAGTAAATTGACTTCAAGCAGCACACATGGCCACTGTAGTAGATCAGTGAATACAGTCATGGCCGAAATTTGCTCACAAATTTCGATGAAGGTCAATTTAAATCGGTATTTTTCCTATTGCTAATAGTATTTTGTGTCAAAAAATACAAATGATAAATCATCAATTTACTCATATATGTCTGAAAGTAAGAGTCATATGGCAGTTGTAAGTTGACGCCAGTCAACACGGGGTAGTGTGCTGCTTGATAGAATATTCACAATAAAGAAACGCTACTCCAATTTTAGAAAAAAAACTCATCACAGCTCAAGTTAACTCTGGAGATAAAGTTGATTTGAATAGATATTCGGCAGCTTAAACCATAATATGTTCTTGGTCAAATAAAAATGAATGAACAATGAAAAATTATTCTCCATCATGAACCGTTTATAAAGAATCAAAGATTATCAAGATAAAAATGTTCAGACAGAAAAGATACATGAACTTAACCCTTACGCTCCCGAGTCTACTTTTTTTTAGAATTTTGAGACAAAACTTTACGCCAATGCTTATTATGACCTCATTAGAGATCCTAATTTTTTTCAGAAAAAAAAAATCACATCTGATAATATTTTAGGGACTCTCACGATTGTGTTGGATAGGAGTCAAAATGATACTGGCACAAACGTGAAAAAAAAACGAAAAATATATTGAAAATGTTTATTTCTACGAAAATACACTACTTAACATGAAATGTTTTGAAGCAATTTTGGTTTTTTTGTAAACATAAGTAAACATTACACTTAATACATTTAATTCTTGATCTACTTTGACAAGATTCCAGGCGACAAGCGTTGGGATTTTTTTGATCCTCATGTACTGGCCAATGATCAAACCCATCGAATCCTTTATCTTCACAAGGTAGAGGTGTATATCTTACCTTCTTGGCAGAAGGTTCTTCATTTTCATCCGTTTGAGCGTGTTCATAGTTTAGATTTCTTTTTTTTGTTCCACAAACCATAAATTCTCCTAATGCTAGTAGAAACTGCAAAAAGTCTAAGATTTGCTTTGAGCTATATCCATTTTTTTTACAGTCATTTCGATATTCCATCCAGCTATTCACAATAGCTATGTCAAATAAGTGTAGAATGGTTTTAAATGTCCATTTTCGGGTTTTAAAGTATGTTCGATAAGCCTCAGTCATTTGATCACAAATATCAACTCCGCCCATCTTTTCATTATAAACTTTAATTACATTTGGACAGGATACTAAGTATATGTTTTTTTGTGTTTTTATCCCATCTCTGAACAGTTTTTACTGGTTCTATTCCAAAAGCCGTAGATGCCATGACGACTGATTTGTTATCTTTCCATTTTGTCAAACATACTTTCGTATCATTTTTTACGTGCAGTTCTGCGTCGCCTCTTTTCATAGTAGCATCTTTTTGAAATACAAATCCTTTTACTCTGTTTGTCATTATGGTTCCCGTTCCTTCCATTTTTAATTCTTTTAATTTTTCAAATAATGGTATTGTGGAAAAATATCGGTCAAAAAAAAAGCTTCCAGGTGGCAAGGTTTGTATTAAACGAAGAATAACTGATGGCCCTAAACCAAGTTGTTTATCTGGCAATGGCGTCAAGGAACCCTGGTATATTTCGAAGTCCAATATTGTACCACAAGACGTTGTAATGACAAAATTCTTAAGTCCAACTGGCCTTGGTTTATTTTTGACAAATTGACATATAGGACATCGTCCTAAAAAGGATATCATTTGCTCATCAATTGAAAAACAACCATTCTCTAGCCTGTAAATTTCAAGACATCTTTGTCGAACTCGGTCTATCATTGGTTGAACTTTCCAAAGATGATTCTTCTTTTTGATATCATCCGATACTGATAGATTATCGACTACGTGAAAATTCGTTCGAAATTTATAAAACCTGTCACGCGCCATAAGATTAGCTATGAGAGGTAATCGATATTTGATACTCCAGTAAAGGTGGATTCTAGGAAACTTAAAACATCCCATAATTGCATGCATACCAAAAAATTGCCTAATTTCTTCATCAGTCAATTTTGGAGTGATTTCCCTACCATGTTGTTGCAAGTAATACTGAGAAGTTAACGCTGCCCCCATTTCAAAAAACTCATCATTGAAAAAACTCAAATCTGGCTCAGGTTCATGGTTATCAAACATAGTAGGAATCATTATCGCTTTCCACCTCGAAATCGGACTCAAGTTCATCAAGGAGTTCATACACGTCATCTGGATTGGCTGCGAACCTCTCCAAGTTCAATAATCTCTTGGATCCTAGAAAAAACATAACTATTAAAAAACGGTACCGATTTTTTTTTGTATTGGTTGGTTCCCAGCCGTTACAATTGTGATACAGCGACATAGTACGCACTTCTAAAAATGGCCGCAAAATATTTTGAAATATTTTTGAGCTTATCAGGGTAAACAATGCATTACTTAAATAATTTGACATTAAAAACACAGTTTAAATTAATTTTAGTTAAAACTTACCGTTATTCGCCATCACAAGTCACAAGAATTCGAAAAAACAAAAAAAAACGGTAATTCATGCTCCTCTGCCGTAGTCAAAATGGCTACTAAATCTAGCCCGTGCGTTAAAAGCATAAAGAGGTTGTCTTGCACAATCGTGTCGTATCGTTTTGGACAGTTAAAATATCATTTTGATGTTTATATCCCATGTTAATAAGACTCACACAGTTGTGCCAAGCTGGAGCGTAAGGGTTAAACTATGATAGTATCAGGAAGTTAAGAGCTTTAACTTTTTGACTAAGATTGACCATTATCGTAGAAAAAAATAAGTTAACCAATGCAGCCGAAAGCAAACAGAAAGATTAGAAAAAAAGATAATATTGATCAAAACAAATGTTAAGATTCCATAAGATCTCGGCTTTACTATCAAGCCTTCACTTAAGTAACTAAAATAAGATTCTAGGTGCAAACTATACTTCTTATATGGTAGTATAGTTTGCACGCTTATAATGCTTTAAATATTTTTTTTTCAAATTGTAAGGATAGATAAAATGGTTTTTACAAATATCCTATATTTGAATATGCATAAGTGCTCTGATATTATGTCCATTTCTATAAATAGAATTGGAGTACCTGACGGTAATATGTGGAAAATTAAGGATATTAATAGAGATGGATCTGTTTTCAGCTTTTCGCTATTAATTGCTCAGTACTTAGCCGAATGTTTTAATACTTAATTTAGATTTTTTCACCACAGTGCACTTCTTAGGTTAGAAAGTTATGATATTTCCATTATTGTATCTCCTAGTAATTTTACATAGACTTACTGAAAGATGATAGATTAATGATTAGAACGAATTGTTAGAAATTGGAAACACAGAAAGAATCAGTTTAATTCCATAAAAAATGTTCAAAGTTCATCCCTTATATTAAAGAAATTGTTTCTGAGGCTTCTAAATTGTCGTCCATTTATTAATATCTCTCGCAATTCAAGTTTTGTTTTTTTAGATTTTGCAGGTCAACACTAAAGTATGCCACGTGACTTCTTTGGAGTCTATTCAGAAGTTTTTTAAGAATTTGGCTTATCATGAAGTCTTTGCTGAGCAGGACATTCTCTACAGCTGAGTTCCACTCAGTCAGTTTCTTATGCAAACTCCTTGATAATAGAATTGCAGGTCAGTATAAACCGTTTTTTGATCAAATATTGTATTGTAATATTGCAAAATATATCATGTCATAATATGAATTTTAACCATATTTGTATAGAATGTGATGTAAACTGTCGTAAGTTCCCACCTTATGCAAAGTCTCTGCTGCTCAACTTACCAATTGCTTCTCACGATTGTATTTGTGACTTTTTAAAATGTATCCTATCGATTTTCTTCCTCTGATTACCGTCTTCCCCTAATCATCTCTTTCTCTGTGGCTTCCCTATCTGTATCTCATCTACATATAATGAGTAAGTGACTATAGGATATTGAACTAAGAGAGAAATGAAGAATTTATTAAAAGCTTTGTAAAAGAGAGAGAACATAGACATTTTACAATAATAAAGAGAGGCTGATAAAAGACTTTGTCAGTCTCTCTTACTGAACCGATTGTTAGAGATAGAGAAACAGATTCCAAAAGAGCCATATTGACGGAAAGAGCAAGAATGACAAAAAAGAGAGTTTAACTATCGAACTGGCTGTAAAGGGGTAGATCATTGTAGAAAAATAATTGC
The DNA here is from genome assembly GCF_022605725.1 of Anthonomus grandis grandis. Taxonomy (NCBI): domain Eukaryota; kingdom Metazoa; phylum Arthropoda; class Insecta; order Coleoptera; family Curculionidae; genus Anthonomus; species Anthonomus grandis. The sequence continues at coordinate 15,370,159 of NC_065549.1, forward strand.
TTTTTCATCTTTTCTGATTGCTTTGTTATCTCTCTTTGACGTGGACTTTTCTTACCCAGGATTCTTTCCTTCTTCTTTCACCCATAAGGTGTGTATGAGTGAAATAGTGTGAGAAGAGTGAACGATAAGTAGAGACAGTTTTAGGTTTTGCTACAATAAGAGCCAGACAGATGGAGATGGAGTAGGAGTGGATTAATCATTGCCGCCCCATAACAAAAAAAAAAAACATCCTCAACAGATGTTAATACCAATATTTCCATGAAAATTTCCTATAAACACGTTGAAAATAAGACATGAACAAGTGGTGGTGGACTTGTGGAAAATGCTGTTGTCCTCCACCTCTTAGTTGGAGTTTTTTGTGTGAATCTCTTGAAGTAGGTTTACGCATGTTTTTAGTTTCTTCAATACTTGCGGGAAGTAGGTCTGTGGAAAGTCTGTGTGATGAGAGGGAGAAGGCAAAAGAGGATCAAAATAATGTCTAGTTACTTTAAATAGATCTAAATATAAGTTTATATGCTGATAGAAATAAATGTATGTATTTTAATTAAATGTTGAGTGGTTTTTATATTTTGCTGAATATCTCAGATTCTATTGGCCGAACTGAAAAATGAGCAGAGGGAAAAATCGTAGATCAGATCCAGATTTAGAAAAGTAGCTCTTGGGGTTTTTAGTGGAAATTCCATGTTTTGTGAGATATGATATTGTTTCATGAGATTATAAGTTTACTCTGCCGTTTTCCTCTAAATAAACTTATGACATAAAAATGACAGTTGCAAATTTCAAAAATAGTGGACAGGCGGCATCTTATCAAGAGGCCATCGAAAGGTGGGTTCCGACCAGCTTAAGAGAGCCTATTAACACTTATTAATGCTTATTAGTAACTACATTAACATGTAATAATTAAAATTAATTACTTTCACATAGGCAACTAATATTTATAGGATCAATAGCAACAGGTACGAAAGTGGAAAACGGTCATGGATATTTGATATTCCTGTATTAGTGTGCAAATTTATATCAAATCTCTATAAATAATTTATGTTCATAGCTTATATAGTTTTATTTCGTCTTGTATTGCCTGTTGGAAATATATGCTCATTATTATTATTAACTAATTTAGTGAAAAATATATTTCATGAAATACGGTGTTTATTATCTGCATGGTTAACTGTTTTTATATCCTTATTTTGGTTTACTTATCTATCTTGGACGTCAGTTCTTATTTATGTAGGATTATGATTTTTTTTTAGTATTTGAATCACTAGTAGAATTTATAACTTTAATGGGAATATTATTGGGACGTATTCCAAATGTACTCAAAAATGTTGTTCAAAAATTAAGCTCTTTCTTAAAAGGGTCATAGCTTTGCCATTAAAAAAAATCGTTAATTATATAACCTTAACATTGACAAAAACATCCAATTTTTTTCAAATACATCAAACTTCTCAAATTTTTGATTATAGGGATATACACCATAGAAAACCATTGTTCCATTTATGCAGGATTGTTATTATTAAGATTTTGTTATAGTTCAATTATATATCGGTTTCTTAAATCTATGGTCCTTTTATATAAAAACGCTATTTGTTATATATTTGTGATCTGAATCCTTTTTCGTATCTTCTAATATGTTTTCTTCTGTTTTAGTTGCTAATGCTCCAAACATAAGGTGCAAGAAAGTTTTTAATATAATTTTAACCCTCTAGCGCCCTGTAATACCTTTTAAGTAATGATTTTTTTTAGTGGAAACTCAAACAATTAATTAATAATGAAACTAGTTTGCTTTTGCTGGTATTATGAAAAAATTTACTTATAGTACGTTTAAAGAAGACAAAAGTTTAATTCACTAAGTCCATGAAAGAAATAAAATGAGTAAATATTCGTTTTTTCATTCACAAAAACGCGAATTCCCTTGTAACGGAAATCGTTAAAGTAAACGCATATATTAGCAATTGTAAAATATAATAACGAAGTCAAGGTTTTATTTATAGCCGTGAAATAATTAAACAAATACAATGTCTGTGTAGAATCAAAAATGTATGTCGGTTACCGAATATTTCTATCTCGAAAATAAAACTTTTAAGATAACAGATAAGGATACACATGTTATAGCAGTATTAAAAAAAACTCTCAACTATGGATTGTTTTTGTATAAAGATGACGGGATTTCAAATATCACTGCTATAAAAAAATATTTTCACCCAAGGAATATCTAGCAGCTGGTGTGCTCGTATTACTTTGAAAATACTGCTGAGATATGTAAAAAAAATTATAAAACAAACAAATGTTTTATTTTTCGGAATTTATATTGAATAATTAGGACGATAAAGAAACCAAAATATTGATTTGTTTTCTTTTTACTGAATATCTTTAGAAGATATTACGAAGAAATGCTTACGCATTTAATTTATGTAAGTAATTTATGCACATTTACTAAAAATAGAAAAATTAAAAATATTTTAGCATAAAAAAAAATTCGTTTAGTTTTTTTATTTAAAATTCAGTAATAATTAAATTAGTTTGTTTTTTTTCAATGTTGGATTTCCTAAGTGTAAATGTAGAACATGTTGTTTAAGAACTGCTTGAGTGTCGAAACAGTAGTTTTTGATTTAACATAATAATCATTAATTTTTTTTTCTTATTTATTTATTTCTGGAAACAATATCCAATCAAATATTATAATAATTCTTTAACATAAAAACACCCAATTATTATATCATGTAATATAATAATTAGGAACATAATAAGGGAAAAAATATATACTAACCTTCTGTATAAACAAATAAAATATACAAGGATTAGTATTGTTCAGCACATAATAACAGTTAATTAAATACTGATGGTCATATACATCTAGAACTCTGCAATAGTATTAGCAATATAAAGTTCATAGTAATATAAAAGTACACAACTCAGTTTTAAGCATTTGATAAAGAAAATTGAGAGATATGAAAAATATCGATCCTACTAGAAATCTCATAACCTCTATTGATCACCATGTTCTTTCCATTTGCAACATTTATTGTTAATGTTCAGAATACTCTATAAAGTGTTAAGGAGGTACATAAGTGTTAAAATAGTTAATAGACCAGTAAAAAACTCTGACTTGTGATATTCAAATGACGTTGAAGAAGGTCATAATCTAATTGTTCCAATGAAATGTTAAGTAAAGACTGCTTCGAACTGGTTCAATTTGATTGATGTAAGTTGGAAAGTAGGGACAGTGGACCCTTTAAGATGCAGGCGTATCAAAGGGACGTATAATACCTTAATGCAAGGCTAACATTCTGAGAGTAACTAACGGTGAGATATGATTTCAATGACTCCAATATTCCAATAGGAGTACCTTCAATAAAATAACTAGTCTTAATAGAAGAAAAACCAGTCCGTCCAAATCAAATTTATTTACATTTCTTTATGTTGAGTGTCGTTTTTTTTCCTTGCATCATAGTGAAGACATATAGATTACCTTAAGCATATATACAGTTTTAGGTCATTGGTGGGTCAATGTGCTCTTCATAAAGGAAACATTTCGATATATCGTTTACAGATGAAATAAAGAGTAATGAGGTAAGTTGTGCACGCTGAGAAACGTAACGAACTTAACACTTTAACTCTCATAAACTCTATTAAATAATAATTGTCTTTATTAATAATAACAGGTTTCTGATTTATTGTAAGATCATTGATTATGTCAATTTTTACACAGTAAAAAAATACCAAAATGGTTAAAAATTACGAGTGTTAATATTAACACTGGTATCAGTATTTTTAACCCCATTTTTACACTCAAACAAAATTTAAAGAAATCCTTAGTACATTTATTACACAGTTTTTGGTCTTAGATACACTCATACACATAAGTTTGTTTTATTAAACGGGTATTTTTTATTCCATTTAATATTCTGTCGGTTAACGTACCCAGCAACATTTTCGCATTTGATATCCCACTATGGGATTCCGCAGTCGTCTGATTCTGATTGGTTGAGTTATACTTATATGAACTATCTAAGGTGCCGAATCGCATAGCAAAATGTTAATGAACAATTTTGTATTAAAAAAATTTAATTTTTATCTCTCAAAGTGATTTACCAAAAAAAAAATATATTTGCGTTTTCTGATAATGTCATGGTCCTACCAATATGAGAAGTTCAGGTTTATGCAATCAATAATTTTTATAGCGATTACTAAATTTTTAAATAAATCATTCCTAAATTTTGGGGAACAGGACCATTTTTAAATAAGTTAAATGAATCTACTTAGAGTTATACAGATCGTGTTATAGTGAGCTACGTATTACCCAAAATAATGGCAACACCGCTTGGTTGCGGCTTGCAGGCGGCGGAATTTTTCGTTTTTATTTTTTGAACCGGGAGTCAGGCAGACCTCACTTTGCTGTATTACTGTACGTTGCATTAATAATTGTTGAGCGTTATTTTCGTGTTTTTTTTTCACTATGGCTGTTTATACCCCTTCCGAAAGAGTTCAACTAATTAAATGGTTTTATGGAGGAAATTCGGCAGTACAATGTGACATTTGAGAATAGACCGATTCCTTGTGCAAAAACGGTTTTAAATGTGGTTACAAATTTTGAGACATCTTTTTGTCTTCAAGATTGTAAAAAATGCCACACAAAACGTCAAGAACTACCTGTTGAAGTGGTCCAGGATATAGAACGGCGGGAAGAAATGGTTTGCAGTACCCAAGAACTTGATTCGACACGGTCCACTAGAAGTGTTGGAGAGGAACTGGGAATGAGCAATAAAACTGTGGCTTATTATCTGGAAAAAATATGGGTACAAATGTTTCAAGTATTCAAAAACTCAGGAAATATTTCCTAAAGACCAGTGGCGAAGAATGGAGTTTTGTAAAACCATAATGGAAAAGGCAAATGAAAATGAATATTTTTTAAACATTTTTTTTTTCTGATGGATCTTCTTTTCCATTACATGGCAAACACAATCCTTCCATTGTCAGATGTTTACTAATCCCGTCCTCGGGCCGACCGGGGCGGTGCTCTGTCTCAGGCACTCGTACACGCGCGACGTTGCAAAATTTCGCCTCTATGCGGTTTCCTATAAGTAACGAACGAAAACACGATCTGTATATTTCAACATAGGTTTTTGTAAAATATATATTCATAAATTAAGATACTATAAGACGTCCGATAATATTGGTAGCTGGATTAAATAAGTTAAGTAAGTTGGATAGTACTCGCTCTAGGTATATTATTTAGTTAAACGAGCTACATTAACTTAACATTAAAAAATGTATGATAACAGGGGAAGTGTATTTACTTGGTGAGCAAATGGAAAAAATTGAGAATGAAGAGAAATGAAGCACATGTAATGACTATTTTATGTTTTGCGTATTACGCATTATTTTTCAATAATTCGAATGTTAAGTGTAATTCCAAGGAATTTTTTCAATGAAATTCGATATTCTTCTATGTTTTTCCTCAAAAAAAAAGGAAATAAATTAAAACCTTCAAAATTTTTGTATTATTCTTTCACAAAACATTGGAATACACCAAACCAAGGATTCCAGAAAGAAACAACAGAAGATCGACAATGCAGTCAAATATCAGCAGCGAACCATAGTCGTCGCACATTATTGGCATTACTGTATTCGCGATCTGACTCGAAAGAATTTTGCATGTCCTGCAAAGGTCCCATGCCGAAAAAATTAACCAAAAACGACGATGCGACCGAGCAGTCCACTTGAAATGTGTGGGTATCGGCCGTCGGTTATTTATACTTGTGTTCATTGCGAATCTGAATGAACATGCCATTTTTTCACATTTATTTAAACTTCTGTAACTATAATAATAATCTTATAATAACTAAGAATTAGATAATAATAAAAAAAGATTATTTTCTCCGATTCGAATAAAAAAATGTCATCAAAAAATAGAATTTTCTGCGATTTTTAATCGTGCTTCACAGCTCCTCACAATTTTTGGAGTAAACGAACTTTTTGGCAAAACTCTCATAAATCAATAATGATTTTAAATTTTAAGCAGATCGTTCAACTAGGAAGTGTACCTTGAACTGCTTTAGAGACTCAATTAAAAAAAATTGAAATTAATTTTGACCTCAAAACAAAGCCTGGTTCAAAACTCCCCACTCTCCCCTATTATTTATTAATAAACTTATCGCATACAAATATTATCGTTGTTAAGAATTTAACAAGAAATTGGGTGATTTTTGTTTTATTTTTTATTTGGGATTAGGAATTTGTGATTTTAAACTAGTGCAGAAACTATTGGTATTTTGTGTTCTAAATTGTTCAGTCTCTGTTGCACACTGCCATTAAATATGTTAGATGTCAATTTATTAGGTCAAGGCATCACTGTTTTTCCTCTGGTTTTAAGCAAAACATTGTGAATCTATTAAGAATAGACAGCAAAAAACTGGCTGATTACAAACCCCTATTCAATTAGCCTCAAAGCACAATCTTAAACTTAATCCTGTTTAATCAAATATTATAATTTTTAGCCCTAAAAGGTTTTCTTAAAGTTAATTTGAATATTGTATTGGATAACATTATTCCTCCTAAGGTGGATTGTACCATTGATCAAATATTCAATCAACGATTGCACTATGAATTTAGGTGTGATTTTGGAGATTTCGCGAATATCTTTAGTTCTTGATTCAAAAGTCGTTTTTAACATTAAAAGTTGTGCATAAAAATCACCATATTTTAAATTTTCATTTACGAAAAATGCTGTGCGAATCCTTAGTTCAGCTACTGTGATTATTTTAATCTATGGTTCTATTTTATCTAGGTCCATGTTTGGATTTGATTGAAATAAATCGTATTCAGAAAGTACAAAATACTTACGTCTTATATTTGGGTTACGAAAGTATAACAATATTTCTTACACATTTAGGAAGTTGAACTGGTTGAGGATGGTGAAACGTGGATATTGGGGTATTTTCTATTTAAAGTTTTACGAAATTCCTTCTTTCCATTGAGTTTTAAAATAAATTTTTTACTTGTGTAAACATTAATTCTCTTTGTTCTTCAGACAGGATAACAATTCTTCAACATTGATCGCAATATTCCAAAGATCATTTACTTATACCAGCGCAAATAGCAACAGTTGAAAGAGAAATAATTTTAAAAGAAAATGCATATGGACCTTAGTAGTATACATTTTATTCACATGTATTTTTTTAACCTGTTGTGGTGTGGGTAATGTTGGTCTCTAAAGCTAGATGAACGAAAGCCTGGTTCTTCAGAACTTGTGTAATTGTAATGTAAGGGATTTATTAATGTTATTATTACAACTATAAATAAAATTGTTAGTGTTAATAAAATAAAGTGGGAACATGTACTTAAACCTTATGGAATTTTTATAAGTATGACAACATTGCAAGATAAGTATTTCAATGGGAAGTTTTTTTTTGTTACCATCGAAGAAAATATTTAATTGTGTCCTTATAACTTTTTCCACTCAAAAAACAACATTAAAAGAAAATAAAAATAATATTAAACGTGTTTTCTCTTATTTTTTATGCAGTGCCGTTACATGTAATTGCTTCTACGGTTTGTAAATACAAATATGTATTCTAGTGTTATAAAGAAATCCTCACCCAAGGAATATCTTGCAGCTCATGTGCAAAATCGTATTCCTCACCCATGATGGACCGTTTTAAAATACTAACTACCGCTTAGATATTAATAAAAAAAAAATAAGCGCACTTAACAAAATCACACTATATTGATATCACAGCACAGCAAAATATTTTTTTTTCCAAATTGTTGTCCATATGCCTAAAACATTTTCTATGCGTAAATTTATTTTCGTAATAATTAAAAAAAAAAAAACAAAATCGACCGGCGAACGCGAATTAATTTTGACGCTCCGACCGGCGTTTATCGCCAAACTGACGACGGTATAACGAGCGCGTCGAATACGCGCCTCCCGATCGATATATGCGGTCCCCCCATCAATGCGCGAACAGTTTTGAGTGAGTTTGTACCAGTTTTTTTTTATAAAAAAAAACACGCTTATATGCTAATATAACCGCTTTATCACTTATTAACGTGACTATTTTTAGAAGTGATGCATGAATGCATAAGATTTATTATCCAAAACATTTACACAAACAACAAATTAACATGAGAGTCTGTCAATTCAAGCGTTCCAGAACAATACTGGTAATCTTTATAAGTATTTTAACTTCGAGCACCTATTCTTTAGGGCTGGATAATAAATCTATTTTGGAATATGATTTTCTATAGTAAAATAGGTTTTGGAGCTTAGGAGCTAGTTTTTCTAAATAAGTCTTTTAAATACGAACAATGAATTCTTTCTGGCAAATGAACTTTTTTAAAATACAAAGTGGTGCCTTTTTAATATACAGGGTGTCAATTTGAACAAGTACCACCCTGTATATTCCTGCCCCTATATAAAATTTAAAAATTTCCAAAAACACGTCAAATTTATTTTTGAATGGGACATTAGGGTGAGTCCTCCTGGAGAGGGCGGACATAATCTGTAAAATCTTAAATGGAAAGAAGGGTCTAGTGATACCTTATTTTAAAGGTCTTACACATTAATAAAGTGTGTGATTTTTGTAAAATCTAAATTAGTAAAATGCCTTTTACGCATATTGAAAAATGTGATATGTTAGAGTATCGCCAGAGATTCCAGACTTACAAGACCAACTTGCCAAACCGAAGATACTTTTTAATTCCCCTTTCACAGAAAATTTAGAAGTAAAAAACGTATTTTAAACAATTAGAAGAAGGAACCAATTTTTAGTAAGCGACGACGTTGAATTTTCTATTTTGTCATATTTTGAAGCTCATATAGAAAATTTAACTAGAGTTAGAGACGAAGCTAATTTTTGGTTTAGTAAAGGTATGTTTGACCGTAAAAATGTACACTATTGGTCCCAAGAAAATATTTTTCTTACTGATTCGAGAAACCCTCAAAATCAATTTAGTATAAACGTTTGGTGCGGCTTAATAGGAAGCCAAATAATAGGACCTGTGTTTTATGTTAGCACTTTGACCAGAAGGAGATATGTTAATCTCATAATATCTAGAGTGCTGAAAAATTATTTGGATAATTTTAACTTTGAGATGGCAACAAATCTATTTCCAACAGGATGGAGCGCCTCTACTAAATTATGTAAGAATATTTCTTAGTAGACTGTTTAACGATTGCGACACGTGGCCCAATTCGTTGGCCACCTAGGTCACCAAACCTAACCCCTCTCGACTTTTGTTTTTGGGGTTACCTAAAGAATGAAGATGTATAAAAGAAAAACAGAACCGTTAATAAATGGAAGATCAATCTTAAAAGCTACAAGACGCGTGCCTAAGCATGCTCGGAAATGTATTGAACAAGACGGCGATCTTTTTCTCATTTATTGTAAAGTAGGTTTACTTTACTTTTAATATCGCTATAACTTTGTTATTTTTAGGTTTAGGCTATTAGTGTAAATAAACTTTTTTATTAAGAAAATTATTATCTTTTGATTGATATACTGGGGATTCCATTTAACAAAAGTACATTTTTCACATTTTCTCGAAAACGCCACGTTCAATTTTTTTCTGCTTTCAACATTTTAATCAACAGGAAAAATCCTACTAGTTTGCTAATTTTACCCTATATTTTAAATATTAACCAATAGTGCCGACTTAATCGAAGGTCTGCACATTACAAACATACTTACGCCTTACAGGGATAAGTGTACATATAATTCGACATAACTTTTCATTAAATTCCAAGCAGCTAACGAACTTTTTAATATGTTCCAGGGATTTGAAATATTTTTTCAGACTTTTGGCATCATTTTTAATACCGTCCAGGCATTTGATACTAAGCCTGAAAGGATTTTTTTTCTATCATTTCACAATTTTTTTTTTATCTTACAGCAATCTTTAATAATACTTCATATTTTCCAATGTAGTCTAATGTATCCACGTATTTCCGTGTAATTTTGTATGCTCTATAGGCTTGTTAGTTAAATATAATTAATTCTTTCATTAGACATCTTTTTGCAAAATTTAAAAATATCATATATTTTAATATAGTTACAAAAGAAAGTGCTTTTTATTATTTGTTATAGTTGGTAATGCTAAATCGCCACTTGGAACATATACAATTTTTTTAGATTAATTTTTTCATGTCCATGCATTTTTTACACTTTTGTACAACGATTTGAAATAATATTTCTATATAAATTCCAGGATTTTTATGAAATTTTTGTATGCCATTGAGGCATTTGTAACATCAAGTGTTTCAACTTGTATAGAAAAATCTGCTTTTTATCATTATTAGTCGGCAAATAAGGTCGTATAAAAAGTAGTGCAAATACTTTTTTTTAAATTTAAACAATTTTATTATTTTGTTTTAGACTTTTGCAGTAATTTTTTATACCTTCCAAGTATTTGACATCATTATTTTAGTTTATTCCAAGCACTAAACAATAATAGCACTTAAATAATTTTTCAGTATATCTCAGCCTTTCTGCGTAATTTTGAATATTTTCCACGCATTTCCAATAATTTTTTTTTGTGATCGACAATGTAGTTTTATGATATTTAGGGATATACATATATATCCATAAGAGATGACGTAAAGCAATAATTTAAATACAAATCTCTCATTTCGTACTGCAACATAAAAACATAATGCAACGTTTTGTTAACATACCTACAAATTCTAAATACTCTAAATGATTTTAATGGTTTTATTCATGTAATTTTTATTTTTGTGGTAAAATAATTCGTTGTAATATCTGTGTTAGTATTGTTTTGTTAATCATCAAACGAATTATTTCCTTTGATGAATTCTCCGATCTTTATAGAAGGTAGGGGATTTTTGTACGAGACAGAAATGATGATTTGTCATTTAGGTATATATAAGAACTGTTGTAAAAAATGAGACAAATAATACACTAAATATGTATAGTCTCAGAGTAGCCAGAGTTATAGAAGCATTAAATAAAAAATAATTATGATACTGTACATTTTTTATCCTTAATTTTCCATTATAATTTAGTGCATTTTTAGAATGTTAGCAATATGTTTGATTTTGATTATTTTAAATGCCTTTGGTTGAACATGAAATTATTTTTTAGTAGTTTTCCCGTTATCTCATAATATAATAATAATCTTATAGAAGCAATAAAAAAATTCACTCTGACTTATAAAAAATTACCATACTGCTTAAAAATACATCATTCAATTTAAATGCCTAAACGTACATATTTTACAAGTGAATGCAGGAAAATTTGCATTTATACGTAAAGGGAGGTACATTGATGTAGTGCATGTATACCTTATTGTTTAATTTTAGCTCAAGTATCAGAAAGTCCAAAGTTTTACGAACATATTTTCAATCATAAGGTTTAAAAAAAAATAATGACATTTAATCGATATTTTTTATGTCAATAGATAATAGTCTAAGAACTACACAAGTCCTTTTTGGTTGGATCTGGGGATCTGTTACTATAACAAATTATTTATTTAATTGGTTTGTCATATATTTTTTAATTTTCTTATCAATGGGAAATTACAATGGTAATTCTTCAAATTCCTTGTAAGGTGCAAACTTAATATTCCAATAATCATACATATATAGGTTCATAGGTTTAAATTAAAAATGCTGGTTGTCCCTTTTGCTCTCTGCATTATAGTATAAACTTAAAATGATATTTATATTTATTTTCACAAATCACCTCGTATTATTATCTACATCTTTAATTTTTTAAGAAAAACTTACATAAACTTGCCAATTCTTTTTCATAATGTCATGTTCTTCAATTAAAATAAAATATTTTTTCATTTTACCCGCAATATTATTGCAATAAACTATTCATGCAAGGTAACAATGCCAACGACTAGTTACAGCCATATATAAAACGGTTAAAAAACGGTTATGCAACTGGTTTAAAATCTGACCGACGAATTACCTAATAAAAATTGTTACAATAAAGGAGAGTGTAATAGGTATATGACCTGTTATAATATATACTGGTTTAAAAAGAACAGACATGTATAATAGCGGTTCCTTATTCGGAAACTTTTCGGTGTATGAAATGTTTCATAAAACAAAGCAGATTGTGTCTACAGGTCCAAATTTTATCTTATTAAAAGAGACCATTTTTGGAAAAGTTGGCATTAAATAATATTGATTACGTACCTTATGGTGCCATAAGAAAATGCCAATTAAAAGGAAAGTATCCAAGGATTTTAGGGATTAAAGATAATATATGCTTGGCCAAGGCCTTCACTCTCTCGGTTGTTTTATTTGGATTTGGAACTGGGAGAAAATTTAGAACAATTAAGTGATAATTTTTTTAGAAGCAATAATGCTTAAAGACGTTTAAATGCACCAATTATTCTTATGATATTCTAATTTTAACCTGATATTTCATACCAGTCATAATGTATTATATAAAATGTATATGTATAGTTCGCCACGTCTGAGGTTAAGTTTATTAATAACCTTAATTTGATGAACCTTCATATTTTTTAGTTTTTTTAGTGACATCTATTCAAAAGATGCAAAACTGGTGTATGAGGTTATCATATAATACATCTAATACAGAGCATATAACGCCCTATCTAAATGAATTTAAAATTTTAAATATGGCCAACAGACGAAAACAACATTTTTACTGTTTCATACACAGAGTAATAAGTACTGGCAAACCCCCCTACCTTTTAGAAAAATTTAAACCGCTTCCAAGAACTAATTTAGGGCTACAGCGTACCGCCAATGACCAAAGCTATATTGTACCCCACCATAGAACTTCATGCTATGAAAAAAGTTTTGCATACACTGCTGTTAAAATGTGGAATAGCTTGACAAAAGTCCTTAAGAATTCAAAATTTTTGTTTTTTAAAAATTCAATAAATAAGATCCTATTGGAAGAACAGACTAGGTTATAAGTTTTAAAAGTCACATAAATAAATTTAAGTACTTAAATAAGATCAATATTATAATAATTTTGATGTTGAGATTTTTTATTTGATTTTTTATTTTTTTATTTCGTATTGTTTCTAATATTCTGCCACGCCCTGACTTAAAAAAAATCCCTAAAATCTAACTGCCATCAAGACTCGTTTTCCTTCTGCGCGCTCCCATTCTCTTCAGAACTCTTGTTTTTAATTTGTCTTTTTGTTTTTTGTTTTCTTTTGTTTTTTTTTTTTTGGGAATTATTTTATTAAGTAGTTTTTTATTTATTTCTCTTTGCATACTTTATATGTACTATTTTTTTTAATTTATTTTTTGTATTTATTATAGTAGCTATTTATTAGGTTGAGGGTCCTTTCGCAGGCGTCCGCTCAGCGGTCACTGTTACCGGTTTTGTAATCGTGAATTGGTCCTTTTTTGTCAACTGTATATATTATGTGTAACTAAATGATACATGTATTTTTTTACTTTTGGCAAAATAAACAATTTTGAATTTGAATTTGAATTGGATATTGGCACAAAAATTGAGACTTTTTTTAAATATAATTATTTCTGGCCTTCGAATTTCCTTAGTGTTATTTACTTATTCTTAATTTTTTCCTCAAAAGCTACAAATTTGGTTGTTATATATACAAACTTTGCCTCAGTCTACTATCAGAATCTTAAATGTTAACTATATAAAATGTTTATATTTTGTATACAGGGTGTCCCAAAAATAGACGTCCAAACGAGAGGAGGTGATAGAGGAGATCATTTGCAATCAAAAGAACCCTATATACTATTATCCGATTGTTGATGGTTTAAAAGTTATTTTCATCTTTCTCATTTTTGTAAACATCGCTTCATGCATCATGCACAAAATTTATTACAAAAATATCATAATTTATTTACTTAGTATTTAGTGCGAGTGTGACCCTAAGGGGTGCACCCTTTTATAAATATGATTTGGATGCATAATTGTTTCTTTCACTAGTAAGAAAAAAATAAACTTTTGACATTTTTATTAAACTAATCGTTTTTGGACAAAAATCAAAATATTGTAATACTAAATAATCTAATTCTAAATATTGAAAAAAAAGAATTTATTGCTATTAAACATCACAATAAATGTTCAAAATGCGAACCACCTGCCCTAATACACATTCGGCAACGGCGGATGAAATTGCTTTTTATGCGCCGAAAGGCTCTGTCATTGTTGGTAATAACGTTGGCCGCTTGTCTTATTTTTCTTCGCAGTTCTACTTCAGTCTGGCTTTCATTGATAAAAACAAATTCTTTGAAATATCCCCATAAAAAAAAGTCTAAGGGGTTCAGGTCAGGCGAACGCGGAAGCCATTGGATAGTTCCTCCCCTTTCAATCCATCGATTATTAAAAGTAGTATCAAGTTGTTGCTTTACGATTCGGGCAGAGTGAGTAGGAACTCCGTCGTATTGCAGCCACATGTCTCGCCGTGTTGCTACAGATACGTCTTCAAGTAAATCGTTCAAGTTATGTTGCAAGAAATGTAAATAATTTTCGCCGTTAAGTCTTCCTGGTAGCTCGAATGGTCCAATTAATTTGCCTTCAATGATCCCTGCCCATAGATTGACTGAAAACTGATGCTGAAAACGATCATTTCTCACTATATTAGGATTAACATAGTCCCAATAATGCAAATTGTGTATATTAAATATCCCTGTTCTTTTAAAACTGCTTTCGTCACTCCACAAAATGTTTTTAAAAAAATTAGAGTCTTCTCTATTACGCTGCAGCATTTCCCGACGAAACTGAATCATTTTTTCATAATCAGTGGGCAGAAGTGCTTGAACACGTTGCACATGATAAGGATATAACAGATTTCTTTGTAAGACTCGATGAACTGTGGATTTGGGAAGTCCCGAACGTCTTGCTATGCGACGAACACTTGTTGTTGGATTCTCTGTTGCAAATTCCACAATAGCATCTTCATCGTTATCATTTCTAAGACTTCCTACTCTCCGTGGCTGACCAGGAATGATGCCTTCCAAGTAACTCTGATGCACATTTATGAAAACTCTATGGTCAGGATAGCGATTTCGACCGGGAAAGCGTCTTTCATATTCTCGGGCAGCAGCTCGAGCATTTCCATCACAAAGCCCATAAACATAGTGCATTTCTGCATATTCATGGGAACTATAAGCCATTTGTGAAGGTTTACTTGTAATAGTAGCAAAGGAGTTAAAACACGAAAAACTCCGAAAATAGAAACAGCTCTCTTCTAAGTATAAGAAATATTACTACTAACTGTTGAAAATATTTAAATTAAATTTAAAAATATGAAAATAATTATATACTAATTTGTTGAAAAACCAGAAAGAAACTACGTTCGCGACAGGGAAACGGTATGTTGATCTTAAAAATTATTTTAAAAAGAATGTTTAGTTTTCTTATCATAAATATTTGACCGTAAAGAATCTGCATAAATAAAGCAACTTTTTCTGATAGCTGTTTATTTTTGGTCGAACACGTGCTTTGTAGCAGCATCAATTCAAACGCAAAAATGTGTATGTAAAACTTAAACACATTGGGAAATTATCATTTTCTAAGTAGTGACAGAAGCAATTGTTTTGCATGCAGTTATTACTTATGAAAAAGTACACTATTTAAGGCAACATTCATAAGAAATACCACGCAAATACGTGAGTATATTCTTTCTATGAGTTCTTTACAGAATTCATGACACTATTTTTATAAAAAACAGAAAAACGGTAATAACTTTTAAACCATCAACAATCGAATAATAGTATATGGGGTTTTTTGATTGCTACTGACCTCCCCTATCGCCTCCTTTCGTTTGGACGTCTACTTTTGGGACACCCTGTATACCTGGTTGAATATGTATAAATGTATATAATTTGTTCTAACTTCATAATAAGTTTTTCGTAAGTACATAGAGTGATTATTAAAGATTTAACTATTTCACAAATCTTTGGCGCTAGCAGCAGTTTCTATCGGTTTTTTATTGCATATTATTATTTATTTTGTGTTGTAAAACTAATTAATTTTTTGTGTATTTATCTTCTTTGGAATAAATAAAACTATTACCTACACTATCATTATTATTAATATTATTATATACTCTGCAAAAACTAAATCATATATGATTGATGACAAATTTATTTGGAATAGAAACTGACAAAATTAGAAGCCTATCTATAATTTCGTAACTAAGCCAAAAGTCAAGAATTGAAAACAATCAAACGATAAACAGAAACCCCTATATATAAGACATCACGATGAACTATTAATTTTTCAAAAAATATGTTTTAGAAATTTTTGAAAATTTGGCAGTTCTTTCGGTGTGAAAAAAATTTCTATATAAAACCGGCAACGTCTTTTTTAATTTTAATAGTATATCTGATTAATATATTTTTTTACATTCTACATAAAATTCTAGATACATTTTCCGTACAATGCCTTATGTCTAACCGTTTATAATTGATTTTAAATTTTATGTAAAAAATTACGTTGGCAGGCTGATACATTTCATAGGCAATGGAGTTGGATTTCCAGAAGGGAGAAAACTTCTCTAGTGAAATTCTCAAAAACAGTGAGTTCAAAAATATGCCTCAAAAATTCACAGAAATCTAAAAAAAACATTTTTTTAACGAAAGCCTCCCCTTTCTATTAGTATTTAGAATTAAAAATAAGGATTTTTAGTTATATTAGTTACATTATATATGTAAAGTTTCCTTTTACATATATTCCAAAAACTAATATTTTTCGAAATATTTGCAATTTTATCTATCGAATATCGATAGGTCCAGCCTTTTTAAAGTAACAAAGACGTTCTTCTATATAAAAGTGTTAATACCGAATTACAGAAAATGTTTTTAAAAAACACGAATTTTTACCATTAAAACATAAACTTCATCGATCACCACTGTTCATCCTCTGGAATGTTTAATTAACTCTGGATTCAACAAGGATCTCAAATTTGTTTAATTTTAGTGTGAATTTTACAAATATGTATTCCCCTAAATTATTTAATGGAATTAAGATTTGGTAACTAAACTGGACTAACAGTTTTTATGAGCCCTAAGTTTCATCGCAATTTTAGTTATAGACCAATCTCTCGAATTAGTCCTTTAAGGATACGAAGAATTCTTACTCCACCTATGAAGCTGTAGTCTTACAACCTCAAACTAAAAGGATTCTACCTGCATGTTTTACGGATTTCGGAAATGCTTGCGATCTCTTGATTCTGCGCACAACACTGGCAGTTCTGCTAGATTGCCTGTTAATTTATTTAATTTTTGTTCTTAAAGATTTTTTTTCTTAAAACCCATTTTTCTCAATAAAACTTGGTTTGTTTGTGGGTTAATTATTGATATGGGTAATTACAAGTGACTCGAATATTTCATAGTTATTTAAAATAAATTGTATAAAACTGTTCTTTACCTACTTCCAACCTTTGATACTTTTGAAATATGTTTGTGAAGAAGTCCGAGCAAGATTTGCCTACTCACTGGCTACCCTGTTCACCAGACCTTAATCATGAAATACCTAATAAATAATGGGCCCAAAGTGTACCATATACCTAATTTTTGTATACTATTATATTTGTTTATGAAATAAACGGAATGTGTGGTTAAATGAATAAACTAATATTTTGTAAACTTTAAGAAACTTCTGTTCATGTTAATTACTTTTGCAAAATCTTTTTTCAAAATAAATAAATTAAATTTGTTACATCTGCCTGAATTTGTCTGCCTGAAACTATCACCAATTGTTTAGCACTTATGTTCAGTCTAATACCAACTGGCATTTAACTTAACTTATGGTAATGAGGGGCACCCACTCAATATCTTAATAAGGCGCCGTTTAACGGGGGCACCAAGTGAGCGCCTGCCCACATATTTTCTTGACAGCACTATAAACATTATCAGAAAGTTTGATATATTTGAATTTATTACCAGTTTTTTACTATTTATGTGTAAATTGTATATGATCTAGGCGGTTGGGAATTCTTTTTTTTTTTAAGAAATAAAACTTTTTTTTTATTTATGGCCATTAGGAAAAATGTAAAAGAAAATATTACGTACGTAGATTTGCTAAAATACTGAAAATATATATAAAATCTACAATAACGGTAAAACAATAACAATTATTATTATAAAGGGCCTGCGTTACTAAAATTTTTCAAAAAATATGTATTATTAAAAAAAGAAAAAAGAAACAGATGCTCGTAAATCCCGAATTTGCACGTCAATATAAAAATAAATAACATAATTTAAATAATGTGAGACGGCGGCCTATATTACATGTCAGGAATATAAAATGAAAAAAAATTGACAAACTGAGGGTAAAACTGGAAAAAGCCTTGGAAACTATGAAATTACGTGAAACTATTACATATCCAAAATAATATTTAGCAAACCTTTTGTACATGTAATAAATAGATCTTTTGAAAAAGGTACTTTGCCCACCAATATTAATCATTAAAAGAACTCGTCCATTATCTCAAAGAGACCTACGTAGCTAGAGAAAAAATTAAGAAGTCTCGGTCTCAAAACATTTGTTGGAGTTTTTTATTTTTTTTCTAATATTAATCATACTTTCATACTTATAAATTTGGTCAAAAAACATTAACATTATAAACTCATTTTTGTGCTAAATACAACCAGTGAAATCATGGATAAACTAGAAGAAGCATTACATTTTATTTGATAAGCAGTTGGTTTACAAAATAAAGTCACAACGGAGGATGCTGTGATCAGACTTACTTAGAGATTGTGTCGATTTGGGTATGTGGTCAGGGCATTTGACACAATAAATCATAAATACTTACTATACACTTTAGAAGAAACTGGAATTAGAAACATTGTTTTGAATCACCTAAAGAGTTACTTGTCCAATCGTACTCAAAAAATACAAATCAGTTCTACAGTTCAGTTGAGATGGTCACTGAGAGTAGAATTAGATTTACCAAATATCTTTAAATGTCCAATAATAATCTTTTAACGGATAATATTAATAAAACTTATTTTATGTTGTATAGATGCTATGATAGTCTACAATCCTTAATGAAATGATCTTACTTAAAATGTTCTACAAAAACGCGATGAAAATTAGTGAAATTACATTAAGTGTGTTTGTGCATTTAACATAGTGGATCATGAAAACTTGCCATACAATTTGGAAGAACATGGAATTATGAACATTGTTTTGAGTACAAAAACGCGGTGAAAAATAGTGAAACTAGTTTAAGTGTGCTTGTGGATTTAGCTAAGGCATTTCACACGATGGATCATAAATACTTACTATACACTTTGGAAGACATCCAAATAAAGAAGATTGTTCTGGTTCGGCTGAAGAGTTACTTATCCAATAGTATTTAAAAAATACAAATAAGTTCCAAAGTTCAGTACAAATAAAGATACTCTACAAAAATGCGATGGAAAATAGCGAAATTCACAAACACGCACAATCTCTGTTTGTGGATTGGGCCAAGGCATTTGACACTGTGGGTTATGAAAACTTTGGAACATTACCTTGGACCCGCCGAAGAGTTACTTAATCAAAAAGTACAAACCAGTTCAAAAGCTTAACATGGATGCTTGCTGAGAGAAAATGTAGATTTACCTAATATCTCTAAATAGTTTATTAATAATCTTTAAACGGCTTATATAAATATTTCCTATTTTATCTCGTACAGATGCTATGCTAGTCTACATTAAAATTAAATCGAAAAGGTTTTGTTACTTAAATATAGTTCTAGATTCTCATTTGAAGTGAAATGGAAATAACCTTACTTAAAATATTCTACAGGAACGCGATGGAAAATAGTGAATTTAGGTTATGTGTTTTGTGGATTTGGGTAAGGTATTTGACACGATGCATCATCAATACTTGCTACTCTTTAGAAGAAACTGAAATTAAGAATATTGTTCCGGATCCGATGAAGAGTTACTTATTTAATAGTACTAAAAAAGCACAAATCAGTTTCAAGGTTTAGTGTGATGCTCGCTGTAAGAAAAAGTGGCATCAGATTTACCTAATATCTTTAAATGGTTTAATAATAACATTTGCACAGCTAATATTGATAAAACCTATTTTATGTCGTATAGATGCTATGATACTCTACTACAATGTTTGAATAAAAGCGAAACTGTTTTATTACGTAGATATACATACTACCTAAACACTATCGTTCATATGTAGAGCAACAAAATTAAAAATTAAATTTTGTAATAAAAGCAGCAAGTAAAAAATTTTACTATAAAACATTTTCTTAGCCACAATTAAATACCCACACTTTTTATAAACAACATTCTTATTTTACAAATTGTTTGCTGTGAGATTCATAAGTAGAGCAACTATTTTTTAAGTTCATTTTAAAATTAGATTTCCATCAATCCAGTTCAGCTATAGTTCTTATAGGATACAAAATACCAAGAGGTAGTCATTTATCCATAAAAATAAAACAAAAAATCTTAGTAAAGAAAAGTTTGGGCAAGGGGAAAAACGTTGTAAAATTGCAAAAGGTTTGAATTTGAATAAATCAATAGTATCAAGGGCTATTTTCAATTTTAACAGAAGAAATAGACTTTAGAAACGCAAAACTACTAGTGTCGTTGACATAAAATGCTTTCTGCTAATGATGTTCTATGATGTGCTAATAGTGATTCTGCTAATGCCCTTTATGAGTGAGTCATGTATAAGAGAAGACATTTCTGAAGTGTCTGTGTCTGTAAGTACCATAAGACGAAGAACTAAGAGAAGCTGGTTTATATGGGAGGAATTCCGCTAAAAAGTCCTTTATATCTAGAAAAAATAGAAAAGCTAAACTTCGCTTTGCTAGAGAACATGTGTTTGACTCTATGTTTGAAATGTGTTATCTCAGTCTAAGAATTACAAAAGTATTGGAAGAAAGTGATGTTTTTCTGGTTTAGTCTGGCAAACCATAAGAGAAAAACACAATTTTCAGTCAATCCAGATACTATTAAAGAAACCAAACAATGATATAGGAAGTAGGTTGAAAAAAATTAATTCTCATTTATATATCCTCATCTCAGTCTAAAAATTAAAAAGGTATTGGAACAAAGTGATGTTTGGCAAATCATAAGAGAAAAACACGATTTTCAGGAGATCACATTTGAATGACTGTAAACTGGAAAACGGTACTATTTCAACCCTAAATATACAAGAGCTACTCTGAAGCATGGAGGAGGTGGAATTATAGTATGGGGTGTTTTTCGGGGTTTATCATGGGTCCACTAGTGAAAATAGTGGGAATATTGGACCGTTTTGTATATTGTGGCATTCTAGAAGACCACATGCTTCCATTTGCCGAGGATAACATGAGTTTAAAATGGACATTTCAGCACGATAATGACCCGAACCTCCAAATTAATAAAAGATTGGTTTGTTACAAATAACATCCTATGTAATGCTTTGGCCAGTACAGAGTCCCCATCTTAACCCGATAGAGTGGGATGAAATTGACAGGGCCATTCATAAGAAAAAACCATCAAAGTTGACCGAACTGTATGAAGAAGTCCAAAACGAGTGGAACTCGTTTGAATCTCAAGATTATATTGACAAACCTTTACATTCTATGAAAAATTGATGTCTAAAAGTTATCTATATATATATATAAAAGAGTTTGTCCTGACTGACTGACTTATCATCGCAGAGCCCAAACTACAATAGCTAGAAACGTGAAATTTTGCCAACGGGTTACTTTTATAATGTAGGCACCGGATAAGAACGGATTTTTCGAAATTCCACCTATAAGGGGTAAAAAATGGGAAAATTGTTACCCGTGACCTCGAGAATTAAGGAAGCGTGGCTTCGGAGTTTGAACGGAGACTGCCCCGCACCAACGTAACTTAAGAAACCAACTTAAGAACAAAAATTAACTGCAACAATATTTTGTTATAATGTAGGCCCCGTTTCCATTTAAAGTCTGCTTTGCCATGACTATAAACAAAGCTCAGGGATAGACACTTAAGACAGTTGAAGTAGATCTTAGGGAGTACTGTTTTTCACATGGGCAATTTTATGTGGCCTGTTCGAGAGTAAGTTCCGCAAGTAGCCCAATAATTTTAACACCTAAAAGCAGCACCACAAATCTAGCGTACAAGGAAGTTCTAAATTAACTTTTACTTTTGAAATGTAGGTTTTTAGCGTTTGGTGTAATATTTACGTTTTTTATTATGTTAAAGCCAGTAATTCATGTTTAAGAATAAACAAAAAATAAATTTTGATACTGATTATTATTTAAATAAATAAAAAAAACCTGTCCATCTCAACTTTCCGCGGACGAAGTCTCCGGTCCACCTCAACTTTCCGCGGACGAAGTCGCGGGTACCAGGCTTGTTAAGAATAAAGGATATACCACCAGATATTAAATAAAATTACCAAATTATAAATAATTTAGTTTTTTTAGTTAGTTGCTCTATAATTGAGCCAACAAATTTGTAATAATTAGCATAAATATTTTAGGTTTTTATTAAATTATAGGTTTACTGTTTTATTTCTAAATAATAAAGCCCCAAATAAAAATCCGGTGTCTGATTTCACTGTTCTATAAAAATTAAAATAACAAAAGTTGCTCTACATATGAGCGATAGTGTAAGTCAGATGATGATAATGATGATGACATAATATGCTTCGGTACAATCATTAAAATACAATTTAAAAATGTTTGTTACATTAGATATATTTCCAGATTATCACTTGAAGTGGAGTGAATTTCATAAGTTTAATAACATAATCCTACTTAAAATAATCTATTAAAACTTAAATTATATTCAGCAAATGCACTATTTATTAGAATAAACTTCATCAGATAACTTTCTTGTCGTAAGAATATGCCTGAGGTAATATAATAAAAAAATACACAATAAAAGATATAAAACATATACGTGATATTATGTAAAATTTAACAGGATCCCATTTTTTATATATTCAATCATGTGAAAGAAATGGCTATAAGATCAATAAAGGGGAAAGGCCTATATTCCTATATGAAAGAACAGTATCACTACTCATTTAAGACTATGCCTGAACTATGACTGACTCCCTTGAACCTACAATTAACTTAGAGAAATATATAAAATAAAATGATTATGGAGTTGTCACTATATTTATGGCAAGTATATCGACCTCTCTTTATTATTGCAGTTGTATTCTCTATGTATTTAATTATGTCACATTATAAATTATTGTTTTATTTAATAAATCAAACAAAAACACAAATATGGAAAATTAAACAAAATGCAACTGACGAGATTTATTTCCACTATGGATAGCTCGTTTGCATAGTTTGTATGAAATAAAGCTATTCTGTATGATTATTAACATTTATAATAAAAGCCTGCTGACGTCATTCACTTGTTTAACTAAACATGTGAACGGTTAATAGTTTCTGACTGACTTGAGTCCCGTTTAAACAGGTGGTGACCTAACGTTTTAAAAATAAATGCCAGGCCAAAAAAATAACGTGTCGCGTTTTTAGAATTTCTAATGATTTGTTTATTTTTTTTTTGTGGAATGATTTCGTAATTGTTCACCTTGTCTCCTATGAAGTAAGCATCAAAATCAGGGTGAACATATTGACTCAAAGATGTGACTTAAATTTAAAATAATATCAAACTTATTAAAGTAAGTTCTTTTTGCCATTGTAAATGATTCACCCACATTAAACCGCAAGAAAGTTAGCAACTCTATTTATATGTCTGTACATACATACTTACGTAGGCGCCGAGATGCATTATTGGATGCCGGATCTATTGAACCCGACGTCAAAAATCGATAACTTGCGTTTTGTCTCTAAGAATGTAGGTTGTATAGGGCACTCTATTCAGTTTAAAATTAACCAGAGATGAAGTGTAGAGGAAATACGTCAGAAAATATTACTTTTTAACATTCGTACTTGTTTGTTCAATAGAATATGTTCAGACAATTTTTTATGTTAATAGAATAATTTACTTCTATTTATAGTTTGTATAGCATAGTTATGTATCATTGTATCAGGTTGGCTATT